>NC_056747.1:760361780-760681780 GCF_019279795.1 Protopterus annectens | reverse complement strand
CACAAGCCAACTCCTTTCCAGCTCAGACAATGGAAAGGTATGATACCATTATGAGTGAGCTTCCGAAAATAGATTCCACATTAGGAAAACATATAACCAAATCTGATCTGAACATAAAGGACATAGATGTAGTGGTATCCTTAAATTCTGACCAGATTTTGATGCACAAGAATGCACTGGAGGATGTACAGTAGAGATTAACCTCTGCTGAAGCTTGCATCAGGCTCTTGGAGAGGAAACAAATAGATCTGGAGAAATGGGTCAGAAGGAAAAATGTTCAGTTTACATGAATACCTGAAAGACTGGAAGGTGCTACTACACTGCATTCATGAAGAAAATGCTAGAAGAATGGACTGATATTTCTACAGCTGAATTTAAACTGCAAAGATCCCATCATGTCTTTATTCCCCAGCAACTCAGGCAGAGCTGCCCAAGAATGGTTATGATTAGATTTGCATCTTATATCACTAAAGATAGAGTCCTTAAGATACTTTGATCCCCTGCAAAAATAAATAAATTGAGTGAATTCAGAGAGGCCACTGATCTTGCCTATTCCACCATAACAAGGGCCAAAACAGTGGCTTTCCAATCTGCTATTAATATATGTCAGAAGAATAAATGGAACTTAAGACTACTCTGTCCTGCCACCTTAAAGTAAGCATACCAGGAGGTGTGATTACTTTCATCTTGCTCTACATTGCTGAGGAACTAAGGTAATCCTTTACTTCATATATGGTTGCTTCAGGTCCTTTTCAGGAACAGCCTGTACAAGGGCCAGGTGTATACTTCTCAGCAACCATTATGGTCAAGAAGAACACTTGAACCATTCCTTGTGTCTAAGAAGAGGATGATGAACAGATAAATGAATGCTCACTAGCTGCAAAGAGGATGGATGAGCTCCTATAACTGAAGTGTTTTAAACAAGGACTATTTTTCAAATGCTGATGTGTTAAACAGAAGGTACTCTTTTATTTAAATGTTCTTATTGGTGCTCTGAACTTGAGGGGTTACCTCAAAAAAGTTCTCCAGAAATGGCCAGTTCACTTTGCCTTTTCACAATAATAAATTAAAAAAATAACACGATCAAGGGACTTTTGACATTAAATAAGTTATCTGAGGAGAAACCATTATTCAACTTTGTTGGCTTTTCAAGCACAAGCTTGCAAAGATGTCTGGGAGTTTTCAAAGTTTTCATATACTCCCGATAATGTCTTGCTACCATTATTTGAACCATTATCTCTGCCGGTTAAAATTGACTTTGTATTGCCAGTCATTTTTCAAGACATTGAACTTTCTAATTATTGCTATTGTTATTTTGGTTTTAAGGACCACATCCTTAGCCTTATCTGTTTGAATGCTGGACGCTAGAAATTTTCTTAGATATACATTTTAAAGTGCGTAGCATTAGCCTGTGGTATGTACAGGAGAAATTATCAGTTAGGGTGAATGAACAAGCTGAAATCAAGCATTTCAGGAATTTTTTTCTGTAAGGGAAAAGGTTCAAGACAGAGCTGCAGGACTGTATGAGCAATGGGAAGGCCTTTTCAACTCAGCAGATCTCTAATTATCCTATGAAGGGACAAATTTAGGGCAGGGCTTTGAACATATTTAAAATTAGTATAAAGGGTAACAGCAGGATATAAACAGTAAGCTTAAACAGTTGCAGAAGCAGTGGTTCATTTTTTCAAATGCAATCTGTCAGGCAGGTGCTAGTTAGTGAGGACAAAAATTAAGAAGACCAGACAAAAGGTAAATAGACTCCAAGTGTATAGATTAGAATAGGCCCAAAGAGCTCTAAAACATTTGGCTACAAAGTTAAGGAAGCAAACTGTGGAAAAGTAAGTCACTGAAATCAAGCAGCAACAGATTTTTGGTTCTGCTCAATGGACCAGCTGAACCACCTGGAATCCTGGAAGCATTTGAAAGATTCTATATTAAACTGCATGCTAAAGAAAGGGTGGGTTTAAACCAAAATGAAGAAAGACATGGGTATGTGGCTATCCTGAGTCTTCTCAAGCTTAATAACCTGGACACGCAGCCTCTAGTATCCCCTTTTACTGTGGAAGATGTTAAGGCAGGTGTGGGACAGCTGGTGAAGGGGAAGACACTAGGGTATGATGGTGTACCACTAGAAAAATACTAATGGGGATCTCAGGTGTTTTTAAAGAACTTTACTCAACTACCCAGAAAGTGCACCAATAGACAACTAAATGCAGCTCAATAAAAACAGAAGCGATTAATACTGTAAACAGAGCTGAACCACCACGGAGAAGAAATGATCGCTAAATTGCAATATAAAATAAAACGTTAATATATGGATGGTGCAGTGGTGCAATGGTTGCATTGTCACCTCACAGCAAGAGGTTCTCTGGTTTGATTCTCGGCTGGGGTGCCTTCTGTGCAGAGTCTGCATGTCCTCCCTGCATTCATGTTGGTTTCCTCCGGGTTCTCCGGTTTCCTCCCACGTTACAAAGACATGCATCTGGAGCATTTCTCCCCGGTCCTCTGCTGAAAGTTAGACTTTCCTGGTAAACAAATGTTAAAGAAATAAAATATACACGTAATATACACAAATAACGCCTGAAAGTTTTATTTGTGTATATTGCATGTATATTAAAGTTTTATTTGTTTTTATATTGCAATTTTGGTTCAGCTCTGTTTACGGTGTTCGTAACTTTACTCAGCTATCCAACTATGTCATTATGGTTGGACAGCCCCCCCCCCCCATCTTACTGGAGGGTGGTTATAACAGTAGCATTCCCCAAACTGGGTTCCTATAGTCCCATTTCTATCTTAAATCATGACTATATAATATTTATGTTTATGCTGGCCTGCAGACTGGCCGAGCTCTTCCCTAAATCATCTACTTAGATCACATAGGATTTGTCTCAAGTAGAACTACATTTGATAACTTAATAAAGATCTCTTTTTCAGTGGAAGATGTAAGTAACTGGTAGACTGCTTCTTCTTGTAAACTTAGACACTGAGAAGTCCTTTGATAGGGTGGGATGGGATTTCCTGTTTGAAGTATTGAGGGCTTTTGGCCTTCCCCAGGAGTCTGTGGGCTTAATTAGCAAACTAAATAATAGTTCCACAGCCATAATTAAGGTGAGTAAAGCTCTTCTGCACAAGTACACAGTGACAGAATTAACACATTTGCTTCCAAAATCCATACTATTGACAAAACTACTACTACTGCTTGTCAGGACATCCAAATGTAACTAAGGACACAGACTGTAATAATGCAGAACATCCTGAAGGAGGTAGGTAGATAAAAGTTAAGCAAAGAACTCCTATTCAAGCTGGAGACGGTACATGGGAGTCAGCAAGCAAACACATGAAAGTGTGCACAGAAACCTGTGACACATCACAGGTATGACAGGTAAGACAGTAAAACAAAAGCAACGAGCATGGTCAAAGATGAAACCATGGAAAACACACTCACAAAACAGCCATAATGGTTATTGAAAAGGCTTGGGAGAAAGTTAAAGGTATAAAAGGGGGTTATAAGGAAGTAGAGAGGAACATGGACCTGGATTGTTCCAAACAACAGTATCTAAAATCATACTAGAGTTGTTGATAATAAAAAAACTATAGATACAAATCAGAGTACAGAATAGACAGAGAAGATATGCTTGGTAAACAACAGGTATAATTTCCAAGGCACACTAAGTCAGGTGGGAGGGTCCTAATCAACAAATGTTTTCCGTTACTCAAGAATAAATATTTTGGTTTTATACAGAGCCTCTGAGAATTCAATACACATTGTAAACTGAACTTCACTAAAAAAAAAAAGAATGGCAATAAATAACTACATATATAGAGAATTGTAGTGCTAGGAATCAAAAGCTAAATTCAGCAAACGATCACTTCCGCAAATTCTTTCCTTTGGAAACTAACTAGTAGACAAACCTAGCAACCGTCACAAGAACCCCATAATTTAAAACCCACCCAAGTGGGGCTGTACCCCCACCCCCCCCCAATTAAATATACCAACTCTGATATCGCACTACAGTAGGGAAAAGGGCAGATTCCCAATGATGGCCAACTAATTAGCTTCCCTGGGAAAAAAATTAATGGAAGTGATCATTTGCTGAATTTAGCTTTCAATTTATTGAGTTCGATAAAAAGGGATTTGATGGTTTGTGTTTTCGACAAAATGATGTGTACCCATGAGAAACAGTTCTAGCATAATTTGTGAAGAATGAAATTTACAGCAGCCTGAGAAAGACAGGAAAACAGAAAAATCCACTTTTGAGTAAAGGAGTCGGCATGAGAATGCATAAACACATTTACAGTGTAAGTGCCATTGTGAAGGGAGGTAGAAAAGGGAAAATATATGTGCAAACTGTTTTAAAGCTCAATGTGTCAAGTTTAGTTAAATCAGAATTGTATAATTGTGTTAAAAGGATCTAAACCACTCCACATAAGCCTGTAGGTAAATGAAATGTTTACACAGTAGCAAATATCTGTAAATTGGGTTTACTATGACATTTTTGAAGTACAGGGTATCAAGTAACACATGGTTGAATCACTGTTTTCATAATGGCAGTGAATCAAACCAAACATGATCACTTTTGAATGACTGAGTGACATGTTACAATCGATCACTCCTGATTCGACATGCTGGGAGATCGCAGTTCAGTGGGGAACAGGGACTTGGCCCATTTTCTCACTGTAGTGCGATGTTGGAGTTGGTATATTTAATGTGCAGGGGGTGGGGGGCGCAGGGCTGGCTTAGCCCCCCCCCTGCAAAATAGTAGCATTAATGTACCATTCATTGACTGTAGAGTGTAATGGTACATTAATGTGCATAGCATGGGTGACTGATGTCACCTCCTGCTATATCAAACACATCAAACCACAGTTGTCGATGTATCCTTTTTCACCTTGGTTTACTTTTCAGCATTCTGGATTCAGCATTTCGGACTGAAATTCTAAACGGTTGACCAAAGAAGATTTGGAATGCCAGTAGTAAATTGTTGTATACAGTTTGAGTGAGCATAAATATTTGAAAATGTGATGGCAAACTTAAATGGGGAGAGGGGAAATGAAATATCCTTGGAAAATGTTGACTAGAGAAGAAGAGAAAGATAACTCTTCTTGGAAGGCAAATTCAAGGAGCCATTGTAAAATTGTAGATATGTGGGCTTGATAGAGAAATGTAGGTATTATATGGAAGGATGACAGAAGGTTTTCCATAATGTGGAAAGGAGAGATTGTGCTGTGTGAGACAGTTACGGGGGAGGGGGGGTATAATTACGAGTACAAATAGTTTTCATCTGCTTCATGTCTAATAACTTGGGTATTCCTAGCTTTAGCAATGTTCATGCTTTTTAATTTTTCTTGAATATTCTTTGGCAAAATCTTATACTTGCATCTGAGTGCATTTTGCCCTTTCCATATAAATTCTTCTTAATGCAAATGTCCCCTAAGAATTTTGAAGAGGATAAAAAACAAAAAAGTGAAACCAAGTTTCCTGTGCTAAAAACTTCTCAAACTGAAAAGAAATAGCACCAACTGCAATAAAAAACAAAGACTATTTAGCACTTTTATCACGCATGCAACAAACTTAACCAGAATAACAGTCAGACTTCAAAGCCTTTACAAACTATTAGTCACATAATCAAGTCAGCTGACACTTAAAAACAACTCAAATAAATTAACACATTTCATTAAAAGATGTAAATACCAGTATATCCAAACCATTTTAACATTTACTGACATCTTTTTGTGTTGTGACCTAAATAGAATTTTTTTAAATCTTAATGCTGCAGTTAATATCAGTTATAAAAAATACACAGAAGGATCCAAGGGCGACCAAAGGCTTCCAAAATAAATCCGTCTTTAATGTACAAAATATAAAAGTATAAGCGTATAAATAAGAGTATAAATACTGAATAATAAACATCTAACAAGGAATAAAAAGTTACGTATATATATATATATATATATATATATATATATATATATATACATATATACATATATATATATATATATATATATATATATATATATATACACACACATATATAGATATATATATATATATATATATATATATATATATATAATAATATGTCTTTTAGGAACATTTATATATATATGTAACTTTTTATTCCTTGTTAGATGTTTATTATTCAGTATTTATATATAAATATATTGTACTGAGCATTTTTAGTAATATGTCTTTAAGGAAGTAAAGTTTCTAGTCATGTGTTCTTTTTAGTTAGTACATAAGGAGTGAAGAATTTTAGTTGTGAAATGCATCTGATGAAGCAGCTTTGCTACGAAAGCACTTATGCTTTTATAGCTCACGGAAACAGATAGCTGGTGCCAGAGCCATGGCCTGAAGTTAAACGCCAAAAAATGTATAGTCATACCCTTCGGGAAAAACAAGGTAACCCCAAGCTACCATATAGGTGGCAATCCACTAAGCACAGAAGAGGTTATCAGGGACCTGGGGACCCAGGTTGACAGTGGCCTTTCTTTTGACACTCACATTGCTAAAGTGGTTAGAAAGACCTTCTACATTGCCCACCTGATCATGAAGGGATTCACATCCAGATCTAGTGAGGTCATTGTTCCCCTGTACTCTTCACTTATCAGACCAATGATCGAGTACAATGCCCCATTCGGGATGTATCTCACCCGACATCTGCAGCAATTGGAGAGACCCCAAAAGTTCCTCACCAAAAGGATAAAGGGACTCCAAAATCTGTCATATGCTGCCAGATTGAAGAAACTCCAGCTCTATTCAGTCGCATACCGTCTGCTCAGAGGTGACATGTGCCTGACATACAAGGCCATGTCCAACCCGGAATTAATGGACATGCTCCACCTCAATAAATCCAAATCCACCAAAACCACTAGAGCAAGTGACTTAAACCTTAGCACGGATATAAATAGGACGTGCTGGAGGGATAGATTTATCACTCAGAGACTCCCTATGCTGTGGAATAAAATCCCGGTCCATGTGAGGCAGAGCACCTCGCTGACTCTGTTCAAGAGAAATCTAGACCTGTGGATGGGAGATCGTAGGTTTACCCCGGGAATCATCTCTGGGTCACTGCTGGACAGAGGCATAACAAACTAATGGGCACAGTATTTTTTCATATAAGGGGTGGCGTAAGCCACAATAATTTGGGCTAGGCTTATAAATGCCTTAGGGCAGATAGCCTAGTATAAACCTATGAACCTATGAACCTATGAACCTATATTTTGTACATTAAAGACAGATTTATTTTGGAAGCCTTTGGTCGTCCTTGGATCTTTCTGTGTATTTTTTGTGCTTTGCGACTTCTTAAGTGGACCCAAGTTCTGGTTTTGGTTGGGGGTTGTTGGTTTTTGCTTAATCAGTTATAGTTATCTTTTCTTGTGCTTTGCTTCTTAATAACCAAAAGTCCGATTCCCCACTCACTTCTCTACCTTATCACGTGCTTACTTTTTCTTCTCAATTACACTTTCATTTAACTTCCTTTGCTTTCCTTCATCTTTACTTAAGCGCAAGTAGATTTTCTTTTCCTGCCATTACTTGAATATTTGCTTTTAATTTTATATTTTACTAGCCTCTGTTTACTTATACTTTCCTTCTTCTGTGTCTTTGAATTCAGGTCTATATTAAATTATTGAAAGTTGAATTCACCGAACGGTATTTCCATCGAAAATACCATTCAGCGAATTCTGAATATTGTGATTGCAGTACAGTGAAGATCGGAAAATTTGCCCTTTCCTCACTGTAGTGCAATCTTGGAGTTGGTATATATAATTAGCGGGGGTGGGGGGGCACAGCCTCCCACAAGAGTGAAATCGCTGAACGGTATTTTCAATGGAAATACTGTTCGGTGAATTCACTTTTCGATATTTAATATAGACCCTTTGAATTGTATGTATCAGATCATTCATTATTTCTTTGTCATTATCAAACATTACTAACATTTCTTGTAAATTTTCTTTCTTTGATATCTTCTGCCATCATTGGTGTCATTTGTGTTTCTTCCTTTTATTTCAGTATTCTTTTCCTAAGCACATCCTCTTTCCTCCTGTCGTGTGCATCTATTTCTTTCTTTCTTTCTTTTTCAGTGATTTTTTTTGTAGCAATACACTGTTTGCTTCTTTAAATATTCTTTTACTAATGTTGAAGTTATTTTTGTATTTTCCAGACTTTTAACTTTAACTATTTTTAAATTTAACTTCAGTAACTTTACTTTGTATTAACTTCATCTAGTTGAATGCGTGCCTGCTTATGCTGGAAACTAATTTTTAACACACCTCTCTCTTGACCAATAGATTGCACTGTATATACCAGTTACTTAGTCTTCCTGGCTGACAGGTTTCTGCATTCAGGAAATGAAAAACAAATGTTCTACTTTGTACCTCTCTAATTGCTTTGTATTGGCTATAAAATGATCACTCTCTGTTATAATTTGGCCTGAAGGTGGAAGCCTGCTACCCTGCCCCCAACTTTCACCCACGCACTATTACTCTACTATTATACTTCCTACGCGTACATTGCACTTGTGAATCCTATTCCCTAACCCTCCAAAACAACCTTACTGCTATCATACAAACACTCCTGTTTCTTTTAACCTAATTTCCAACTTCCATTTAATCTTTTAGATTAAACGGAATCATTCCCAACTACTCTTCTCCCTCCTACACTGCCTTGCACTTTATTCATTCATAGTCACACCACTCCCTAACAGCATCTATCTACCCTACACTGTATCTTCTACTTTTCCTAAACAAACCCTTACTTCTTGCTATTTTACCTACATTCTCATAGTCTATCCTTTCAAACCCCCTATTCCTTACATTTCAGAGATGATACTAGGGCAACCTCTCTTCCTTCACAGAAAATACTTATTTCCTACACACCCTCTATCAGTTTTCCGACTCCACCACCACTAAATATCCTTCTACTCTACAACTTCTTTTTCCCTCTTGATCCGTACCTCCTCACAAACTGCCAACTATAAAATACAGATCCCTTAACTTAATTGTCCTACTCCTCAACTTATCTTCTATTCTTCTGCTGCTACTGGCTACAAGCATGGATTACCCAACATAAGTCTGATATTCTCTCTGTAACTGAAACTTGGCTTAAACCCAGCATAAATGACTCTTCCGTAAAGACCGTATAAAGAGGAAAGGTGGTAGTATTGCTTTAATATTTCTAATAGCTACCACATTTTGCCTTACAACAAACCAATACCAAAATTCAATTAATCAGAGCTTCTTTTTACTTTCCTGAAAGTGAAAGTAAACATTTATAAACAAATATGTATTACTGTTCTTTACATCCCTTTTGGTGGAAATGCAGCCATACTGGAAGATATCCTACATTGGCTATCCATAACAATTCCACAAGAAACAATATTATTAGGTGATGTGAATGTCAGTTGGTTAGACATAAACTCTGACACCCCCTACATCTAGTATGAACTTATTTGGTTTCACACAACTAATTAACAGCCCCACACATTACAGCAAGACATCAAATTGCCTATTAGACTCTAGCAAATACACTACATCAGGTACAATGTCTGATTGTTTCTGTGATCATCTCCCAATCTGTACAACCAGACATCTCACACATCCACTTAAACAGAGGTATATAAAACAACACACAACCCTTCCAAGTTTAACCCAGAAATGTTCATTACTAACCTATCATCCATTAAGTGGAATTTCCTAAAAATCCTCCCCTTAACTGATGCTGTAAATTAAGTCAATACAACTTTCCTGAATATCCTAAATAGCCTTGCACCTCCTAGAAGGAAGAGACTAAAAACAAATAATGCAATTTAGCTATTCAAAAAAGTAGAATGATAACGCAGGATAGAGCAACGCTTGGACAAGGGACAAAAAATACAAAATACCACAATATCTTGAAAAGTTCAGAATGTTTTGCAATCAAAATAAAAAGAAAATTAATGAAGACAAAAAGCAATACTATAATAATTTTCAGAATAACAGTAAACACAACCCCAAAACATTCTGGACAGCCATTAAAGAAATCTTGCATCCCAGCCACAAATTCAACCCTAACCCCTCCCCAGTAGCTCATCACTTGAAATTGCAATACAATTTAACTCTTATTTCATACATAGTATAGCATGTCTAACCAAGGATTTCCCAACATCTAATCCTAACCCAGCTCAGAAGCTACATCTCTCACCATCCAATTTCACCTTCAAACCTGTGCCCACATCTTATATAAAACTACCTTAAACAAACTCAAACATGCTCTCCTTCAGCAGATGACCTTCCAATTATACTTTTAAAATAGCAGCTGATAGCATTGTTTACTCTGTCTCAATTCTTATAAATAAGTCAATCTAGGAATCTCACATTCCCTTTCTCTGGAAAAAGCACATTAACCCTCTATACAAAGGAAGAAATTCAACAGACATTACTAACTTTAAACCTAAAGCAACCTTATTCCCCTTCTCCAAAATACTTGAAAAATGCATTCAAAAACAATTGCTAAACTATCTTCTTCAGCAAGAACTCTTATCCCCAAACAACATGGCTTCTTTCCTTCCCATAATACTAACACTGCATTTCTAACCTATACAGATACTGTCCATAAGGCTAGAGCTAATGGCAAACCAGTCTCCTCCTTATTTCTAGACTTGCCTAAAGCCTTCAACACAGCTTTTCACAGCAAACTTCTACTTCAGTTGTTCTCATTAGGTCTCTCTAAACCCACCCTTCTATGGTTCAAGAGCTACATATCGAATAGGTATCAGCTAGTAAAATATCCATACCTCCCAGTCACTACTGCTGTACAAGGATCTCTCCTTCGTCCTCTCCTCTTTAACATTCTCACCAACACCCCTCACATCCACACAACAGGCCTCCCTAATACAGTACACCAAAGACTTCACACTCATTTCTACATCTGACAACATGGCACACCTCCAAAAATTACTCAGGAAGCTTTAATAGCAACTGAAACACAGCTTTGTAACTCAAAACTCATGCTCAACCCTAAAAAAGCAAATTACAATTTTCCCCAAAATCCATCTCCCATGGAAAAACAAACTTTAAAGTCCTCTCTCTTCATAATACAACCATTGAATTTACTTCTCATAGCAAATTATTAGGAATGATAGTGGATGATAATCTTAAATGCAACCTGCATCCACAAAATTACATAAGAAAACTCATAAAAAAATAGGGATGCTTTATACAGCCAAAAACTTTCTCACTAACACAACTACACTTACCACTACTTATCTCCTCCCCACAATTCTTTACAGTGCTCCCACCCTTACTAACCTTCAGGCATCACACAAATCAAAACTTATCTCTTATTAAATGCTGGACTAATCAGCCTGCTTTAAGACATTTCTTACCTAATAGTACTACACAATAAAACATATTTTTTTCTTTCTATTAACAGTAGTACATAGCCTTCTTCTGTTAAAGGCTTTTTACTGTTGTTTCTGGACTGTGTTTGCCTCTGGGCTTGTCTCAACCAACTGCGGTCACCCTCACCTCACTCAGGCTCACCCTGCTCCTCCACCCTACACCCATTCCCACCCACCCACACTTTCCTTAAACTTATTAACCTAAGCCACACCTTTCTAACCCACTATCCTATAATTTGTGGCTACCTCATTCAACGCACCCAGAATACATTTTTTTTTCACTTTCTCCCCTCCCACCTCACTAACCATTATTTCATCCCTCATATAACACTGCCTCCCCTACCACACCATTTTATCAGTGCATTCCTCTCTCTACTAAACTGCAGACACCAACCCACCCATATTTTTTTCCTATTTCCCTACTATTTCACCATGTCAGTTATCACCTCTCTTTTGAGCAACTCTTTCCTACTCATTACCTTCCACCTAGCCTCCCGCTCCACTACCTTCATCATATCAAACATAACACACTACCCCTCTCCTACACTCCCCACTATTACATACCATACAAAACCAAATATCCATTTTCACATCTGCTCTAACCTCTACACTAACTCTAACATATTACTTTTCCACTATAAATATGTCCATACCCCCAACCCTCCTTCCTATCCAGATTTTTTTCATCGACTAATATCCAAGTTCAAACATTCTCTTCTTCTATACTCACTAAAATAAATCAAACTCCAAGCGGACATACATCCTAACCCAGGACCCACACAGCTACTCCCACCCCACCCAATAGCACCCACCACACCTGCTAATACTACCCTCTACCTTCCCCTAAAAAAATCCAAATCATACTTACTCATAACTAATTTTAACCTCAGAAGAATCACAAAAAAACTAGTGAATTTCATGCAGCCCTAGCTACCTACACTCCTGATATAGTAATTATTACAGAGACATGTCTAAAACCCCACATTAAAGATGAGGAAATACTTACTAGTGATTATAATGTTATTAGGCAAGATAGGCTGAACAAGCATGGTGGAAGCATTGCCATCACAAATAAAAATTTCCTCAAAATTGAAAAATTAATCTGTACTTCCCCAGATCTATCAGAAGCAGAAATTCTAACCACCAAATATGAAGTAAATCCACATAAAACCATCATAATTATTGCCTCCTACGTACCACCAGGAAATAATCTACTTACCATTGAAAGTCTCTTATCTTGGGCATCCTCTACTTTCAACCAAGAAACTATAGTGCTAGGCAATTTCAACTTGGACTGGCTATCCTGCTCATCTGACAACCCCTTCAATTTTATCAATCTATTCAGTTTCACACAAACTATAAACTTGCCCACTGGAGTTGATAAACACACCAAGAAAGAATCTATTCTAGACTGGACACTAACCAATAAACCCAAGTTTGCTCACCAGGCTGGGTGCCTCCATGATTCTCTCAGTGATCACCCCCCCCTACCTTTCTTCTAAGGAAACTCATTAATTTCCCCTGTAATGTCATTTTCAAACACATACACAACAAAAGAAAACTTTCCCCTACCATCTTATATTCCCTACTGCAAAATTGCAACTGGTCACCTCTAAAATCACTCCATCTACACCAAGCTATACAATATTTTAATGATACTTTCCTCAACATGCTTAATAACCTCACTCCAACAAGAAAAATTCACTCCAAAGCCAAAACCAACCTTGGGTAACCAAAGATGCTAAATCTCTCATTAAACAAAGGGTTAGAGCCTAGACTGCTTATCAAACCTTCAAAACCTCAGAAAACCTCACCTCTTACAAACAACTAAGTAACCTAAGAAGCAAATATTATCTAACAAACAATCTTATGTTCTAGTTTGTCGGGAAAAACGTATAAATAACCCACAAAACCTTTGTCAAAACATTAGCTACCTCCTCAACTCTGGCAAAACATCGACAACAAATAGCACTGAATGTTTATCATCCCAATTTAACTCTCATTTCATCACAACAATCACCTCACTTTTAAACAGCAACAAATCTAACCAACCCCTTACAGTGCCTACCTCCACTAACTCTTGGTACTTACATATTATCACAACCACATATTTTGATGTGCTGGACTTTCTTGTCTTCTACTCAAACAACAACAAGGGAGTGTAATCAGGAAAAGTAGACTGGTAAAAACTCTTCCAGGATGTTGGTGGTGGCTTTGTAAAATGAGTAAGGGTTCAAATTGGAGGATTTGTGGCTAGCATGCTTGAAAGACGTCAAACATTGAATTCAGCAATCATCACAGTGCACGTATATACGTACGTTGGCCTGAAAGGAGTGTGGGCAACTTACAGCGTACGATGTTAAACACACACATGTACACTTTCAACAAATTAGATGCTTTTGAGCACTCTAGCCACAAATCCTCACATTTATAAACCCTTAATTGTTTTTACAAACCCACCACCAAGATCCCATAACAGAGTGTTTTAACAGTCTACCCTTCCTGAGTACTTTGTAAGACATTAGACAGGATACTGCTTTGCTTCTCTTTTCTGATGGCTTTCTGTTCTCAGGGCAAAGGCTGTGAAAAAGGAATGCATTTTAAGTGGAATGGGGGACTTGCTTAACTGACATCATGAGATACTGGCAGTAAATGGGGATACCTATTTTTCAAACCTTATTTCTACAGCTGTTGAAGTGAGAAACCTTCCTAAAAAACAGAACACATTAAAGAAAAAAGTTTTTTTCATACTTCATTGGTACCAGCTGGCAAAGGGAGAAGCAACCAGCATTAGCGCAAAAATGTGGTTGTGATAATACATAAGTACCTAACTCTCAACCCATTTCCTATCAAAACTAAAACCTACATGTCTAGCAGTTGACCAACTCCCTCATGACTTCTTAAAAACTACTTCAAGCTCCATTGCCTATCCCTTATCTATTGTAATCAATCGATCCATCGCAGAACAATATGTCCCCATACTATGGAAAGTATCCCATATCATCCCCTCCATGAGGGAGACCCATCTTAAAGATCTCTCTAATTATCGGCCATTCTCACACTCCTAGCCAAAATCTTAGACAAATGTATCCATAAGCAGCTGCTAGACCACCTCACTACAAAGAACCTCTCATCTAGTTCACAGCATGGCTTCTGTCCAAAACACAGTACCTCCACAACCCTCATAAGTTTCACTAACTACATCAACCTCCTCAGAAACAATAGACAACTAGTTTCTACTATATTTCTTGATATGTCTAAAGCTTTTGATATGGTATCCCACCAACTACTACTCAACACCCTAACCTCCTTCAACCTCAACTCTACAGCTCTCAACTGGTTCTTTAGCAACCTTACTAATCAACAACAGGCAAATGAATGGGATAATAAACTCTCCACACTCTTCCCAGTCTCCATTGGGGTTCCTCAGGGTTCCACTCTTGGCCCTCTCCTTTTTATTATATTCACAAATAGTCGAAACACTGCCATTAAATTTGCTTCTATCATTCAATATGCTGACGATGCTACTCTTACTTGCTCTGCTCCCACACCACAAGAACTCCAAGATAAACTGCAAACGTAATTTCTAGATCCTAAACCCAAACAAAACAAAATTAATGATCTTCTCCAACAGGAAATCCAAAGCAATACCACCTCTTCTCTCCATCTACTTCACTAATGGCATTATAATAGAACCAGTTAGCCAAACAAAACTACTTGGTGTCACAATAGACAACCAAACATTCCATAAACAAATATAACTCACAATTAAGAAAGTTCATATCAAACTTGGTGCACTATATAGGGCTAAATCTTACCTTACTCAAAATGCCAGACTAGCCACAGCCAGATCCCGCCTCCTATCTACTCTCCGCTACTGTCCTCAACTTTTCACCAACATGTGCAAGTCTGATTTACATCTACTTGATTCTTGCTATAACAAAATAGCAAAATTTGCTGTTAATATACCCAACAGGACTCATCATTGTCTTGCTCTTCAAAAATTACACTGGCTTGAATTTCCCAATCTGTTAGTGCTCAATCAGCTCACCACTGCCCACTCCATAATCCACAAACCTGAAAACTGCCCTGCTCTCTCCAGCCTAGTGCAACTAAATACCAACCCCCAGACCCTTAGATCAACTGATAAACTTATACTCAAGGTAACAAAGTCTGACAATTACTTTGGTGACTCTCTCTTCTCCTTCAAAGTAGCTAAACAGTGGAAGCTATTACCCCAGAATAGCTTAAACATAGATCGTCATAGCTTCAAACAACTCCTAAAGGAATACCTTACTCAACAATGGCTATGCTCCTGTAATACTCCTGGCTAGTTCCTCATGCCATCAATCAAATGTTTTCTTTTCTGCTATCCTCTCCTCATCTTCTAGCAAATGAAAATACCACAATGTTTTTTATATATCTAATGAGTTTCATATTACTGTCTGCAGTAAGGCTTAGGAAATATAATGTTTTTCTGTTTTACATTCCTTTTTTGTAAATTGTGATTGCTGGCAACTGTCAAACATTTTGTATAGTGTTTGTAAATCTTTTTAAAATATTTGTAATCTTTTTGTGCTGTTGTTATGGGGCTTTTCTTACCGGGTGTCCATTGCAAACAGGCTACTTGCCCAGCCAGACTCTACCTTGTCAACAAATGTAAAATAAATAAAAATAAATAAAACTTGAACAATGTTATAATAAAGTTGATAAATTTGCTGCAGATACCCCTGTCAGAACCCACCATTTATTTTTATTTTATTTATTTTTACATTTGTTAACCAGGTTAGTCTGTCTGGGTTCTTAGAAGCCCTTTTTCAGCAGAGGCCCAAGGAGAAAAGCTCCCCAAAAACAGTTTAAGTAAACAAATAGTAAGAACAAAGATAAACACAGATCACATTTTAAGTATACATACTTCTGAAGTAATTACATAACATGCAATAAAGGAATATATAGAACGGATAGAAATACAATACAATACAATACATATATTGAAATTTTTACGTAGTATGGCAAGAAACTAAGCAGAAATATGCTAAGACTAAGGTCAATACATTGCTGAACCAAGGTACTTGGCATGAAGTAAATAAATATACAGACAAAGTTGTGTGAACTTTGGAAGTTTAATAAATAAAGAACAGTAATAAGGGATTATGGGAATTGAGTGTAACATGAGCTAACTAGTATGGAATATGACGGAAAAAAAATGTATAGGTAGTAGTAAGAGAGAGAGCTAGAAGTGATAGAGTTAAGTTAGGTTATCCCTGAATGTTTGTTTTTTTGTATTATTTTTAAAGACTTTAAAATAATTTTTCTTAAAATGTTTTTTTCTCCCTGGGCCTCTGCTGAAAATGGCATCCTACCCAGTTTCCTGGTAAACTAACTGTGCTTTACGATCGGGCGGCAGCACTGGCCCTCGTGGTAGCCCCAAATCCAGACGCCTACCGAGTGGCACTCAGGACCCTCAGGACCCCACCAGTGCGAATGCATAAACAACTTTAAAAGCCCATTAAGAGACTCAGGGTAGCCCCAAATCCAGACGCCTACCGAGTGGCACTCAGGACCCTCAGGACCCCACCAGTGCGAATGCATAAACAACTTTAAAAGCCCATTAAGAGACTCAGGGTAGCCCCAAATCCAGACGCCTACCGAGTGGCACTCAGGACCCTCAGGACCCCACCAGTGCGAATGCATAAACAACTTTAAAAGCCCATTAAGAGACTCAGGGTAGCCCCAAATCCAGACGCCTACCGAGTGGCACTCAGGACCCTCAGGACCCCACCAGTGCGAATGCATAAACAACTTTAAAAGCCCATTAAGAGACTCAGGGTAGCCCCAAATCCAGACGCCTACTGAGTGGCACTCAGGACCCTCAGGACCCCACCAGTGCGAATGCATAAACAACTTTAAAAGCCCATTAAGAGACTCAGGGTAGCCCCAAATCCAGACGCCTACCGAGTGGCACTCAGGACCCTCAGGACCCCACCAGTGCGAATGCATAAACAACTTTAAAAGCCCATTAAGAGACTCAGGGTAGCCCCAAATCCAGACGCCTACCGAAAGTGGCACTCAGGACCCTCAGGACCCCACCAGTGCGAATGCATAAACAACTTTAAAAGCCCATTAAGAGACTCAGGGTAAATAAATAACTACCCCTTTCATTGTACTTTGCCAAACACCTTGTACTGTAATAAAGGTACCAGGTAGAATAAAATCCATTGAACAGAGGTTCCTTCTACATAAAAATCAACAAAAAGAAATAAAATTAAAGGAACAATAATAGAACTTAGGTAGCTACCATTAAACCTGGCTTCCTCTAAGACCCAGGGAAATCCTGTGGTGTAGCAGCCGAGGTTAGAAAGAGACCTCAGAAACCGCCATATTTTCAAACTAACTGTGCTTTACGATCGGGCAGCACTGGCCCTCGTGGTATGTAACTACTGCATATTGCTCTGATTGTACATATAATAGATAAATATAACTGCAACTCTTACTGTTGTTTTGATTACTGATAGTAATTTAATCAAGAAACCCTGCTTGTAGTCATGATTGTATGCACTGTGTAGATGCAACTGGCGTTTTGTAAAAAAGTATGTGGTAAAAGTAAATGTACATTAGCGTTTTCTTAGATGCTACTCTAGAAATTGGATTAATTGTTAGATCTGGATGCAGCTGTGCATTAGCGACTGTTTAAAAGCTGATAACCGCTTTTGTTTGACTTATACTGCCAAACGCTGCAGTTGAAAGTGGTTGCTTGTTAGATCTAATTTTCTGGTCGGAGGATGTAACCTCAATTTCAAGCTAGATACAAAGTATTTCATGCTGCAAACACCTAATGTTAGCTATTTAGCTATTGTCTTATCAGATAAACAGAGTGCGAGTAGAGTATTCATAAGTCGCCAAAGGGAAGGAAATTACTGCTTAATACAACTAGCTGTTATCCAATGCTTAAGATCACTAAGGCTGTTGAATTCATCCTCGTACTGCACTGTGTAAAACTGTCTGTTACTGCATTGTGTAATACTGTCTGTTACTGCACCAAACACTGTAAAAAGTTATTCTCTTTCTGTTGCCTCCATCTTAGGTAGCCCCAAATCCAGACGCCTACCGAGTGGCACTCAGGACCCTCAGGACCCCACCAGTGCGAATGCATAAACAACTTTAAAAGCCCATTAAGAGACTCAGGGTAGCCCCAAATCCAGACGCCTACCGAGTGGCACTCAGGACCCTCAGGACCCCACCAGTGCGAATGCATAAACAACTTTAAAAGCCCATTAAGAGACTCAGGGTAGCCCCAAATCCAGACGCCTACCGAGTGGCACTCAGGACCCTCAGGACCCCACCAGTGCGAATGCATAAACAACTTTAAAAGCCCATTAAGAGACTCAGGGTAGCCCCAAATCCAGACGCCACCGAGTGGCACTCAGGACCCTCAGGACCCCACCAGTGCGAATGCATAAACAACTTTAAAAGCCCATTAAGAGACTCAGGGTAGCCCCAAATCCAGACGCCTACCGAGTGGCACTCAGGACCCTCAGGACCCCACCAGTGTGAATGCATAAACAACTTTAAAAGCCCATTAAGAGACTCAGGGTAGCCCCAAATCCAGACGCCACCGAATGGCACTCAGGACCCTCAGGACCCCACCAGTGCGAATGCATAAACAACTTTAAAAGCCCATTAAGAGACTCAGGGTAGCCCCAAATCCAGACGCCTACCGAGTGGCACTCAGGACCCTCAGGACCCCACCAGTGCGAATGCATAAACAACTTTAAAAGCCCATTAAGAGACTCAGGGTAAATAAATAACTACCCCTTTCATTGTACTTTGCCAAACACCTTGTACTGTAATAAAGGTACCAGGTAGAATAAAATCTATTGAACACAGGTTCCTTCTACATAAAAATCAACAAAAAAGAAATAAAATTAAAGGAACAATAATAGAACTTAGGTAGCTACCATTAAACCTGGCTTCCTCTAAGACCCAGGGAAATCCTGTGGTGTAGCAGCCGAGGTTAGAAAGAGACCTCAGAAACCGCCATATTTTCAAACTAACTGTGCTTTACGATCGGGCGGCAGCACTGGCCCTCGTGGTATGTAACTACTGCATATTGCTCTGATTGTACATATAATAGATAAATATAACTGCAACTCTTACTGTTGTTTTGATTACTGATAGTAATTTAATCAAGAAACCCTGCTTGTAGTCATGATTGTATGCACTGTGTAGATGCAACTGGCGTTTTGTAAAAAAGTATGTGGTAAAAGTAAATGTACATTAGCATTTTCTTAGATGCTACTCTAGAAATTGGATTAATTGTTAGATCTGGATGCAGCTGTGCATTAGCGACTGTTTAAAAGCTGATAACCGCTTTTGTTTGACTTATACTGCCAAACGCTGCAGTTGAAAGTGGTTGCTTGTTAGATCTAATTTTCTGGTCGGAGGATGTAACCTCAATTTCAAGCTAGATACAAAGTATTTCATGCTGCAAACACCTAATGTTAGCTATTTAGCTATTGTCTTATCAGATAAACAGAGTGCGTAGTAGAGTATTCATAAGTCGCCAAAGGGAAGGAAATTACTGCTTAATACAACTAGCTGTTATCCAATGCTTAAGATCACTAAGGCTGTTGAATTCATCCTCGTACTGCACTGTGTAAAACTGTCTGTTACTGCATTGTGTAATACTGTCTGTTACTGCACCAAACACTGTAAAAAGTTATTCTCTTTCTGTTGCCTCCATCTTAGGTAGCCCCAAATCCAGACGCCTACCGAGTGGCACTCAGGACCCTCAGGACCCCACCAGTGCGAATGCATAAACAACTTTAAAAGCCCATTAAGAGACTCAGGGTAGCCCCAAATCCAGACGCCACCGAGTGGCACTCAGGACCCTCAGGACCCCACCAGTGCGAATGCATAAACAACTTTAAAAGCCCATTAAGAGACTCAGGGTAGCCCCAAATCCAGACGCCTACCGAGTGGCACTCAGGACCCTCAGGACCCCACCAGTGCGAATGCATAAACAACTTTAAAAGCCCATTAAGAGACTCAGGGTAGCCCCAAATCCAGACGCCTACCGAGTGGCACTCAGGACCCTCAGGACCCCACCAGTGCGAATGCATAAACAACTTTAAAAGCCCATTAAGAGACTCAGGGTAGCCCCAAATCCAGACGCCTACCGAAAGTGGCACTCAGGACCCTCAGGACCCCACCAGTGCGAATGCATAAACAACTTTAAAAGCCCATTAAGAGACTCAGGGTAGCCCCAAATCCAGACGCCTACCGAATGGCACTCAGGACCCTCAGGACCCCACCAGTGCGAATGCATAAACAACTTTAAAAGCCCATTAAGAGACTCAGGGTAGCCCCAAATCCAGACGCCTACCGAGTGGCACTCAGGACCCTCAGGACCCCACCAGTGCGAATGCATAAACAACTTTAAAAGCCCATTAAGAGACTCAGGGTAAATAAATAACTACCCCTTTCATTGTACTTTGCCAAACACCTTGTACTGTAATAAAGGTACCAGGTAGAATAAAATCTATTGAACACAGGTTCCTTCTACATAAAAATCAACAAAAAAGAAATAAAATTAAAGGAACAATAATAGAACTTAGGTAGCTACCATTAAACCTGGCTTCCTCTAAGACCCAGGGAAATCCTGTGGTGTAGCAGCCGAGGTTAGAAAGAGACCTCAGAAACCGCCATATTTTCAAACTAACTGTGCTTTACGATCGGGCGGCAGCACTGGCCCTCGTGGTATGTAACTACTGCATATTGCTCTGATTGTACATATAATAGATAAATATAACTGCAACTCTTACTGTTGTTTTGATTACTGATAGTAATTTAATCAAGAAACCCTGCTTGTAGTCATGATTGTATGCACTGTGTAGATGCAACTGGCGTTTTGTAAAAAAGTATGTGGTAAAAGTAAATGTACATTAGCGTTTTCTTAGATGCTACTCTAGAAATTGGATTAATTGTTAGATCTGGATGCAGCTGTGCATTAGCGACTGTTTAAAAGCTGATAACCGCTTTTGTTTGACTTATACTGCCAAACGCTGCAGTTGAAAGTGGTTGCTTGTTAGATCTAATTTTCTGGTCGGAGGATGTAACCTCAATTTCAAGCTAGATACAAAGTATTTCATGCTGCAAACACCTAATGTTAGCTATTTAGCTATTGTCTTATCAGATAAACAGAGTGCGTAGTAGAGTATTCATAAGTCGCCAAAGGGAAGGAAATTACTGCTTAATACAACTAGCTGTTATCCAATGCTTAAGATCACTAAGGCTGTTGAATTCATCCTCGTACTGCACTGTGTAAAACTGTCTGTTACTGCATTGTGTAATACTGTCTGTTACTGCACCAAACACTGTAAAAAGTTATTCTCTTTCTGTTGCCTCCATCTTAGGTAGCCCCAAATCCAGACGCCTACCGAGTGGCACTCAGGACCCTCAGGACCCCACCAGTGCGAATGCATAAACAACTTTAAAAGCCCATTAAGAGACTCAGGGTAAATAAATAACTACCCCTTTCATTGTACTTTGCCAAACACCTTGTACTGTAATAAAGGTACCAGGTAGAATAAAATCTATTGAACACAGGTTCCTTCTACATAAAAATCAACAAAAAAGAAATAAAATTAAAGGAACAATAATAGAACTTAGGTAGCTACCATTAAACCTGGCTTCCTCTAAGACCCAGGGAAATCCTGTGGTGTAGTCCCCGCTCCGCTTCGCCCTCGCTACGCTCGGGCTTGCTCCGCTCCCCTCCCTGCCCCCTATTCCCACCCGCCCCCACTACCTCTACATTTATTTGGTCATCAAGCCCATCCCCATTTCCACTACCCAATCAGAACTGTCCACTCCCTCCCATCTCTCTGCCACTCCCCACCACCAAACCTAACCCGCCCACCTGCCTAACTCTCTCCATTTATCTCACCCTACTACTACCTCCAGCTTCCTGCTGACTTAGGTATCGCCCCTAGCCCTATTGACGCTGAGATCTCAGCCTCACCATGGACAGAACCTCATTTACCACCCTCCCCCTTGTACTTTTACTCCTCATCTTACCGTATCTCTTAACAGCCTATGAAACACAAGCCCTAACTAGAATGTACCTTCCTAAGGGTCAGACCTCCCTGTAATCCCAAAATACCACTACTCTTATCCCCCCCTCTCTCTACTCCGCTACTCACCTCATCCCTAAAAGTACACACTTTATTCTTAGGTACCCAAAAGTATCCTCATTAAGAGAACAGCTTAAACTACTAACTAGACTACAAAAAATACTAGAATATTTGAAAAAATCCATCACTAATGACGGGACATCCACCCCAACCCAGGCCCTCTTAGTGACCCAGACCCTAACCTCCGCCATGCAGCTAGCAGACCTATGGACTCCCTCTTTTGCTCCATCTCAATATTAGAAGCATTAACAATAAAGTACATAGCTTGCATGCCATGCTTGATATCCACTCCCCGGACATAATGTGTTTATCAGAAACTTGGCTCAAACCGAGCACCAAGGATGAGGAAATTATCCCTCCTGGATATAACATCATCAGGGCTGATCGTACAACCAGAAAGGGTGGTGGAATAGCTGTGATGTTCAAGAACTCCTTGAGCATCACAATGAATTCACTGCAACCCCAAAAGTTCCAAACCTGGAACTGATTGCTCTTAAGATATCCCTAAACAGACAAAAAGTATTAATCTCATAGTAACCTACCTACCACCGGGCAAAATGTAGAAAATCTTGAACAAACCCTTAGTTGGCTTGCTAATAACTATCCACAAGAAACAATAATATTAGGAGATGTTAATATAGACTGGTCTCTCTACTCAGCCCAATCAAATCCTCTCCCCATTAACTTACATGGTTTTTCCCAAAATATTCTTTCTCCCACTAGAATTGGACATGCACAACAAAAGGAGAGTATTATTGACTGGATTCTTACTAATAGGAATCCAAATAACTATACCACAGGGACCCTTCCCAATGACCTTAGTGACCACCTTGCTACCTTTATTATAAAACACAAATGTTCAAATAAGACTCCCCATAACTAGATTAGTAAGGAATAGCAAAATTTTGTCCCTGACCAATTCCTAGCTGATCTCAAGGCTTGTAACTGGCACATCCTAAAAACCCTATCCTTAGATGAAAGTGTTTCATACTTTAATAACACTTTCCTCAAGATACTCAATTCCCATGCTCCTAATCGACTTACGAGAACTAAGGAATGTATAGCACCCTGGCTAACACAAGAAACTAAATCCAAAATTAGAATCAGAGACCAGGCCTGGAATAAGTGGAGAACCACAAAATGCCCGCTAGACCGCATCAAGTTCCTCCAGCTAAGAAATTCAACCAAAGTAGCCGTTAAATCTGATAAAAACAATATTTTGTCACCTCCAAGACAAACATCAGTATAATCCTAAAAAATTCTGGGCTGGTTTTAACCGCTTACTTCATCCTGGTAAGTCTACTACCCCCACCCCCGACAAACTCATGGACAATGACCCAACAGAAATAGCCAACTCCTTTAATTCTTTTTTCACTGAGACCATCCAGTCCCTTGCCAGCAAGCTTCCCACGCCTCCCTCAGTGGCAACCCCAATTATAAATACAACCCAAACGGCCTTTAACCTACAACCCATCTCCACCTCCTTCATTCGCACCCTCTGCAAAAAGTTGAAAGCAACCACCCTCACGGCTGATCAGCTCCCTGCCAAATACCTACAAATAGCATCTGATGCCATAGCCTACCCTGTATCAATCTTGATCAACCGGACCATTTCTGAAGCATCTATTCCCTCTATCTGGAAAATCTCTTATATCATCCCTCCACAAAGGAGGGCCCTCCACAGAAACCTCCAACTATAGGCCCATAGCCATACTGTCTCCCTTAGCCAAAATTATGGAACGCTGTGTCCATAAACAACTCATTACCTACCTCATACATAACAACCTCCTATCAAATACCCAACATGGCTTCCCCATCACAGCACAACCACAGCTCTTCTCTCCTTTGTAGACTCAGTCAACCACAATCGCAATAATAAACTAATATCCTCTGCTCTTTCTAGACCTGTCGAAAGCCTTCGATATGGTCAACCACCAACTACTGCTTCAGGCACTGGAAACATTACATCTTAGTAAACTAACCATAAGTTGGTTTAATGCCTATCTCTCTAGTAGAAAACAGGCAGTCCAGTGGCAAAACAGCCTATCAGACCTACTCCCAACTAATATTGGTGTCCCCCAAGGATCTATCCTTGGTCCCCTTCTTTTCTCCATTTTCATAAATGGCCTACACTCAATTATTCCCAAAGCCACCTGTATTCAATATGCAGATGACTCCACCCTGATCTGCTCTGATGAATCTCTCGCCAAACTCCAAGCCACAACCCAAAACTGCTTCTCTACTGTCGAAAAATGGTTCTCGAACTTAAACTCTTACTTAACCCTGCCAAAACCAAATTACTTCTCTTTTTCCCCACCTCAGTGACTGCTCAAACTATAGAACCCTCAACACCAACAATCCTTCTTTCCATGTGTCCTCCAACAATGGGACCATTATCTACCCGTATCCAATACCAAACTACTAGGGGTGACCATAGACCATAAACTTAAATTTGATATGCATGTAAACTTAACTATTAAATCGGTTAACAGAAAACTTGGGTCGATGTATAGAATAAAGGCCTTCTTAACTCCGCACACCAAACTGACTATTGCCCGAACCCACCTACTCTCCACTCTCCTTTATGCCTCCCCGATATTCTCCTTCCTAAACAAGAAAGAACTTAATAAACTAACAACTGCCTATAATCACATAGCCAGATTCATAACAGGAACGCCCTATCGCACTCATCACTGCCTAAATTTAAGGTCTCTCGAATGGCTGGAACTGCCCAATTTACTCAAATTCAACCAGCTAACTGAGGCTTTTAAAATTATTAACCATCCAGGTAAAACTCCCTCACTGAACAAAATACTTACCCTGCTCCAACCTTAATTCCCTCAGGTCTTCCAAAAGTCTACAAGTAAGGACCATTAAATCTAACAATGCTGGTGGTGATGCACTATATGCCAATTCCATTGGCAAATCCTGGAACGCCCTACCAAACAACCTAAGACTTATGCCCTCTCAGCACCAATTTAAATTACATCTTAGAGCATACTTGAAATCCAAATGGTTATGCCCTTGCTCCAGTCCAGACTAATAAGCTATTGTCCCAGTCGTACCTAGGCTTCTCTCAGCCTCCGCCTAACCCAAAAACCAAAGAACACTCTATTTTAGCCCTCCTTGTCTGGCTGTTCAAATCTGTACCTCGTGAAATCATTTAATAATTCTTGTTTTCTCTTATTTGGTCTGTAAGCATCAGTGTATTTAATTGTACTCACTTGTTATAGGTTTATAATTGTATATGTATTAACCAGTATATTATCTTGTGTAACAACATCAATGTTTTTGTTAATCTAACTATGACCTTGGAGCTTTTCTCCCCGGGCCTCCACTGAAAATGGACATATATCCAGTTGGACTAGCCCGGTCAACAAATGTAAAATAAATAAATAAAATAAATAAATAATGAAATATCAATAAAATAATAAAAAAAAAAATAATAAATAAATTTCTGACTCTAAAAATAGCAATGCCAAATCCTGACGCAGAGAGAAAAAAAAAGACTGAAAAAGGAGAAGAGCAAATGTTGAACATCAGTCTTCCCCATTACATTTTTAAAAATTGTTTTTTTTTGTTTTGTTTTATTTTTTTTGCTTTTGTTTTGTTTGTAGGGAGAAAAACCTCTATCCCCCCACACCTCTTAAACTTATATACACAAACTCTGAGATCAAAAAAACAAGAGTGTTTCAGAGGTAGCGTCAATACCCACATACTCTGAGAGCAATAAAATCCAAGTTTATTGTAAGCGCTTTCGAAGGGATCAATGCCCCATGGTCTGAGGAAGTTGGGGAATTGATCCCTTCGAAAGCGCTTACAATAAACTTGGATTTTACTGCTCGCAGAGTGCGTGGGTATTGACGCTACCTCTGAAACACGCTTGTTTTTTTGGTTTCTAAGTGGTTTTCAGTTTTTTGTAACAAACTCTGAGATCACCATACCTTGGAAAAAAGGAAATATTTCAAAAATAGTTCATAGTTTGAAAGGTAACACTATGTTAGTTGGCCTTTCTGGTCACGTTAAGCTTAGCAAGTTTCCCTTTTTGTGCTTAAATTAACCTATTTCATTTGGTTAGAGATTAGCCTTACCCATCTCATGGTTGATAATTATATATTACCCCTAATAAGAATAACGAGAAACATACCATAGATAATTTGAGGAGACACATGCATGGGATAAAGCATTAAGGAGCTCCTCTGTCTATTAGTAGTACAGGGGGTAGTCCTGGGACAATATTTTGATTCCCATATATCCAAGTTGTTATGTTAAGTTATGCAGTTAACTATACAATATGCTATCCAGATAAATGAGAGCAACAACAGGTCTATCACATAAATTATCTAAAACTTTGATGTGACAGAGTCAGTACTGTGGTCACATGCAACAGCAGGCATGTAATGGAGCTGCGCAGAAGTCACACTACTCAGCACAGTAAGGAGGAGAAGAAAGTCATCATTAAATATGAAGATGCTTTCTTCTTTATCCTGGCAAACTCATAAAATAAGCTATGATGATGTAACAAATTCAGACAAAAGGAGAAGTTTTGACCTAACAGGATTTTCTTAGTCTAAATGTAAGAGTTTTGTTAATGAAGTAAAGATGTTGGCTGTAGGGATAAACAAGTGTTGACATCCACGCCTGATGCATGCATACACCTTTGCAGTGAATTCAGGCAGTTGTTTTCCATTGCCATATCATTCAGCAGGAATAGATAGTCATGAAATGGACTTTGGAAAAGTACAGTTGTGTACACTTACCATAAATATAGATGTTCGAGTATATTCACTGTTGCAGTCATCACACTTGGGTTATCTGCCTGCAGGTAGCCCTCAGTCAGCCCAAATACTAGAGACTTAGTATTTCTGCGTTGGTTGCTGTCGCTCCAGGACTGACGTCAGGTTGTCAGGGGTATAAAAAAAGGCAGCTGACACCATTACATCAGTTTTTCTTGCCCCAAATGTCAGAAGCCCCCCAAATAGGGAGCTAAGTTATGGTGGGGAAACCACCACCAGTAAAAAGTAAATACCAATACCCCTGAAAGGGGTGAATAATAGACATAGAGAGGAGAGAGAGAGAAAGAAGGGGGCTGGAGGGAGGGAAACCCGGAGTGCAATAGTGAATACACTCGAACATCTACATTTATGGTAAGTGTACACAACTGTGCTATGTTCTTCATGTTTCACTGTTGCAATCATCATACTTGGATATATTCCCAAAGCTGAAGAAGGGTGGAGGCAGTCAAGAAGAGTTGGGGCTGGCTAGTATGCCCTGCAGGACTGCTGTTGCAAAACCCACCCTGGATTTGGAAAAGATAAGCAAGTGGTAATGCTTGCTGAAGGTGTGTACAGAACTCCAGGTAGCAGCTTCCAGGATATCCCTGGTAGGGACTCCCCTGAGGAATGCTGTAGAGGTAGAGGTTGCCCTAGTGGAATGTGTTCTGACCCCCTGAAGGGTTGGTTTCCCATGGTGCTTGTAGCAGAAATGGATGCAGTGTGCTATCATTTGGAAATTGTTTGTTTTGAAATGGCCTTGCCCTCTGCCCTGGTACAAAACTGACTAGTAACTGGTCAGATTTGCTGAAGGGCTTAGTCCTATCAAGGTAGAATCTGAGCTGTCTGTGCATGTACAAGGAGTACAGGATTCTTTCCCCTTTATTTTGAGGATTAGAGAAGAAAGTTGGCAAATGGATAGATTGGTTGAGAGCCACACTGGGCACCACTTTGGGCATAAATGAAGGGTTAGTCCTGAGGGAAAACCTGTCAGCCTGGAAAATAATGAAGGGTTCCACAGCCATAAGTGCTTGTAGCTTAGACACTCTTCTAGCTGAAGTGATGGCCAGAAGCAAGGCTGTTTTCCAAGAGAGGAATTTCAACTCTGCTGATGCTGCAGGCTCAAAGGGGGGAAGTGTGAGCTTTTCCAGTACAAATTTAAGGTCCCAAGCAGGGGTGGGTGCTCTCCTTGGCAGCCTTAAGTTGTTTGACCCTCTCAGTAACTGTTTGATAAGAGGGTGAGAGAAGACAGGTGGTTCAGTGTTGTAATGAGCCAAAATGGCAGAGGCATGGATCTTAATGGAGGAGAAGGACAGGCCCCTATGGAGTAGATCTGCTAAGTAATCCAAAATTAGACGCAGGGAGAGCAGAGTTATGTCCTCTCCTTTAGATTGAATCCAGGAACAGTACCTTTTCCACTTATCAGCATAAGATTTCCTTGTACTGGATCTTCTGGCTTCAAGAATGATGTCCAGCACCTGCTTGCTTAGGCTGGTTACTGGGGGAGAATTCAAGGAAAAAGCCAGGCTGCAAGATTCAGGGTTTGCAGTTGTGGATGCAAAGTCTTTCCCCCCTGCTGAGAGAGCAGGGTTGAGTTCTGGTGCAAGTGCCAGGGTGGCACAGGTGACAGGCTGCGCAGAAGTGGGTACCAGTGCTGGTGGGGCCAGTCCAGGACAATCAGAATTGTCCTTGGTCTGTCCTGTCTTATCTTGAGCAATACTCTTGAGAGAAGGGGCAGAGGGGGAAAGGCATAGATTGAGAGATTTACCCACTAGAAGGATAGGGCATCCACTTTCCAGGCTCTGCTGTGAGATGTCCTGGTGCAGAATTTGCTGAGCTGGTGATTGAAGCGGGAGGCAAAGAAATCCACCTCTGGGGTCCCCATTTCTGAATCAGAAGGTTGAAGGTGCTGGGCTCTAATTGCCACTCATGTGGGTCTAGGAGATTTATGCTTAAGTTGTCTGCCAGTGACTTTTGTTTTCCTGGAAGGAATTGAGCTTGCAGATGGACCTGCATGTCCAAGGCCATGTTCCACAGGGCCATGGCTAGCCTGCAGAGTGGGTAAGAGTGGGTTCCCCCCTGCTTGTTGATGTACCACATAACTGTGGTGCTGTCTGTTTTTATTAGCAGGTGTCCTGGTGAGAGTAGGGATTTGACAGCTGTCAGAGTGTGCTGCACAGCTAGCATCTCTTTTTGGTTGATGTGCAGATGAATTTGGCTTGGGCTCCAGTGGCCCTGAATGCACTTGCCGTCCATGTGTGCCCCCATACATAGTCTGATGTGTCTGTGGTTAGGGTCTGGGTGGCATTGGGTTGAGTAAAGGGCAGTCCCTTGTTGTGGTTGCATGCTGCTGCCCACCAAAAAAACTCTGTCCTTAGACAGTGTATGATAGGAATGACTGTTTCCAAGTCCTGAGAATGTTGGCACCAAAGATTTTTTAAGTACTACTGAAGTTTACTCATATGCAGTCTGGCATATGGAATTAGTAGGATGCATGAGGCCATGAACCCTAGGGCTTGCAGGATTTTCCTTGTGGATAGCTTGGTTCTGGTGGCCAACTGAGTAAAATAGTCTGTCAGATAGGCTTGTTTTTCTGGAGTGAGGAATGCCATCTGGGATGCTGTGTCCAAGCTTGCTCCCAGGAATACAATCTTTTGACTGGGGACCAGTTTTGATTTTTTTTCGTTGATGCTGTACCCCAGGGAGGTTAGAAGATTTTTTTACAAATATTAGGTGCTGCAATAGCATTTCCTGACTGTCTGCCTGAATCAGGCAGTCATCCAAGTACGGGTAAATTTGAATATTTCTCTGTCTGTAGTAAGCAATGGCTGGAGCCAGGCATTTTGTGAATACTCTGGGAGCAATGGATAAGCCAAAGGGAGGAGCAGAGAACTGATAATGCATAGATCCTGCCCTGAAGCGTAGATATTTCCTGCATGACTCCCTTATAGGGATGTGCAGATAGGCTTCTTTTAAGTCTAGGGTGACTAACCAGGCATCTTTGGCTAGCATAGGTAGAAGCTGCTGCAGGGTATGCATTCTGAATTTTGGTACCACCAGGAAGGTGTTGAGAATGGAAAGATCTAGGATTGGGCACCAAGTGCCCTCTTTTCTGGGTACCAGGAAAAGTCTGGAATAGAATCCTTGATCTCTGTTTCGCAGGAACAGATTTAATTGCCCTTACAGATAGCAGGGATTGAACTTGGTTTTGTGCCTCTGCTCACTGGTTTGAAGGAAGGTCTGGGAACTCTTTTGGGGGTTGGCAGTGAGTGGAAGTAAAATTTGTACCCCCTCGATTACGATGTTGAGGACCCATCTGTCATTGGTGATGGAAATTTGTTTTTTTGCATGAAGGGCAAGTTTTCCTCCTAGGGGCACAAGCAGTTGGACAGAGGGGGGAAGTGGAGTTGAGAAGTCATTGGGAATTCTTTCTGTAAGGGGGCGGCTTAGTACTTCCTGCTTTAGAAGTGGAGGCACTCCATTGCTTAGATCTCTGCATACCCTGAGACTGTAGTCTGGGGGGGGTCTGTTTCCCCTGGGTCTAGTTTGAGATGGCCACAAGGGGGCTAGAAAGGACCAGTGTTTTGAGGGGCAATGCCTACTGAATCTAGTAGGCTGTACTTGCAATAATTCTTTGACTGTCTGCATAGATTTAGCTTTTTCTTCCATCTTTTTAAGAACCTCTTCTGCTTTGGTGCCAAACAGATTGTCCTTGTTCAAAGGAGTGTCTAATAACTTTGATTTGACATGGTCAGGCAAGGTCTGTTCCTTAAGCCAAGCAAGCCTTCTCAGTACAGAACCAGTGACTGCAGCCCTGCAAGATGCTTCTAGGGCATCAAAGCCACACTGCAATGTATGCATGCTGACTTGGATTGCAGAATGCATAAGCTCTTGCAATTCTTTATTTTCTGCACAGTCTATAACAGTAGCTATTTTTTGCTTAATAAGTTCCATAATATGTTGTTGGTACTTCAGCATGTAAAACTGACAATTCAAAGCCCTAATGGTGAGAGTTGCAGAGGTATATACTTTCTTACCCCATCTGTCCAAAGCTCTGGAATCCCTGTCCGAAGGGGTGGGATTCTTAGCTGTAGTTGCTTTGTTAATTTTAGGCCCCTGGGAAATGACCTCTAGGTCAGCAGTAGGATTTTTGAAAAGGAATTTGTGAGAATTGGGTACTCTGTAGTACCTGTCTGGTTTCCTAGGAGCAGGGGGTAAAGTATCAGGAGTAAGACTGGATTCCATAAACACATCATCAACTTCCAGGACTGGGGGTATTGCCAAAGGCCTATGTTGTGGCAAGTCTAGAAATTCTCTGAGTCTCTTTTTGGACTGAGGATAGTCTTGGCATTCCCAGTGGAAATGCTCTCTTAAAGTATGTAAGGTTTCACCAAAAGAAAAATCTTCTGGAGGAGAGGCAGAGGGAATGGATTCCTCTGCATCTGAAACCTCATAAGCAGAAAAGGGCATGTCTTCATAATCAGAACCCGCAGAGTCGTTGGACTCTTGGTCTGTTGAAGTTGCTGGGGACTGATCTCTTTTTCTCTTAGCAGGGGAAGGCTGACTTCCCCTAAACAGCATAATAAGGTCTTCTGCCATTCTAAGCATTTGATGTTGTGGCAAGGGAGCAGGTGCATGCACTTTGGTCGTCACTTTTCTAGGCAAAGCGTGTAGTTTTAGACAGAACTGAAGGCGTTAATTTGTGTCGAACATCGGTAGTGTGAAAAACTTCCTCAGAAGCCGGTGCCTGCTCAGCGGCTCTGGACCCATCCAAGGTAGAGACATCCACAGGTTCCATAGTCGAAGAACAGTCTCGAGGCATACCAGACTCCGAACAAGTCTCGGTAGAGGCTTGCAAATCCATTGAAGAGGGCATCTGGGGCTGCAAAATCACCTCACTGAGGATCGGTGAACGGGCGACTAGCTTAACGGAAACATCATCGGCAGTTTTGGACCTGTGTGGTCTGTCTCTACCTTTATCCTTACGTTTTTTTTGGAATATCAGTAGTTGGATGGCTTATCGAAGCCATTTCGGAATACGGAGATTGAGAACGAAAGTATTTAGTAACAAAAAGGGCCTGACGACGAATGGTTTGGGCGTTGAACAAGGCACAAAACTGACAGCAAGGTACATCGTGGTCTGGGCCTGAACAGGTACACAGTAAGAATGAAAATCTCGGCGTGGTATTTACTTTCCACAGGCAAGACAATTGCTAACTTTTTCTGACACCGGTTAGAGCAAGAAAAAAGGATCCCCAACAGGGTACTTAGCTTTAGAAGACTTCAAGATGATTCAATTCATAAACGAAAACTCAGGTAGCAGCCAACAGGCACTCGTGCAAACTGCTTCTGGCTCCTTGACAAGAAAGACTGATGTAATGGCATCAGCTGCCTGTTTTTATACCCCTTACGACCTGACGTCAGTCCTGGAGCGACAGCAACCAATGCAGAAATACTAAGTCTCTGGTATTCAGGCCGACTGAGGGCTACCTGCAGGCAGATAACCCAAGTGTGATGACTGCAACAGTGAAACACGAACATCCTATGTTACTCCTTCTTCTTCTTTCTCAGTAGCCACACCTTCCTTCTCATCTCTGGTGATGTTACTTTAAAATTACCTAACCAGCACAGGCATAAGAAGCAATTGATCACATGGTGTTTTTTAGCTCTGCAGCCCTTTTCATGCAGCGATGCAAAGGGCTGGGTCAGCCCTGGCAAAACCAATATACTCTCTTGTCTTCCTGAACAAGCATAAGCAGTTGTTATTGATTCCTCTAGGTTCTGAGCAGGAGAAGTAATTCTGTGGCATGAGTCTTGGGTAGGGTACAGATACTGAAAAGTGTGCTGCCGCCCAGGCTCAGAACAGTTAAGATATGCGGTTGCCTAGTATCAAAATGCAGAACACATGATTCTATGGGTCTGCAAGGAATATTAAAAGCAACACTACTTTTTATGAAGTCAGTCACCATCACAATTAAAGAAAAGTAATAGATGTTGCCTAAAACAAGATGGTCTGTACCTTTGAGAAGATTATTATTCCTAAGAAAGAGAGCATACTGTGCCTTTGTTCATGAGAAAAATGTAATAGAGAAGGCCCTGTGTGAGTGATTGAAACTGTTCTTTGTAAATGGAAAAGTAATGGAAAACTAAGTGAGAAAACTCAGAGGTGGGAAATCTGTGTGCTGTGCTTATGTAAATAGACTAAATGCAAACTGAAATATGGGTGGATGAAAGAGAAGACACTGTTATATGGAAATATCTCACAAGTACTGTTATTTATTCTGCCCCCATTACTGATATGCTAAGTATACCAACTGTGACATCTCACAATATCAGACAGGGTAAAAATTCTCCTAACTCTGGAATTCGCTAATTTCTCAAAAATACTGGCCTCCCATTGACTCATAATAGAATATCTAGTATGAACCCATGGATATGTGTGTGTGTGTGTGTGTGTGTGTGTGTGTGTGTGTGTGTGTATATATATATATATATATATATATATATATGTACATATATATATATATACACACACACACACACACACACACACACACACACACACACAAACACATATACATATATATATATATATATATATATATATATATATATATATATATATATACATATAGGTCAACTTACTTCAAAGCATCACATTACCACTTCATCGAACCATGGAATTCCACATCATCGAAACAACATAGCTGAAACTGCAAAATATCAAACACCCGGAACATCGAAAACTAACCCCGGGAAAACAACCACTAACCCAACACAAAAAAAAAAAAAAAATGAAGCAAATCAAACCCACTGATATAGGGGGCAAAGCCCTTCCCCACCATTCCTAACTAAATATACCAACTCCGAGATCGCACTATCACACTAAAGAGGGGAAAAGGCAAAGTTCACCATGGTGGCCAAGTGGTTCTTTTTCCATGGAAAGTCTCGATCATGTGGGATTCCATTGAAGTGGTAATTTGAAGCTTTGAAGTATACCCATATATATATATATATATATATATATATATATATATACGGATCCCTATCACAACACCGACACGCCACAAACCCGACACTCAAAACACCGACACCAAAACACCGAAAACGCACAAAACCGACAACTCACAAAACCGAACACCATAACACCGACACCCAAAACACCAACACACAAAACGTAAACTAAACATTACACACAACTATACATGCACTAACCATAACCCAAACCCTAACCCTAAGGTCCGACACTACCGCACACTTACCCTACCCGCACCCTAACCCTAACTCACTTAACCCGCCACTACACCTACATTCTGTCACTATCGCTCACTTACCCTACCCGCACCCTAACCCTTACTCACTTAACCCACCACTACACCTACATTCCGTCACTATCGCACACTTACCCTACCCGCACCCTAACCCTAACTCACTTAACCCGCCACTACACCTAAAGTCCGTCATTATCGCACACTTACCTTACCCGCACCCTAAGTCCGACACTACCACACACTCGCCTTTCCTGCACCCTAACCCTAAATCCCACACTATCTCACACTTACCTGTCCGCTCCCTAACGCTAAATCCCTCACTATCGCACACTTACCGACTCGCGCTCACACGTTGCCCATGTCGGTGTTTCGGCTGTCAGGATTTCACCTTGTCGATCATCTCTCTCGTCGTTCTTCTCGAATCGGTCTTCTTAGCGTTGGTGTTTCGGCGTGTCGATCAAGTCAATGGGACCAATATATACATATATATAAATATATATATATATATATATATATATATATATATATATATATATATATATATATATATAAAATGCATACACACACATGCGAGTAAATATATGGTTCTACTTTACAAAATCAAAAGCACAAATGTTTGAAACTTACAAGATCGAGCCTAAATGCTCACATCTTGTAAGCTCAAATCAGCAAAAAGAAACAAAACAGTGTTTCTTTTTGCTGCAACCTTTAGGGTTTCTTGCCCCAGCTGTAGCCTCTGATTCACTGAGACTTTGTGTGTAAGCAACCTTCTTCGCAGTTCAACTACTGTTTCTCTCTCCTCCCTCTGAAAACACTTGGCAATTTATAACTGCATCATAGCAAGACTGAAACAAAATGACAGTTGCTACAGGACCATCGGACTTGTGCCTATTTATTTACAGTGTAATCTTCCTTACAGTTCAACCACTGTTTCTCTCTCCTCCCTCTTAAAATACTTGGCAACTTAAAACTTCATTGTAGCAAGACTGAAACAAAATGACAGTTTCTACAGGATCATCGGACTTGTGCCTACTTATTTAGACTTGTCACTGACAGTGTAATGTACGTTCTCAACTACACAACCTCTAGATTAAACTTAGTTTTTGACTTTTAACTGCTTGTTTTTAGCTGTGGCTCACACACATCTCTGGTGCCCCCCCCCCCACACACACACACACAAATGCACACACACACTTTTTTCAACTCTCTCTTAGCTGTTCTGAGATTTATATTTTATCCTTCCTTCTGGCTTTTCTCTCTTGCATCCTTGGTATTTTTAGCTAGTGCTTAGCTTTTCCTTTGATTTTATTTTTTTTATATTTTATTACCTTGGCTGTACTCGGTGGAGCTTTATATCTCCCTTCTTTACACCACTTTTTCTATATACTCTCCATGTTAATCTTTCTTTAACTGTAGCAGCACTTACCCTGAGAAGCTTGGGATCTTTATTTTCTCTGGTTGTTTTTCTTTCTTAGAGATCCTCAGTTTCATGTTTTTTTTCTGCTTTATATCACCCTCCTCTTGCTAACACCTATTTCCCAATCATATTTTTCCTACTTTTGCTTCTCCTTCTTTTGACCCCTTCCCCTTTCTATCCCATCTGTCTTTCTTGGTTATTTTCCTTGATTCCTCTTCCTCCATGTAATGTTCATCCAAACTTATTTAGCGTCTTGACTTTCACAGTTACCATTTTTAAATCCACACTTGTTTCTTGCCCTAGTTGTAGCCTCTGGTTCACTGAGACTTTAATTTTTGTGCAAGCAACATAAGTTTGTTCTTATTTCTCTTCCCTTTGACTTGGATCGTACCACAGTGAGCTTATTGTTTTTGGCAAACTTGATACGTGCTTCATGCTGCATTAAATTTGATTACTGGTAAACAGCTGTCTGAGACAGCACTTTAGTGCTCACATGGTAGTTGTGGATTATTTTATTTTGAAACTTGACTATAGCTTTATTATTTTATAGCTCCTATTACTCTGTAAATGTATTCTAGGCTGTTCTATTGTTAAGCTGCTATTTCGTAAATTACATAGTGCTTTGCCAGTCTTTTGATGTTAACGTAGCTTTCTTTAACCTCTTTTTTTTTGTTAATATATTTTTCAAGATGTTTTGAGACATGTTTAGCTATGCTAGTGAATGTATATATGTACTGAATTGTATTTTGTATAACTGCATTTGTGTCTATCTATTGTTTATATCTGTACTGAATTGTTTTGTTATAATTGCATTTGTCCCCTTCTACTGTTTATCTCTGCATTTTGATGATTTGTTTTGTGTTTCTCTGCCTTGTGTTTGTATACTTTACTGTACTGGTCGTTGTTTGACTATTATCTTGCCTGTCTCATTCTTTCTTTATTAGAATGTCTCTTTTTCTAACTTCCTTTTCTTTTTTTTTTTTTTTTTTTTTTGCTAGCTCGTAGTGTATTACACTTTTTTTGACTCTCTTGTTTCTTCTTGTTTTGTCTTTTCTCCTTTCCTAACTCTGGTTTTAAAGCCTGTTTCATCTGGTCTTTCCCCTCGTTAACATTGTTAGTTGTTTATGGTTTCAATTGCCATATTAGCTATTACATGTTGTTTACCACTTTTTCTACTCCTTTTATCAGGCATTCCAGACCTCTCTTGAACTCCTACTTTCTCCTCTTCCTGTGGCTTCTTACATTATAATCTTTGATGTATTTTTTTTTCTCTTTTATTTTTTACAGCTTCCTTACAGTTCAACCACTGTTTCCCTCTCCACCCTCTTAAAACACTTGGCAACTTAAAACTTCATCATAGCAAGACTGAAACAAAATGACAGTTGCTACAGGACCATCAGACTTGTGCCTACTTATTTAGACTTGTCACCGACAGTGTAACGTATGTCCTCAGCTACACAACCTCTAGATTAAACTTAGTTTTTGACTTTTAATTGCTCGTTTTTGGGCTGTGGCTCGGATAATTATTTCAGGTGCTTTCTCCACCCCCCTTTTTCAACTCTCAATTAGCTGGACTGAGATATATATTTTATCCTTCCTTCTGGCTTTTCTCCCTTGCATCCTTACTATTTTTAGCTAGTGCTTAGCTTTCCTGTTGATTTTATCTTTTTTATATTTTATTACCTTGGCTCTTCTCAATGGCTGAGTAGATCTCCCTTCTTTACACCACTTTTTCTATATACTCTCCCTGTTAATCTTTCTTTAACTGTAGTGGCATTTACCCTGATAAGTTTGGGATCTTTATTTTCTCTGATTGTTTTTCTTTCTTACTGATACTCTGTTTCATGGCTCTGCCAGCTCCGTTCACCCTTCGCTTCACTCAGGCTCACTCCTCTCCGTTACCCTACCCACCCCTGCATTCATTAGATTTATACTCTATCCTCATTAACTACTCTCCACCACTTTCACTTCAAACCTCCAATTAGCTTACAACACCTAATTACATACCGCACCCTTTCATTTTCATTAACATTTAATTAGTCTCAAGCTAGCTTATACTCAATTTCCTCTCTCCTCACATTCCCAATATCATGTCTCATGTTTACCTTAGTACCCCACTTTTTATCCTTCTTACTCAACTCACCTCATACCAAAACACACTACAGTAATCAAAGCCATCCCCTCCTCTTTCCTATTCCCTTAGCCACTCTAATACAACTTACTCCTTCTATATCTCTCCTTCACTCTTTACCACCTCCCATTTCCATCTGTACAAGGTCAAAAAACTCACTCACATCTCCCCCACTGACAAGCTTAAAGTACTGTTCAATATGCTCAACCCACTTCATCCACATTCTACATTATATAAAATAACTCTTCTCCTAGATGATGACAATCACCCCAACCCCAGTTCCTCCTCCCCTTCACTCAGCCCCAGCATGAACCCATCCCCATCTTTTCCTCCATATAACTCATCCCTGTCTCCTACATTTTGCTCTACCCCCAAAAATATAGACCTGTTCTCAATTAACTTACAAAGCCTTCTCAATAAAACCACAGACCTACACTCCTGGATAGCCCAACACTCTCCTCATGTTTTAACCATAACTGAAGCTTGGTTAAAAGCCCACATAGCTAATAATGAAATCCTACCCCCCCCCCCCGGTTGCAATATAAGATAGAGAGATAAATAATGTGATGGGGTTGCAGTTCTCTACTCTGATCTTCTCAGTCTCTCTCCCCTACAAACACCATTACCAAGTTTTCAGCCTGCTGAACTAATTATACTAAACTGTCACTTAAATTCCCACAAAAAGTTTGATGTAGCTTCAATTTATATCCCACCAAGCAACAACATTCCAATCCTAGAAAATATACTATAAACATATGCTATGAAACTACCTTTCTGGGAAATGTAAACATAGACTGGTCAATACTTAAGACAGACTCACCTAATAGTAGTATAAACCTGTATGGCTTCAAACAACTCATCATGTTTCCCATTCTTATTAATAAAAATTCTGGTTCCACCTCTATCCTTGATTGGATACTTACTACAGACCCTAATCTTTACCACAACCCCCGCAGACTACCTGACTCCCTTAGTGACCACAGGTCTATATTAGAACATTGAAGTGTTAAAACATCGAATGTTCTAATATCGACCCCTATTCAGCTAATGCTTGAAATAGCAAAGCTGCAGAACACCGAATATTTCCCTAGGGAAAGTATTCAGTGGGCCATTTCTGCGGCTTCGCTATTTCCTCGACTGTGGTGCAAAGGTGACGGACTGGGTTAAGGTAAGTGTGCGAATGGACCGAGGTAAGGTGAGTGTGTGATAGTTAGTGACCTTAGGGATAGGGAGTGGCTAAGGTGAGTGTCCGATAGTTAGGGACCTTAGGGTTAGGGAGCGGGTAAAGTGAGTGTGCGTTAGTTAGGGACCTTAGGGTTAGGGTTGGGTTAAGGTAAGTGGATAGCTAGTAGTGTAAGTAAGGTTTAGTGTAGGGTTTTGTGAAGTGTGGATGTGTGGATTATGTATTTTGGCGTGCTTGTGCTGTGTGTGTTTTTTCTCGGAACAGCAAATTTCGAGTATATCACATTTCGAGATTCCAAGGTCGAGCTTATGGTGTTCGATATTTTGGAATTTCGATAATGTGATATAGACCCAGTGACCACCTCCTTTTTCACATTCAAAGACACTATATCCAAATACCTAGATCCCACAAATACAGAGACTGACATAAGTTATTTTCCTTCGATACTGTATCATTTAACTCAAAACTGGCATCCATTAACTGGTTCTTCGTAAAGAAGCTGTTGAAAAATGTAACCATATTTTTCTTGACATCTTAAACTCACTTGCTAAACTACCTATGCATCTTGACTGTTAAAAGAAACCCACTCCCTCATGCACAAAAGGGATAGTATCTGGAAAACCTGGCAGAAAACTAAGTCTCCTACCCTACTATAAAATTACAAGGAATAGCACAAATTAATCACCACTTCAACCCTAACAAATTCTGGTTCTCTCTCAAAAATATTCTTCACTCTGGTAACCCCACAACCCCAAATCCCTTCCCTAATAACTCACCACTGGAGACTTCTACCTTGCTTAATAACTGCTTCATTGATACTATCCACAAACTAACTCACTCAGACCGCAACTCCAATCTCCCAATTTATTCCACTTCTCCTACTTATATTAATAAAAACCCTTTCTCTCTTAAACCTGTCCCCACCTCCTATATCAAATCTCTTTATAAACTTAAACCCTTCTCCCCATCTGCTGATAAACTACCCCCCTTCTCAAGCTTGCTACCGAATTCATAGCCTTCCCTATTCCTATACTAATAAATAGATCTATTCAAGAAGGCACAGTTCCAAACATCTGGAAATCTTTCTACACTAAACCACTACACAAAGGAGGTAACTCCAGAGACCCCCTCTAACTTTAGAACAATAGCCATCCTATCACCACTTTCTAAAATTTTTGAAAAGTACATCCACTCTCAACTGCTTAAATACCTAATCCATGAAAACCTCTTAACCCCTACCCAACACAACTTTTGGCCAAATCACAGTACTGCTACTGTCATCTTATGTTTTACTCATACAGTTGCTAAGGCTAGAGATAATAATCAACTAGTGCCCTGTCTCTTCCTTGACTTATCCAAAGCATTTGATATGGTGTCTCATTCTAAACTACTAACAAAACTAACTGATCTTAACCTCTCTCCTCCCACTTTGCAGTGTTTCTCCAGCTACCTTACTAATAGACTACAATCTTTCCAATGGTTTACTTCCTGCTCCCCCTTCTTGCCTGTAAAAACAGGGATTCCCCCAGGGTTCTATTCTTGGCCCCCTTCTAATCAATATCTTTACCAACCACCTCCACTCTGCCAGCGGCCACTCGACTCTTATCCAATATGCAGATGACTCAACCCTCATCAATACCTCTGACAACATTTCGCATCTCCATTCACTTACATAAAACACATTCATTGCTGTAGAAAAATGGCTTAATTAAAACCAGTTTATCCTAACCCCTAAAAGAAACTAAACTCTTATTCTTCCTACCAAGATCACTCTCACACTACAAATCCACCTCTTCCAACTTTTATCCACATTACACAATTATCACAGTTAATCCACATGCTAAACTCCTGGGCACCATAATAGATGACCAACTAAAAGTTGATCAGCATATTCATCAGTGTATCAGAAAGACGCATCAAAAACTGGGATTACTGTATCAGAACAAAAACTTCTTTATACCACATGCAAAATTATCCCTACCTAGGGCTTTTCTCCTTCCATACCTTCTCTATGCTGCTCCCATCCTCACAAACTTGCAGTCCACATTAATCTCCCAACTCAAACAAACTTATAATAAAATCACCAGAGTTGCAACAAACCAACCTTATAAGTCACACCACTGCATTGCTTTAAAAATCTGTAATGGCCTGAATTCCCCCATCAACGTCTTATCTCACATCTAAATATCACACACTCCACCCTACCTCAACCTACTGCATTACCCTCTCTCATTTCCTTATACACCCTTATTACATCTCTCAGAAGCTCTGAGCATCAACTTCTTGACATATATAAACCCAACAAAAATATTGGTAAACTACTTTACAATTACAGTGTGTCATTAGCCTAGAGCAAACTGCCTAACTCTATTAGAAACATCCCAAATTCAAATCAGTTCAAAAAGCAACTAAAACTTTTTCTTTTAAGCTCATGGATCCGCCCTTGCTAGGAGCCTACATGAACCATCCCATCTTTGCCACCTTTTTCGCTCTTCCTTTAACTCACTTCCCCCCCCCCTCTAATTATTTTTATGGCTACTTTCTGTACGTATCTGCCTTTCTCACAACTTTAAGTATCTATACTTATGTAGTAGTGTGACTACTATGTATCTACTTCAACTTAAAACTATGTCATTATGCATGTTTTTTCCTCTGTTTTTGAAGTTACTGACACTCTTATCAGTTACTGACTCCAATCTGCCTTTATATTGTACATTCCATGCCTTATCTGTAAATACATATTATGCATATTTGATATTGCCAGGTTTCTGTTAAACTGATCTCTTTCTGTCTATTGTAACTGTATTTTTGCTTAAATTTTTGTGCATATTCAATGTTTTACTTTTTTATTGGTACTGTTTTAAGGACTTAAATTACTTTTTGTTTCCATCTGGCAACCCTGCAGCTGAACGGTGGCTCAGAAGATTTGCATTATACAGAATATAGGGACATACTGACAGATGACTGCAGTGGTTGCATGAACATATACAGATAGTTTAGGTGGTGGCAGATGACTGCAGTGGTCGCATCACATATACAGATAGTTTAGGGACATGCTGACAGATGACTGTGGCAGCTGCATGAACATGTACAGATAGTTTATGGACATGGTGGCAGATGACTGCAGTGTTTGCATCACATATACAGACAGTTTAGGGACATGCTGACAGATGACTGCGGTGGTAGTATGTACATATACAGACAGTCTAGGGACATACTGACAGATGACTGCAGTGGTTGCATGAACATATACACATAGTTTAGGGACATGGTGGCAGATGACTGCATTGGGCTGCATGCACATATACAGATAGTTTTGGGACATGCTGACAGATGACTGTGGCAGCTGCAAGAACATATACAGGTAGTTTAGGGACATGGTGGCAAATGACTGCAGTGGTTGCATCACATATACAGATAGTTTAGGGACATGCTGACAGATAACTGCAGTGGCTGCATGAACATGTACAGATAGTTTATGGACATGGTGGCAGATGACTGCAGTGTTTGCATCACATATACAGACAGTTTAGGGACATGCTGACAGATGACTGCGGTGGTAGTATGTACATATACAGACAGTCTAGGGACATGGTGGCAGATGACTGTTGTAGTTGCATGCACATGGAAGGAAACCGTTGGTTCACACACTGATATCATTACACAGCTGATGCAGAGAGGATGAGAATTATGCAGTAGGTCATAACAAAAGTCTGTACTGTAGAGTGTGATAGCCATTAGGGCTCGTGAGTCTACCACCCAGAATTTGCCTTTTGGCAAATTAAACAAGGCAATGGCTAATGGATATATCCTCTGAATCCATTTGTTACGCTGCTTATAGGTTCATAGCTTCATAGGAGTAGGGTGCCTTGTGCTCAGGTCCGGAAGCCATCACATAATGCAAGTCATAAACACCCAAACCAACCCAAAAGTCAAACTCAGTTTTTACATGAAGATAAAAGAGATTTCTTGAGATAAAGTGGAAGTCTATAACATTAAAGAGGTAAGGGACTGTTATATAAATCTTTTTCACATATTTGACATACATAATGGGATGGGGAACAATAAATTATCATGTCAGATTGTTTTTGGGTCAGCAATTCTAAAGTAAACTCTGGTAGTGGTGCTGCGGTAGAGTTGTCGCCTCACAGTATGACGTTGTCCTGTTCGATTCTTAGCTAGAGCGTCTTCTGTGTGGAGACATGCGTGAATGGGCATACCTTCATTGAAGGTTGTGCGTCAGAGCTGGCAACTCAGCACGTAAAAATTTACTGCCAATCATTAGTGGACCGGAGTTACACTGTGGCAACCCCTTACCGGGAAAAGCCGAAAGACACAACATGCAATTCTAAAGTTAATGTTACTCGCAAGATTTCAAAGTTAAAGGCACTGTAGGCTAGATAGAGCCTTAACCTTAGATAATGATAACTTAGACTAAACAATTTAAGGAACCAAAGCTTAAAGGTATACCCCATACCACAGCAAAATGGAGTCAATTTTGCAAGCTTCCTTTATACATTTTCCAATAGCAATAAATCACTTTTTCTGTAACAATGAAATGTGCACGACTGTTTTAAAAAGACTTGTGAGCAGAACAGAATCCATTGATGAGAGTGTTTTAAACATTAATACCAAACATCTGAAGAACCTTACCATACCTCTCACCCTCTTACTGTAAAACATTTGGACAAAGCCTGACAAAATGGGGGGGGGGGACAAAAGCCCAAAAATAGGGACAGATTTTAAATATTGCTCTTATAAACTTAGAAAGTTGCTAGACTAACAGGGTTTGTGTTAACATCCATTTTCTGAAGGATTTGAAGCCTGAAACTCAAATGTATGTCATTATTTAGTGACTTCATTCCTCAGATCATACCAGCGATTTGCCAGAAAACCACGGATTTTATGAGGAATAGAACAAAAATATGAGGCAAAAATCTGGGCATTCTGCGAAAATCTTGACAGTTGAGAGGTATGATTATTTCTTACTACAGTATCATTTTCTCAAAAACAAAAGTTACTGAAGAACAAGAAGCCTAGATCTCTAATTTGTTTTGTCACCTTTTCGATGATATTTTAAGCCTAATCTGCTGATCACCAGCTACAGTTCCTGACACAAGCTTATACTTCCAAATAGTGGCACTTTTACTTTTGTTCATTAATCATGAACAGATGCAGTTACAATAATTACTCACTTGAACAGCATCAGACTACGACAATACCACAGCCTTAATTTTGATGCCACTGCCATAGTTAGAGAGTCAACAGCTTTGTGGCAAGGGTAATTAAAACAAAACAATGTTAAACAAAAGCTGACAAATGACAGAGCCTTTGGGTATATCCTACTGTATCCTCCTTCAATGTAAAGTGATACCCATATCACTTCTTAAGACAGAAGTGGTGAACTTCATGACACCCATGCAGATGGACAATACAGTTATGACTACTGAATCCTACACAATTGCACTTTATAAGCACTTACATGAGTGCATGGATCGTGCTATCCCAAACAGAACCAAGACACTATCCTCCAAAAAAAGGAAGCCAATCTGGTGATCCCCTGCCATAAACAAACTGTACAACAGAAGGAAGAAACTGTTGCAAAAGAGAGTAAAATCCCATGAGTGGAGGAGCTCCCTGGTCAGCCTCAGTAAAAAGCTGCGATCCCTGATAAAATCCTCCAAAGCTAGTTACAAAAACAAAATCGCCACTGATTCTAAAGACAACCACAAAGCATTCTATAGCTATGTCAAGAATCTCAATGTCAACACTCAGATCTGCTCAGAGTTACAGCACAATGGCACTAAATATACAGACCCAACTGATATTGCCAACATCCTGGCAGATAGGTTCAGTGCTAACTTTATCCCCCTCTCACCCCCTAAAAAGCCCATCTCTATACCGGAAGAATGCAAAGTTCCTGTAATTACGGCTGCACAGGTAAAAAACACACTCTCCAAAGCCAAGAACACAGCATCCATGGGACCAGACAACCTCCCAGGCTGCATTCTACACGAACTACAGAACAAACTGGCACCCCACCTAAGTACCATGTTCAATCATAGCCTGACCTCAGGCTTTGTGCCTGCTGAATGGTGCACAGTGATGGTTATCCCACTCCACAAGGGGGGAGCCACCATGGACCCCAGGAACTACCGCCCCATTAGCCTGACGAGCCTGGTCTGCAAGGCCATGGAACGTATTATCATGTCTCCTAAACCTGACAGACTTCTTTGAAGCAGTCACCAAAGCCGTTGATAAGGGTAAGGTTGTTCACACAGCCTATCTAGATCTTGCCAAGGCTTTCAATACCATCCCCCACTCTGGAATTATAGATAAACTCACTAAACTAGGTATAAATCCCTATGTCACAAGATGGGTTGCCAACTGGCTCACTGACAGAACCCACACTGTGAAAGTAGCAGACTCCAAATCCGACTTCAGACCAGTGACAAGTGGAGTACCACAGGGTTCAGTCCTGGGTCCTCTCTTGTTTGGTATCTACTTCTCTGAAGTACAGGCTAACACAGAAGGTCTTTGGCTAATGAAGTTCACAGATGACTGCAAACTAGAAGCCATAATCGAAACTCCTAACGATGTGGACATCCTACAAAAGGGCCTCACTGAGACAGATGCCTGGTGTCAAAGCCATGGTCTCAAGCTCAATGCCAAAAAGTGCACTGTCTTCCCCTTTGGTAAAAACTCTGTACCCATGAACTACAACATAGGCGGTAGTATACTTAACACCGAACACAGGGGACAGTAGTCTCTCCTTTGATAATCACATCACCACAGTAGTCAGGAAATCTTTCTACATGGCACACCTCATCACAAAAGGTTTCTCATCCAGAAAAAAAGAGGTCATTGTTCCCCTCTACTCATCACTCATTAGACCCATTATAGAGAGTACAATTCCCCTTTTACCTCACAAGACATCCACAACAACTGGAAAGGCTGCAGAAATACCTCACAAAGAGGAATACTGGCCTCAAACAGATGCCCTATGCAGACCGTCTCAAAAAACTCCAGCTTTACTCCGTCACATATCGCCTACTCAGAAGTGATCTCTGCCTAACATACAAAGCTATGTCAAACCCAGAGCTGTTGGACATGCTTCACTTAAAGAAATCCCAATCCCTCCGAGCTACATGCTCTAGGGACCTAAACCTTGTCACCACAATAAACAGAACATGCCGGAGGGATAGATTCCTGTCCCAGAGACTTCCCATACTCTGGAATAAACTACCTATCTATATCAAACAAAGCTCCTCATTAGCACTCTTCAAGAAAAATCTTGATGATTGGATGGGAAATAGGAAATTCACCCCGGGGATCACCTCTGTGGCTCTGCTCGACAGTGGCACAGGAAAATAATTTTCTTGGGTGGCAAAAGCCAGGGTACCTTTTTGGCTGGGTTTGTATAGGCCCCAAGGCTGATAGCCTAGTACCTACCTATGAACCTATAAGTGTAGTTCTGCTGAACCTGCTATTTAACCACTTAGAAATCTACCTTATTGTGAAAGGGTACATGTTCTGCATTATTAACTGTTAATAAAAACATCATGAAGTAATGAATCAAAAACTTTGACCAAATTAAAGATATATTATTAGAAGAGGGTGTCCAAGATCAATTGCTACAGAAACCGTCTCATAAAAATTAGCTAAGATAAACTCCCTCAAAGAAACCATGTTGTGCTGAATCATGCAATAGAGAATATTTTTATCAGTAGACATCAGTACGCTAATGACGCATCTTTCAAAGCATTGACAAAGAACTAATGTGAAACTTACTGGGTGACAGGTCTGTTAATCCTCCTTTGTAAATAAGTACTGCGTTTGCTAACTTCCAGTTCCTTGACACTGTGCGTTGTAATAGAAAGAAATTAAATATGTGTACTAATGGTTCCTCCAGGCTATGCATTATCAAGTTGATCATGAAACTAGAAATCTTAACAAGATCTGCACTGGTGTTCTTTACTGCAATATTTATTATAAATTGCATCATTTGTACAGCTTTTCCACAGATCACCAATTTCACATTCCCTGAACATCAGGTGCCCGAATCATAAAATATGGTGGCTACCACTAGATATTACTACCAGTACAGTTTTTATGAGTCTACTGGCTGTGATTTCTTTGTTTCGAGAGATTTTTCCCTTCTTCATATTTGTACAATGTAAAAATTTGCATGTGTAAATTTGGGAAGTGTGAGATATGGGGGGGGGGGGGTTGCCTATCCCACTCTTGCAAACAATGTTTGCAGTCTCAGCAAAAACAACCACAGAGGTTCCAAACACGGCAAATACGATCTTTGCTTTGTTTTGTTGATTCTTTTATAATCAACAAAACAAAGCAAAGATCGTATTTGCCATGTTTGGAACCTCTGTGGTTGTTTTTGCTGCTGCTATCCTTTTCCTTTGTGGTTCCTTGATCAGAAACGAGGTCTCTGTTACATCCCAATGTTTGCAGTCTGACTTTTCACCCTTGGGTGTTTCGGGCATTTGTGATCAGTAATGTGATTCATCAGCCTTTTATTATAGAAAATTCCACAGTGGAATCCTTTTAAACAGTAAATCGCATGTTGCGGTATCCCAGTCTTGTTTCAGAGCTCCTTTATCAAAATATGAACTAAATATAGTTACTAATTCCAAAGGTTCTAGTACCACACTGCTTTCATGAAGTATAGGCCCCAATTTAATATAAATATTAGTTTGTGAGTTGATATATTCGAAAAAAAATTCTTACTGTCCTCCTTATGTGTTAATAGTCCTTTAATTTTGCTTCAGCACAGACAATAGCTTTTTCAGATTTCTTGTAGCATGATTGTATCTTCTCTTACTGTCATTACTATTATCTTCCCTATAAATGTAATATTTATTTTTTTAACCTTACGTAAATTAACTGTTATTTCACAATGGAGTTTTAGTCATACAGATTTCTATCTATATTTCACAACTCATTTTTTTCTAAAGAAAATTTGCATGTATGTATACGCTGAGCCCTATACAACTTCCACACAGACCTGCCCAGTTATAATTTCTGATATTATCAGCAATTTCTTCAATGCTCATTCACCTATTATCATATATATGAACAACTGGAGAAGAGACCGACATGCTGGAAAAGTAAATGTATTCTGATATGGTCAGAATTACTTTGTGGGTGTAACGAAAGTCCGATCAAGAACACTATTACTACTAGTGGAGAAAAAGATAAGAAAAACTTTTAGAACTGACCATATTCTATAATATGGCCTCATAATGAGTATGACAAACCATGCTGTTCCAGTCAATAAGGGGATAAATGAAATCCCTAACAAAAAACTGTCAGCCTGTCATCGAAAACAGATGAGAACATTTTTAGCCAGTTTTCAGTTTGTTCTGGATTCAAACCTGGATGGAGATAATGTTCCTGAATCTAATGACTAGGTAATATAAGATGTTAAAAATGTCAACTACTTAGATTTCCAATTACTGACCTATAGCAACAATTGATCCCTGAATGTCTTGTGAATCAGTACAATTACATTGTTTACTTGACATTGTCCCTGAAGGCATTCAGATACTGTAAAATTCAACAGGCATGTATCGGATGAGTTCCAGGCTTATATACTGGTACAGAAGACCTGGACGTTTCAATTGTTCGTCCTTGTCCAAGTTACTAGCACTAGTATAACACACATTTACAGAGTGACCATAGCTAACTGATCTAGCTTGCTGTTATATATGGTCAAGTGCACCTCTAAAATGGCTTCAACCAAAGATAATAATTTGTCAACAAAGTATGGCCCTCCCAATTCACAGTACCACACTGTTTGGTTAAATCACACAGTTTACACCATGCAGGTAGAGGATGCAGTAACGTACAATCCTCTAAAAAACCTTAATTCTCAATTCCCCAACAAACTACACAACTGTTCAGGAACAAAAATCTCTGGCATAAACTCATACTGTTTTGTTTATTTACTTGTTAAACAGGTATGCTGGCCCAAGGATCCTTTTCAGACAACTCAGGCGCCAAGGCAGAGATGATTCGATTCAGTACACGAATATTCACAGTATAGTCATCTCAATACAGCATACAGTCAGTACTTACACAGCATTCACTGCAACAGTTATTTCAGCATATCAGTATTTACAGAGTACTCAGTTCTGTACAAGATTCACATCAGTATTTACACAATAATCTACATTTCACAACTGTTAATGCATGAAGTAGTATTCAGTAATCAGTACATTAATACACACATATCTTTCAACTGTACAGATTTTCACAAAATGTCCAGAATTTTGCCCCATATATTTGGCCCGTTTGTCATTAAATTGTGGTTTTCTGGCAAATCACTGGCAAATAATTGAGGACTGAAGTCAGAAAACAATGACAGGCATTTGAGTTTCAGACTTCATACCCTTCAGAAAAATTCATGCTAATGTGAAACCTGTTATTCTATCAATTTTCTAAGTTTGTAAGAGCAATATTTAATAAGTGTTCCTATTTTTGGGCCTTCGTCCCCACATTACTGATAGTTTTGTCCAGATTTCTTGCTGTAAGAGTTTCAGAGGTATGATACACAAGTTGTTATTTTAGAAACTTTCTGGATGACAAAACACAGAAAGAGGCATATGCCATGCCTCTGAACCATCTGCAACTATAACTTTCCTAATGCTTTGTAGTCTGTTAGCTTTCTAATTTCTGGGAGAAGAGGTTTTAGTTTTTTTTACTGAATGCCTTTTCCCTATGCTGAGATTAAAGGGGGTGTCTGTGAAGGGTAAGAAGATTATCATTTTGGCTTCATTGACAATATGTTTATTAGCAAGAAAGTGGCAGCACGATTTATAGAGTAATTTAAAGGTAAAGCTGGATAACAGGAATGGTTGTGTGAGCAGTAACTGGGAGCTAATTAGGCTTTTGCAGTGCTGTGCAATGGTGTTCTGTTCTGTTCTAGATACTGACTGAATTACAGATGCTATTTGGAGTGCTTTGGGCAGAATGGGTATTTTGGGAGGGACAGGCAGCACATGTTCCAGTGTAAGGGTGAGCTTGTTAATGGCTAAGTCCTGCCTTGCATTATGAGATAATGTGGCTAGACATGGAGATATGCTGCCCAGAGTTGGATATTTATTAATCTGTTTACTAGCTCTGTATGGTTTTTGAAGGATGTGGTGGGGATCAAGGGTCAGTCCAAAATTTTTATATTGTTGAGATGTTGAATTTGGAGTTGCCTAGCACTTTAGGTGAGAGTGTTTTGTTTTTGGAGAAGGCAAGCCCCTCTGCATCACCCAATGAGGAAGACTTGCAAAGGTACAACAAATGCATTAGCTATTTTCTAGGTTATTTACTTAACTCTGTTTTACACAAGTTACAGAATTAAACATGTTAAGCTAATCCCAATAAAGAATTTTTAATATTGTAATTTTCTTAAAGTAGTCTGATGGTGCAGTGATTCAGCGGTTGCATTGTCCCTTCACAGCAAGAGGTTCATAGGTAGGTACTAGGCTATCAGCACAAGGGACTATGCAAGCCTAGCCAACAAGGTTCCCTGGCTTACGCCACCCAAGAAAGTTATTTTCCTGTGCCACTGACGAGCAGAGACACAGAAGTGATCCCCGGGGTTTATTTCCTATTTCCTATCCACTCATCAAGATTTTTCTTGAAGAGTGCTAATGAAGAACTTTGCTTGACATAGATGGGTAGCCCGTTCCAGAGTATGGGACGTCTCTGGGATAGGAATCTATCCCTCCAGCATGTCCTGTTTATTGTGGTGACAAGGTTTAGGTCCCTAGAGCATGTAGCTAGGAGGGATTGGGATTTCTTTAATTGTAGCATGTCCAACAGCTCTGGGTTTGACATAGCTTTATATGTTAGGCAGAGATCACCTCTGAGTAGGCGATATGCTACGGAGTAAAGCTGGAGTTTTTTGAGGCGGTCAGTGTAGGGCATTTGTTTGAGTCCAGTAATCCTCTTTGTGAGGTACATCTGTGGCCTTTCCAGCTGCTGCAGATGTCTTGTGAGGTACATTCCAAAAGGGGTGTTGTACTCTATAATGGGTCTAATGAGTGTTGAGTAGAGGGGAACGATGACCTCTTTTTTCCTGGACGAGAACCCTTTTATGATGAGGTGTGCCACGTAGAAGGACTTCCTGACTACTGTGGCAATGTGACTATCAAAGGAGAGTCTACTGACCACCTGGGTCCCAAGGTCTCTTATCACGCATTCAGTGTTAAGTAGATTGCTGCCTATGTGATAGTTCATGGGTACAGAGTTTTTACCAAAGGGGATGACACTGCACTTTTTGGCACTGAGCTTGAGGCCATGGCTCTGACACCAGGCATCTGTCTCAGAGAGGCCCTTCTGTAGGATGTTCACATCATTTGGGGACTTGACTATGGCTCCTAGTTTGCAGTCATCTGCGAACTTCGTTAGCCAGAAGCCTTCTGTGTTAGCCTGTACTTCAGAGAAGTAGATAGCAAACAGGAGCGGTCCCAGGATGGAACCCTGTGGTACTCCACTTGTCACTGGTTTGAGATCAGATTTGGAGTCTGCAACTTTTACATTGTGGGTTCTGTCAGTGAGCCAGTTGGCAACCCATCTTGTGACGTAGGGATTTATGCCTAGTTTATCGAGTTTAGCTATAATTCCAGAATGGGGGATGGTGTCGAAAGCCTTGGCGAGGTCAAGATAGGCTGTGTGAACCACTTTACCCTCATCTACGGCTTTGGTGACTGCCTCAAAGAAGTCGATCAGGTTCAGGAGGCATGATCTGCATTTCACAAACCCGAACTGGGTGGGATCCAGAGTTTGGAGGTTACCAATGTCTTTGTTTATGAGTTCCATGATGATACGTTCCATGGCTTTGCAGACCAGGCTCGTCAGGCTAATAGGTCTATAGTTCCTGGGATCAGTGGTGGCTCCCCCTTTGTGGAGTGGGATAACTGTTGCTGTGCGCCATTCAGTGGGCACAAAGCCTGATGCGAGGCTATTATTGAACATGGTGCTTAAGTGGGGAGCCAGTTCATCCTGAAGTTCGTGTAAAACGCAGCCTGGGATGTTGTCCGGTCCCATGGATGCTGTGTCTTTGGCCCTAGAGAGTGCAGCTTTCACCTTTCATCGGTTTGAATCACAGCTGGAGTGCCTTCTGTGCATAGTCTGCATGTCCTCCCTGCATTCGTGTGGGTTTCCTCTGGGTGCCCTGGTTTCCTCCCATGTCACAAAGACATGAGTCTGGAGCATTTCTCTCTAGGTCATCGCTGAAAATTGGCTTTGTACCAAGTCGGACTTTCCAGGTAAACAAATAATAAATAAGCAAATAATAAATAAATAAATAAATAAATAAATGAAAACGTACTCAGCCAGGTTCCCTATTATGCGATTGAAGACACTGTTCTTCGAATGCGTAATAGTCGAACCGAAAACATCGAAAACACATCTGCGAACGGCCAAGTATGCAAATTTTTTCCTAGGGGAAAAAATTCAGTTGGCCATTCTCGCGGTTTGCCCTGTTCCACAACGTTGAGCTATCTCAGAGTTGGTTTATTTAGTTAGGGGGGTGTGGGGGGTGCAGCACTCCATGTTTTTGGGGGTGAGAGACAAAGCCCCCCCCACTTGATTAGGATTGGGAAGTGTGTTTCGTTGGTTTACGGCCTCGCAAAATTTTCCCTAGGAAAAAATTTGCAGCCGTGGCCATTCACGGTTATGTGTTTTCGATGTTTTAGGTTCGACTATTACGCGTTCGAAGAACAGTGTCTTCGATCGCATAATATAGACCCTTCAGCCAGTTTAAGTTACTTTCGGAAATGATTAAATTAAGGTCAGATGATAACACATCTGCCTACTCAGAATGTCACCAAAACAAATGATGAACGCCAATCACATTAAGGAAATTAATAATACTAGGTAATGACAGTATCTAAACTGATAACAACAAACTGTTTTAACATAAATTCAATTTGTAGGCAGCTAGTGCCCCAGCTCTCTTGCCTTTAACTACTTTTAAGGATAGAAAGTGTTAAAGGGGGTATCACCCCACTTAAAATGTAATTAATGGAAAATACAATTTACGGGTAGATGCAATGGTTACCTATTACAACCGCGATACCACAGTTGCGCTAATACGGAAACGTCGACACATACTGAGCGAACCGCAAAAACACCGAACATCCCGAAGAGAGAAATTCGAAATGTCGAATCGTCTCAGTTGCCCCTTCTTTGGTATAACTCCTTAAGGCAAGTGTGCAATAGTTACGGACCTTAGGGTTAGGGTGCGGATTAAAGTAAGTGCTTACATAGTAATATATGTAAGCTTTAGTTAGGGTTAGAAGTAGAGTTTTGTTAAGTGTAAGTACGTGGATTATTTATTTTGTTTGGGTAGGTAGTACGTAGCAGGTGCTGGGTTTGGCCAGCTATGCCAATTTGACATTTTGAATTTCGCGTTTCAGGAAGTTCAGTGTTTTTGCGGTTCGCTCAGTATGTGTCGACGTTTCCATATTCGCATATGTGAGGTTTTGCGGTTATAATATAGACCCAGATGCAATTACATTCATGGTGAATTTAATTAGATTCTACACAAAGGAGAGTTGCATCTGCTCAATAAATCTCACCAGAGCTAGGGACATCACTCCCCCAAAACTTACTTTTGTATATCAACTCCACAGGTACACAACCTGGGAAAAATAGGAATATGTGGCAAAAGCAAAAACAAGCTGCAGCAAACGTACTGCTGTCATTGTGCCATTGAAAGAATACCACAGGTGAATGGGAAGTCGAAAAATCGACAAGCTGGGTGTCAGACACTGACAACTCATTCATTTCCAGCTGGCTGACACACTGAGAGGTTCCCATATTACTGTATAAACCATATATATTCCATTATAATTCCTAAAATATAATGGATATGCACACACTTGTTAACAATTATTAAAACTGTATGACTAGAAGACATGATATAATACACCAAAAGAAAATAACCAGGAGTACTGACGGTCACTACAGAGGTGGAACAGACAACTCATTGGCCAGAAAGATCCCAGGCAGCAGTGGAGAGGGATCCAAAACATCACGGACTATAAGCCACCATCCACGCATTGTGATGATAACCCAGACTTTTTAAACAAGCCAAACATCTACTTCAGTAGATTCAAGGAATCAAACAGAACCTCACCAAAGAGAATACCCACCAATGCAGATGCCACATCACTATGCCTCAACTTGGAAGAGGTACGCAGGAACCTACGTAGGGTTCACCTGGGCAAAGCAGCTGGTCCAGATATTATCTCAGGGAGGCTACTTAAAACTTTGCTGATCAGCTGGCACCAGTCTTCACTGATATTTTCAATATATCTCTCAGCCAGGAAAAAGTGCCCAAATGCTTCAAGACCACTGACATCATCCCTCTGCCTAAGAAACCATCTCCAGCATCATTAAATAGTTACTGGCAAATTGCATTTACCTCAGCAGTGATGAAGTGTTTTGAAAAAATGGTCATGGATCACATAACATCCTGCCTACATTTTACATCTGATCCTTTACAATTCACATACAAGCCAAATCATTCTACTACGGATGCTATAGCCTTAACACTTCACATCTTGGACCACCTGGAAAATAAGGACTGTTACATACACATCCTGTTTATAGACTTCAGCTCTGCCTTCAATAGGGCAATTCCACAACAACTGCTGTCTAGGTTGAGTAATCTAGACATAAAAAACAAAATATGCAACTGGATCCTCGACTTCTTGACTGAAAGGCCACAAATAGTTAGAGCAGGAAAACCTCACTCAAACAGCATCACTCTAAACAACGGGGTCCCACAAGACTGCGTACTCAGTCCACTTCTTTTCACAGTTCTAACATATGATTACACAGCTACGCATCAGTCAAACAGAATCATCAAATTTGCAGACGACACCACAGTAACTGGCCTTACCAAGAAAGAAGATGAGGGGCCTACAGGGAGGAGGTGAACTAACACATTCATTGGTGCACTGGCAACAACTTAGCAATAAATGATGAGAAAACCAAGGAAATCATCACTGATTTTAGAAGGAGAATAAGCCACACACCCATATCTTCATAAATGGTGCAGCAGTGGAGACAGTAAATAGCATCAAATTCCTAGGGGTACATATCTTGCAAGACCTAAGTTGGGTCACAAACACTTCATACCTTATAAAGAGAACCCAACAATGTCTCCACTTCCTTAGGAGACTTCGTCGAGGTAATCTTCCCCCATACAGATCCTACATACCTTCTACAGAGCCACAATTAAGAACGTACTGACAAACAACATCGTTCTCTGGTATGGAAATTGCCCTCAAGATTGGAAGGCACTGGATAAGATCGTTAAACAGTCCACAAAAATCATTGGCTCCAACCTTCAATCCCTACAGCACATATATTCAAACAGAAGTTATGGTAGAGTCCGAAAACTACTGAGCGATATACACCATCCGGCTTATGGACTGTTCAAACTCCTGCCAATAACGGAGTCCTACAGAAGCATTAGAGGCAGGACATCCAGATTCCGTAACAGCTTCTTCCCCACACTTTATCAGACTGCTGAACAACAAATCCATAGCCTAACCTGCTAAATGGATAAAACATTATTTATGTGCAATATGTCTGTTATTTACATAACGCTCTGCATAACTCATTTTATATATCTCTGTCTGCACTATGAAAACTGTAAACTGTAAGTTAATGGCATTCATTGGCGGTGGGTAAGATTATTTTTTGCATGTGTACCTCAATTTATTTATAGTACTGTTTGTTATATATCCTTATATTCTACTGAGTCTGTTTTGTTGTTGTATTTGTTTTCTTTCTGCTGTAAAAACCTTTCAAATTGTTTTACTTTATTTATTTATAGTATATTTTTGATTTCTGTTTTTAGTATTTTAAATTATTTAATTTGATCTATCTTCCTTCTGTAAACTGTCTTTCTTATGGTACAAGCCTGAGTATCAAAACTTCATGCAGTGATATGCACTTTTTCCTCTGTGTTGATCTGTATGACAATAAAGTTTACTTTGAATTTAGCTTTGACTTTGGGTGATACATCAGCTCTTCACCACTGCATGTTTGTTCCCTGACATTAGTGTGTGGGGAGGGATCTTAGGGCATACAGAAAACACTCCTCAGCAGCACTATAACAATGCTTAGGAGCCTTAATCTGCTCACCAGCCCCAAGCATGGGTTAGAACAAGTCCAGGGGTTGTAAAGAAGTAAGAGGCAAGGATACCTAGCAACCTATGGTTAGCTGGGAGGAGCAATATATATATATATATATATATATATATATACATATATATATATATATATATATATATATATATATATATATATATATACACAAACACACACACACACATATATATATATATATATATATATATATATATATATATATATATATGTATAGATATAGATATAGATCTAGGACTGTTGAACGAAAGTTCAACGGTCCGAATCCAATATCACTGAACACATTTTAACGAAAGCGCTTTCACCAAAAAAGCACTTTCGCTAAACTGTGTTAAAAAAAACATTAAATTAACGTTTATGCAGGGGGGCAAGCCCTCCTGCCCTCCCACACCCCCCTACTTTAATATCTTCACTCTGAGATTGCACTACAGTGGGGAAAAGGGAATTTTCCCTTATCCGATCCATAGTACGACCTCCGCAACATGCATACTTACGCGAAAATGCTGCTTCGATGAAAAGCATTTTCAGGTAAGTATGCTCGGCCATCAGTAATTCGGTGAAAAGTTTATTCGGGGATGAGTACGGATCATATATATATATATATATATATATATATATATATATATATATATATATATATATATACATACACACATTCACTTTATAATCTTGAAATACTGAAATATCGAATTTCAGTATCTCAAGACTACAAAGCCGAAAAACCAAAACACCGAAACCCGAAAACCACGAAATTCAGAATAGCGAACGTAAACACACCATACACCACACAACACATACACCCACTTCCCTACATTACAACAAACAAACAAAACACACGTAAACACAACAATACAAATAAATAAACCTACCCTACATATAAGCAGGGGGCAAACCACACCCCCGCTACTTATATATACTAACTGCATGGTCGCACCAAGCAGAAAAAGCCACACACATACATCACAAATGTATAAACACTACCACTTTCAACACTTACACAGTCATACTCTTGCCTACCTACCCTAAACCACACTTAAAACTTAAGAACACACTCACATATACTCAAATCCCTACCCAAAACCCATAAAAAAATATTCACTTACCTTAATCTCCAACCATATCCACATACCAAACGTAAATCAGGCACACAGTACCTTCCACGTCATGTAGAGCACATCTCCAGATTCGCGCTTATGAGGTTTCGCTATTTCGGAAGTTCAGCTTTATAGTCTCGAAAGAATGAAATTCGATATTTCAGTATTTTGTGATTATAAAGTGAATCCATATATACACATACGTATGTGCATATATATATATATATATATATATATATATATATATATGTGTGTGTGTGTGTGTGTATATATATATATATATATATATATATATATATATATATATACACACACACACACACACACATACATATATGAGACTTGTGTTGCTTTAAAAAGTATTGTTCAGCTAAGCAGTAGGCTGCAAGAGGCACTACTTACGAAGAATATATGCCAATACAGTAAGAACAAAACTAGCCTGTATAAGCATGCAAAGATGCTGCCAGAAGGAAGTCTGTCACCTTTTGAATCTGTCTCATCATGCAGCTACTGCTCCAATAACTTTCTTCCATACTTTCCTTGTCCCATACCGTTATTTTATCCTTTCCTTGCTCTGTCACAAATAACTTTAAGTCCCTGAAATAACTTAGATTATACTGCTGACTCAAGCAACACATCCCCAGCTCCTACAGCTCCTTCAAGAAGTAATATTTTGTCATGTCCAAGAGCTCAGGTCTAACTTGAAATAACACACTTCCAGATGGCAACCATGGCCTCCTCTCCCTAGCCTTCATCTTCAAATAAAACTCTTCCCACTTGTCAATAAACAGTGCAGCGTGTCTAGATTATTTTGCTGCTGCCTCTTCTCTCTCATAATAGGTAGAGGCTCAGGAGACAGACAGCAGCTGTATAGCAAGGAGATATTCCATCCTGGCCTAAAGGAGACAGCACTACTTAAAGCTGGGTCAGAAAGACATGGTTCAGTCAAAGTATCCTTAATGTGAGAAAAGGAGGAGCCAGCAGATCAAAGAAAGAGAAGTTTAGCAGGCTAACCAAGGGAGCAAGGTAGCTAGGGAAATGGGAGGTGTAGTGCAGACACCAGAGAAGAGACTAGAAAGAGGTGGACCTTGATGTTGAGCAATTCAAGGGGCCCAGGATGTTCTGGAGGAGGTAACACTGATATTGTAGGTACTACTAAGACTTAGGCAAATGAGAAAAGACAGTTTGAAAGGATACTGCCAGGGGACAGAGGATTCAGGAAACATAAGGCTGGGAGGGTTATTTGTGAAGTCAGAAAGGAGGAGGCGGATCATAGAAATAGGAAAGCCAACAAAAACCATAAGAGGATACACCTAGGCATTGTGTAGCGGCAGCAAAGGTGGGGAAGGAGAAGTATGGAGAAAGGTGGGGGACTAACACAACATAATGATTGCTGAAAATGCCAGTGAAAGAGGACATTTGCACAGAGATAAGAATAAAGGGACAAGGTATCATTAAGATACAACCACAGATGTCTAAACAGTATAAAAAAACAACACTTCTGTCTGTCACCACTAATGTAGTTTATTCTAGTTACACTGCATAAAGACTTCTTAGGGAAGAATGGTCCAATAGCTCTTAAAGAAAAACTTCTAGAAGTTGAAAAATATATATTTCATCACATCCCGACAATCCCTGCCATTCTAAAGCCTCACTATCACTCTAAGAGTCTGATATTATTCTGAAATTTAATATGCCTCAAAAAGACGTGGGGGACCTCTGTAATGAGATGACTTTTTTCAGCGTGTTGATCTTTCTTCTGCAATGCACTTTGGTCCTCATAACATGACACAGCCTAGACACAATAAATAAGATGGTCTGCATCTGCATTCACTTGTAATAACAGTGCTGATTATGGAGTTATTATGGTTTCTTCTGAAAACAGCATCAAGGCAACTGGGGTCTGATTAGCAGCCCCAGCAGTAGAGGAGTCAGGCAGAGAGGGGGAGTAGTGAAGGGACATGGTCTGCTTGGCTCTTTGCAGAAGAGGGTGGGGTTTTGCTTGCACTTAGAGGCACACACAGCAGTGTAGTCTCCATGGTGGAGACCACAAAGACCACCACCCATGCTGCGGAGGAAGGGACAATGCTGCTTTAATGCAATCCCCCTTGCGGAAGTGAGGGGCATCCTCAGTGCTTAGCCCACTGCATATCCTTTCCCATCACCTTGCTAACTTCCTGTGATCCTATACATGTAGGGCCAGGGGAAGAAACAGAAAAAGTGTAAACCACACTTGACGGCTACCTGGACGTCACCCCCTCAAAGTCTGCTCTCGCCTGGTAGGGCATGAATGAGACAAGTGACAGAGGGAAGCAGCAGGAGGAGAATAATCTGAAAAAATCAGGGTTTCTTTTTTACTGTGCACTTTGATTTGTGCTAATGCTAACTGAAAGCTGTTAAAAATGCTTTTGTGGTACGCTTTACACCTTATTTTAGGTAAAATATGTAAACTGTAGGCTTTTGTTAGGCATCCAATTTACAGTTCCAGCAAGCTTGTGTGCCTTCTCTCGTATTATTTTAATTAGGTATGAGATACAGCAACTCTGGCTCATTTATTTGTGACTTGTAGTTGACACTTCAAAGTCCTGTTACAGCATCTTCAAGAATCTTCTGGTATTCTGCAATGTTTTTAATCTTTTACATGGACATACATATCAGCAATATTTCACTGGCTAAAAGTAAGCGTCCTAATAAATTTACGCTGTTCAACTGATTCTTGCTCTTCATATAATGATTTCTCATAATAAATAACTCATTAGAAAAGTATTTTATTTTGACTGCATATGTAATCTATAGAGTATTAAATGACCTCAGCAAGTCGCATACTCAGGTTGTACAACTGTGGGTAGTAACTTAATAGTGAAAACTATATTGCCCCTATGTCATACAACCAAACACAAGTTCCGTTTGGAAAATATGTATGATAAGAATAGGGAAAAAGGTGATGGACCTTCATAATCTGTAACAGGAAATAAAAACAGAAATCAAGAAATTGAAAGATGTTTAATGGCTTATGGGCACTAAGCTACACCTAAGCGATATGGAGAGAAAAATGACTTCAGGATGAGGTTAACTACACTGGATGGTGGCGCTGTTCTTTAACTCATTCACTCCAATGGAGCTCTTGCAGTTCTGTTACTTCCAATGAGTGAGGCATAACCTTTTCGAGAGAATCAAATTAGTTCTCACATTTCAAACAAATGTTCATATCTCTGGAACCACAGGGGTTAATACAGATTTTTAAATGGAAAACTCCTCGGCATAAACTATTTTGTAGCAGTAGTATTCTTTTGGTTCTAGGTTTTAAACTGGATTTTATAAGTCACAGTAAACGCAGTAACTATTAAATTTGTAAATAACTTAAAATATTTCAGCAACCACTCAAGTTACACACATGCTGTTAGTAGCATTTTGTTCATCCAGCTGACAGCTTTCATTTGAGGCTAAGCAGTTCTGTCTGTCTGTGTTACTTAGTTGTCGAGATATTTAGAAAAAACATGACATTAATGACAATATAAATACATTTTACATGAACAGCAATTGGTATCTCTTTACCTGAGTTAGACAGAGGTCAAATATGAACACAGTTGTGTTTGCCATTGTGTAAGCTTTAAGATGAAATATTTTAATACCTTGTATGTAGCATGGTTTTGAAATTGTTAATGCAAATATGAACAAGCAATATTTGATGCCTAGAGATGTCAGTAGGATGTAACTGCAGAAGCACCTACAGGCATGGCATCACCCAGCTGTAAGGAATTAGGTAAAAATGTTTTTTCTTGGCCCCATGGTACTGCAATCCAAATGACCTAGTGTCACAGGTGCTGGCGGGATCAGGCCAGATCACCAGGGGAATGGGAGTTAGTGACTATTGTTGGCTTGTCCATCCTGACAAAGAGAACCCGCTCTGGCTTGATACTTAGGTGATGACACCTAGTGGGAGCATGAGGTGTTGCACTAGCAGATAAGAGACTACCAAGTACATGCGGAAGAGTGGTGTACCACAGATGCCAGGACATCATGTGCAGCATTGCATAGTCTTCTCAATGCTACCAGAGGTATGTGAAACTCAAGCGATCCACAAAGGTGATTGTTCCATTGGCACTGAGACAGTAGAATGCTGCACCAGACCTGATTCTAGCTTGCTCACTACTCCTCCTTACTGCCAATCTCACACCAGAGGGAGAAAATGGCTTGACCAGACTCCTTGGACATGAATAACAGATTGCAGAACTCTCGTCTAGACCCACTGGCCACAGACTGAATGAATAGGTTGACAGATTGAAAACAGAGGAGCCAATGAGCACAAAAGGAAGTAAAATGTTTTTCATTTTTAAATACATTTTTATATAAGCAAATGAAACAGCTATAAGGCACCATCTACCTCAATTATGTCAATAGTTCATGTTTATTTCTGAAATGAAGAATTTATTGTTGATGTTTTACTTTCAAAAGAACGTAACATTTTATACTACATATACCAATGCTTTTCTATTCTACTGCAGTGATGCAAATGAGTTTTGGTATTCCCTTTCTTTTGTTGACTGAGTCAGTCCCACTAGGTCACTGGCCTCTTTTCAGGGGAGACCCAAAATGATATTCATACTGCCTAGGGGAAATGTGGCCAGTGCACCAGGTTAACATTTCCTGCTCTTTAGCTGTTTGTGTGCCAGTGTACGGCAACAGGGCAAGTGACAAGGAGGAGGAGGAGGAGCTTGAGAAGTGCTGCAAGTTGCAGCATAGTAAAGAACAAATTGTGGAAAGAATTGTTGGAGACAGTAGTTTTGGATGATAAGGAGTCAGGAAACTTGCTTGTTATTAAAGATAGCAACTGATGAAAGGAGAAAGGAGCCTGTGGTTACAATACTTCCAGAAGAAGATTTAGAAGTCACTGTTTTATGTCAACTGATGAGCAGAGATGAACCAGAGGACAATGTTAACATTCCATGATCGAAAGTTGTTGAATTAGTCCAGTAAGTGATGAGAGGAACCAGACGTTCAGAAGATGTTGTGCAGTGGGAAGGTAAACTGCAAACAACAGCTCAATCACAGACATGGGAAGTGAGAAAGGTGCTACTTTATCAGAGAACAAATGCGGTGGTGGTGGTTGCTATAGAGAGAAGAACAGTATTGAATGTTATGTAGAAAAGAAAGATGGCAGTAAAGATTTCTTCAAAAATGACTTGGTTATTGATAGGTATGTTATTTTGGTCGAAATAATTGAGCCATTAGGATTTGACATATCACAAATTCACTCTTTAATACATTTTTGAGGAGAAAGTTTGTAGGTAGACTTTTCATGGATAAATTGGTGTATGCAAGAGTGTCCTTGGAACAAAATATGTGTTTCAGTCAGTTACTCCAGTGTTAAAGACTAATAGTTTATTTTAGGTCTAATGACATAGAACATGAGGACATTACAGACTCATTTCTGTCTATATATCAGTCTGTGCACTCCGAGAACAAATTCTATGATGAAAAGAGAATTCAGACTGAAGAATGTGGCATATGGGAATCAATGGAAAAAAAGGAAAACATTGTGAAACATATGTCGTGCAATTATTGTCAATAGAATCAAAGGAATTGTGAAATATTTGTGACAGCCTAAAACATGACTTTTTGTGCAGCAGAAGATGATTCAATTAATGAATGTACAAACAGATGATGTAATGTGTGTGAGCGGGCAGGCCAAAGCCATACTGCAAGTATTACAAATCTAATGAACACTGATGGTATCTCTGTGCTAAACAGAATGAAAATGTTGATAATGAAAATACAGGACAACATGTACAAACTTAAGTATTACCTGGTCATGATGAAGAGGTGGAGGGGGAGATAGATGTTCATGTAGATGAGGGAGAAAATTATAAAGAATGTATGGTTATAGGAAAAAGATGTTTAAAAATCTAAAGAGACTGAAAGGTACATTAACCAAGCAAAATGAAAGATTTTAGTTTAGAATAGATAATCAAGTTAAAGAAAGAAAAAGACAAAAACGGCTTGGAAAAACAAACAAACAGTAAATTATATGTTTTTTGTTCTTTTCCTTAATGTAAACAGTATGAGAAATAAAAGCAGAAAAATTTTTGGGGTACAATTGTGTAAATAGTTAAAATATGACATTATATGTTCATTAGATATGCATTTAAAATAACATAAAGCAAGAAGAACAGATAAAGCAAATATGGGAGGGACGATTGTAAGCTCTGTAGGTAATGTTTATGCTCTCATATCATAATATTGTATAAGGTGAATTATATTACAATAAATGAAGTTGCTGTTATTGGTCCAGGAAGGTTAGTGATACTGGATTGTTATATTAAAGCACAGTTAACAAGACTTATGGTAGTTTATGCACTTACATTAGGTTACAGTAGATGGCATGGGTATGCCAGGCTGTACTTACTGCAGGTGATAACACCTACATTCCTGCAAGTGTCAGCAATACAGCAAGCAAACTTGCCTCCTCCAATCAGGATGGCTGAGCCAGATTCAACCACTCACTTAAATGCTCTCCTGCCTGGTTCCTCCAGCAGTCCTACTGCCATTCGAACATGGGTCATGTCAGGCACAGTCAGGTTTTTATTCTTTTGCACCATTGGGCCAGGATATCCTGCTCCCTTTTCTAAACCTTTTGCAGGCCAATTCTTTCTTTTCTCTGCGTTTGCTTCATCAGTGTCCTATTTAACAAAAACCTCCACAAGAAAACTTGTCATTCCCTACCTGACAGTCTTCCTCATTTTTTCATTTCTTTCTCCTTTTATATCATCTGTTAAACATTTTCCAAGAGTCTATTCAATAAAAATCTTTCATAATCTCTTCATACAAATGTTTCCTCTTCCATCTCCACTTCCACCCATAATTTCTTCCTTTTTTCCCCCAAGATTTTTTCCTCTAATTCCTTACTTTTCATTATAAGAAGTCGGAGGACTACAGAGAATGCATGAGAATGATTTAAGGTAGATATACAGTGACTCATTATGAATATATATTCAATCTATATATCTGCATCTCTCTCTATGTGTGTGTGTGTGTGTGTGTGTGTGTGTGTGTGTGTATATATATATATATATATATATATATATATATATATATATAGAGAGAGAGAGAGAGAGAGAGATATACACAGATATATAGATATCAGCAGTGACAGATATACATAATTCTCTCTGTTTCTGCTACATTGAATGTATTAAGGCAAAAGTCTCTCCAGGGTAATGATAAATATGCTATGGCCATGTAATGTGTGCAGAAGGACTTCTTAGTGCATACTGATCCATTCTGGTTGCCCAGACAATAGAGTTGCCACATAAGAAGGTTTTACAGAAATCTGTTACCTAATAAACAGAACATTTTGTTACTGAAAAAAAAATGTTTCCAATTTAGCACTGTAACTGCACTAAAGGAGAAATGGAAGTTTCTGTTTCTGAGTCTCCTCCAAAAATCTCATGTTTATTTATTCTTGTTATTTCTTTAATTTGTTGTATACCAGGCATGAAATATGTAAACCTGACTAACTGATACAAAGTGTGATTTAATCCAATAATGTTGATTAAGGCAGAAGTGCTTTCCCAAGTTCCATTGTTTATAATCAGAGTAAATATATTTTATAATCATAATTTAACAAACAAAATTAGCACTGAACTTAAATATAAACTTAATCTTTTAAAGCTACATTTTAGTTGAAGAAAACCCGGTAGTGGTGAATGGAAAATCAATGCCAGGCATTAATGGACTAACTTGAAATAAAGTCAGAGGCTTAAGTAATTTCTCAGACTCTGTTATCACACAGTTTGTGATTTTATTGACGATTTTAAGATGGAACTAGAATGTTCACAGTATAAAATTTGTTTCCATTAAATGCTACAATTTTATGAAGAATGTGCTAATGACGCAGGCATCAAAATGGATGGTCACAACAAAGACCGTAATGAACAGAAGATCCTAAAGCTCTTACTGCAGCACATTTAGGGGAAAAAAAACATTCTAAAGAATTTTCTGGACAGAAAATGCTAGTTTTAGCTATCTGAATTATTTGAAACTAAAATGGAATATAAACAGTAAAGAAGAAGTTTATTAAACATGTTCACTCACGTCTCTAATAGAAGACACTTGGAATTAATACTCTATATCATAAAATAATAAAAAAATCCATTTAGTTCCAGAAAATATAATTAAGCATTCAAGAAAATAAATGATTTGGAAGAACAGAAAACATAACCTTAGTATCTGTGAAATTAAAATGTACCTTGTGTTTTTGACCCAAACAATTTATGAATAGAATTTTCATTTCTTTCCTGGATTGTGCCCTAGTGGAATTAAATACCCGACTAAACCAGCTCACACCTTTCAAAACACATGTAAATATAAACAATGATGTCCATGACTGATGGGCTATTTTGCTTACAGCAAAAACAAAAATGTAATCAGGAACCATGAATTACTGTAGACTCCTTAAGACAAGGATGCATATTTTCTTCCTTTAAAAAAAAAAAAGTTACTAAAAGATGATAAATATTTAAATATTTATTTAAGCTTTTTCCCAAAATATGCTCAGTCCAATTCTAATTACATTTGATCCGAGTATAGCTAGATTGGGGTATGAAGGAATACAATGATTTTTTTATATATATTTATCCTTTGCTGACCAGGATAGTCCCATTAGGCCAGTATCCTCTTGTCAGGGGAGACCCAAAGTCATACCTCTCAACTGTCCAGATTTTTGCAGAATGTATCGATTTTTACATAATATTTTTGATGTGTTCCTCATAAAATTTGTGGTTTTTCTGGCAAATTAGTGAGGATTGAAGTCACTAAATAATATAATACATTTCAGTTTCAGCTTTCATATCCTTCATAAAATGTATAATAAAACACATCTTGTTATTCTAGCAACTTTCTCAGTTTATAAGAGCAATATTTAAAATCTATCCCTAATTTTCAGTCTTTGTCCCCCCATTATTTTAAGCTTTGAGCAGGTTTCCTGCACTATGAGGTTGAGGGGTATGCCCAAGGTGGTATTTATACTACTGGGGGAAAATTTGGCCAGAGCATTGGGAAACTTCCCCGACACATCTTTCTTGTGAGTTGGAACTAAAGATATTTTTTACAAGGAAAAAGAGAAGAATTATCAAGTTACTTAAGCAGATTAGTAAAGGAAGATGGCAAAGTAATGAGAGAAATAAAAATAAAAATAATATATATATATAAGGAGAAACAGAAAGAACAGAAAAAGAGAATAAAGAGTTGGAAAATGAGATTTGTTTAAATGAGCTAGATAGACTCAACTGTATGCCTAAATGGAATGGGGTATGAAATGTATACAAATGTAAGTGACTGGCAAAAAAAATGTTTTTTTTAAAGATTTTGAATGAATGGTTACATGAAAGTTTTATGTATGAAGAAAAAACTGGAGACCAATATTATTGAATAATAATGATTATAAGATCTTTATGAAAATAATGCAAAAGAGATTTGAAATTAAAATGGAATATAATATGGAAGATAGCATATATATATATATATATATATATATATATATATATATATATATATATATGGGTCTACCTGAAAACACCGACATGCAAAAACACCAACATGCAAAAGCACCGACACCACAAAACCGAAAGTTCAAAAATATAAAACTTCACATGCCCGACAAACCACAATCCCGACAGTCAACAAACAAAACAAATCCCCTGTCCAAAAAGCACACACACAACACAAGCACACCAAAAAAACCTTACAAACCTACACTAAACCTTACAAACACAGCTATCTATGCACTAACCTTAACCCAAACCCTAACCCTAAGGTCTGCCACTATCGCACACTCACCTAGCCCACGCCCTAACCCTAACTCACCTAACCCACACCTAACCCTAAAGTCTGTCACTATCGCACACTCACCTGACCCGCGCCATAACCCTAACTCACTTAATCCACCCCTTACCCTAAAGTCCGTCACTATTGCACACTTACCTTACTCACACCCTAACCCTAAAGTCCATCACTATCGCACACTTACCTAACCCGCACCCTAACCCTGCCATCCATTACTACTGCATACCTACACACTAGCACTCGTTTGACATGTCAGTGTTTTCAGCGTCGGGATTTTCAACTGTTGGTCATCTCCGTTGTCGATCTTCCGGTGTCGGTGTTCTCGTCGTCGGTGTTTCCAGCTTTCAGCGTTATCAAATAGACCCATATATATATATATATATATATAGTATAAAGGAGAAGGGTTGTCAAGAATTACTAATGATAGAGAAATTGTAGATGATATTATGAGCAGTAAGGAAGAAGCAAAAAAATCATGATAGGACACCTTAATAAGGCATTTGACACAACTGGACATGAAATCTTATTTATTTATTTATTTCAGTTTGATTAACGGGGAAGTCCACTGGGCTTGGGGGCCTGTTTTCAGTGGAAGCCCGGGGAAAAAAGCTCTACATAAACAGCAGTTTTTTAATTAAGAAAGAGTTAAGACACAGGAGAACATTACAAGTTAACAGGTGGCTAGAAAGTAGCCTACAAAAACAATATCAGATTGCTAAATTAAGCAAAAATTACTGACAATTTCAATTTGGCAAAATTGGCTTATTAAATAAAGAGACAGAGAAAAGGCAAAAAGAAGGAAGGACATTCAGAACTTTAATGTTAGAAGCTTATGCAATTACTATTTTAGAAGAGGTGAAGGAGGGTAGGGGTATGCCTGGGTAGCTTAAGCATAAAGAGTAAAGATGCTTTAGTTGGTAATAGTTTGGTATTTTAAGAAAGGTTAGAGAAGGATCAGAGAGATTATAGAAGTTAGCCTGGAGAGAAGGGGAAGGATAGTTGGACTGGTGTAGGCTGGAGAGTACAGTTGCAAATCCTATTTAGATAAAAGTGAGAATGGAGTTGGGTTTTGAAGTTGTCTAGGTTGTTACAGGTTCTTAGGGAGGAGGGTAGGGCATTCCATTTCTTAGCAAGGGTAAAGGATAAGAGAAGTTGACCTGCGGGGCGCTTAGGTTTTTGTACTGAGATCAGGTTTTGATGAGAAGATCTAAGGGATCTGAGGGGGGTATAGGGTTGCAGAATATTGGAAAGTGCAGGACAGTTAGTAGGATGGAATAGTAATTTGTGGGCTGTGGTGATTTGTAGAAAGTTAAGATGATTTGGGATTTCAAGCCAGTTTAGAGAGTGGAGGGAGGTGCAGTGATGAGAGGAGGATTTGGATTTGGTGGCAAATTTAGAGATTTTATTGTAGTATTGTTCCAATTTGGAGGTAAGGGTAGAAGATAGGTTAATGAGCAGTGGAGCGCCATAAAGTAGAGATGGAAGGAGGTAAGTAGAGGCAAGGGTTTGCCTAGTGGAAGGGGACAGAAAGTTGATGTTTCTATATAATAGGCCAAGTTTTATATGTGTTTTTTTCATGTTTAGCTGAATATGAGTATTGAATTTGAACTGGTCATCAATTGTAACACCCAGAAGTTTAGTGGAGTTTACTATTTCAATCACAGAGTTGTTGAGGCTAGTTATTTGGAAATAGTTTTTATCAAGAGATGAGGATTTGGAGGGGGAGAAGAGCAGGATTTTAGTTTTGTTTGCATTAAGGGAGTGGTGATTTTGGAACATCCAGTTTTCAGTAGTAGAAAATGCTGTTTGGGTTAGTGCTTGGAGCTCTGTTTGGTTAAGGGCGTTGCAGATCAGAGTGGAATCGTCGGCGTATTGCACAATTGTTGTGTTGGGGATGGCTTTATGAAAGTTGTTAATAAAGACATTGAATAGTAAAGGGCCAAGAATGGAGCCTTGAGGTATGCCGGTGGGGGTAGGAAGGAAGGAAGATATTGCTTGGCCCCAGTTCACAGCTTGGGACCTATTTGAAAGTTAGCTATTGAACCAGCAGAGAGCTTTTTGGCTCAAGCTGATGTCAGAGAGGTGGTTTAGAAGGAGGGGGTGGGAGATGGTGTCAAAAGCTTTAGATAGGTCTAGTAGAACGGATGATACTAAGTTACCAGAGTCACATGCAGAGTTCACAGAATGAAGAAAGGAGAGTAGGGCGGTGTTAGTGCTGTGTCCAGGCCGGAAGCCGTGCTAGGTAGGGGAGAGTAGTCGGTGTTCCGTAAGGAAAGGCAGGAGCTGTAGGTGGATACATTTTTCTAGGATTCTGGATATAGGGGAGAGGATGGCAATGGGAAGGAAATTGGAGACATTACAGTTTTTGCCTCCTTTTTGGAGTGGAAGAATGAAAGCAGATCGCCAGATTTTGGGTGCATAAGATTCGACTAGAGATCTATTTATTAGGATGCTGATGGGAAAAGCTATGGAGTCAGAAGCTATCTTAAGGAAGGTGGATGGAATGTTATCAGGGGCATCGGAGCAAGGCTTTAGTTTATAGAGTAGTTTCTTTATTAGGTTGGTGGGTACTGGTTTGAGATTAAAAGAGGGTAGGGGTGAAGAAGGAGAGGAAGATTGATTTGGGGCGGAGGGTTGTTATTAGTGAAAGTCTTGGTTAGTTCGGCGATAGAGGAGGTGAAGAAGGAATTGAATAGTGAGGCAATTTCTGGATCAGATTTTCTGGTATCAGGACAGGGATTGATTTTTGTACCAGGTCTGAGGAGAGAGTTAATGGAGTTCCAGAACTGTTTTGGATTATTTGTGTGATTTTCTTGTAGTTTGATGTAGTAGGATTTCTTATCTGTAATGACTAGTTTTTTGGCTAGATTTCTTAGTTGTTTAAACTTAAGGAACATATCAGGCTGTTGTGTTTGTAGTAGGCTTTCCAGGTTTTATTTCTTTGAAGCATAATCTTTTTTGTCTCTTTGGTGAGCCAAGGGGAAGTTTTTGATTTGATTCTTTTTCTTCTTATTGGAGCTTGGGAGTTAAGGATAGCTACAAATGTGGAGTTGAAATAGTCGACAGCTTCGTCTAGAGGCAGAGTTTTTAGGGGGTTCCAGTTAGTTAGCTTCAGGGAGTTAGAGAAGGAATCTTGATTAAAGTTAGTTAGGTTACGAGTTTGAATAAAGTGGTGAGAGAGAGAGGAGGGAGGAGTGGCTCGAATGAGGAAGGCAGGGAAGTGGTCTCCTAATGGGTCAGGATTGACTCCATATTTTATAACTTTGTTAGGATGCGATACTAGTATCCAGTCAAGTATAGAGCCGTGGGGGGGGGGTAGATTTTGTTAGGTCTAGTAATGGAGTTGGTAAGTTGGGTGAAGTTGAATAGGTTGATAGTTATGGATGGATTAGGGTTATTGATGTTTCCCCAGTCAATGTTTACATCTCCCAAAATAAAAGTTTCTAGTTTAATGTTAGATGAGGACCATGAGAGGATATCTTCCAGGGTATTGGTATTGTTACCAGGAGGAATGTAGAGGGAAATAATACAAATGCTTTTATGGTTGTTTATTTTTAGTATGCCAATGACTAGTTCAGCATTATTAAAAGTGGGAATGGTGTTGGGGCATGGGGTTATAGTTAGGAGGTTGGAGTAGATTAGAGCAACTCCACCTCCTCTTTTATTAGTGCGGTTTTATTAGTGCGGTCAGATCGGAGAGAATGAAATCCAGGAGGTAGAAACTCAGAGTCATTAATATGTGGTTTTAACCAGGTTTCAGAGATGGCTGCTACTTCTGGGGAGTTATGGGAGAGCCAGGCAAGGAAGAGTGATAGGTTATTATTTAGAATTTGAGTGTTGATTGTTAGGAACTTGAGGTTTATAAGAGTATTTTTTTGTTGGGGCAAGAATGATTTGTAGGAGAGAAGTTTGGAGGAGAGAAATTTGGGCCTGGATTGGGGTGTATGTCACCAGCTAAGTGAAGACAAGTAATGTTGGGGACATGTTTATTAGATTTATGTTTTGACAGATGATGCTGGTAGTGAGTTGGGTTTAGTTTGTAGTTGTTGTCAAAGACAGGAAAGAATTTTATTTTTAAGGGAAGGAGAGGGTGGGAGGGAATTAATGATGCAGAGATGTTGTGAAAGTGGGATGTGTGGTGGTGCAGGGGAGTCAGAGGGGGAGAGGGGAAATGAGAGTTATTATAGGAGGTTAACTGGTATAGAAATAATAGAAGTAAGATGAAGGGGGAGTAGAGTAAGACTTTGGAAGGAAGGTTGAGCATGGTAGAAGGAGACAGTTAATGTTAATGAGAAGATGAGATGAGATAGTTAGTTAGCGGTGTGGTATGGAGAAGTAGGTGGGGAGGAGACTAGCATTGGGGGGAGAGTGTCTCCTAATAGGCTGAAGAAGAGGGATGGGCTAATACTGAGGAGTATTCTGATTGGTTGGGGAAGGGGGGTTGGACTAAAGGGTTAAGGATAAGTCTAGGAGTACTGGGGCATGTGGGAATAGGGGGCAGGGTAGGGGAGCGGAGTGAGCCCACAGGGCGAATGGAGCGGGAAGAGCTAAGAAGGCCCAGAATCAATCAGTGACCAGAGGCAGGAGAAGGAGAACAACTGCAAGGAGAGCAGGTATAAGGGTTACAAACCGTCTTTAAACTAAAAACTCTTCGTTTCTTAATTTATTGGGAAAGAAAATCTGCTAGTAAAGCAAGTATATGAATAAGGAGAGAAAAACAGTACAGTTTTCTTGGTGAGGGGCAGAGACACTTTCTAGGTAGAGTTAGTTAGTGGAGAGTAAGGGGAAGTTATTGCTGGGCTTGATTATTAGGAGTATGCTGCCACCTTGTGGAAAAAGGAGGGAGGTGCACTGAGAGGAGAGGAGATGAGGTTCAACTTAAAGGGTAGTAGACTGTTAGGCAGTATGCCAAGGTTGGGGTAGGGGGGGGCCTGTGCATAGACCACTGGTAGGTTACTTTCCCGTGTACCAGGGAAGAAAGCTGCTCAAATAAAGTAGATGCTAGTTAACATATGTAAGAGAAAGTAACATACACAGAGTCTCTTTAGGGAGAGAGGGTCCCAGTACACTTAATGTAGATCAAGCAGACTGTCCACCGCCGTCTTCTCTTTGAAAGGAAGGATACTCTGGTAGTATGGAGGGGATTAACACCTTGGGGCGTGGACAGAGTCTCTTTAGGGAGAGAGGGTCCCAGTACACTTAATGTGGATCAAGCAGACTGTCCACCACCGTCTTCTCTTTGAAAGGAAGGATACTCTGGTAGTGTGAAGGGGATTAACACCTTGGGGAGCGGACAGAGTCTCTTTAGGGAGAGAGAGTCCCAGTACACTTTATGTGGATCAAGCAGACTGTCCACCGCTGTCTTCTCTTTGAAAGGAAGGATACTCTGGTAGAGTGGAGGGGATTAACACCTTGGGGAGTGGCGGGAAACGTGAGCAGCAGCCTAGTCACAGGGTCGAATGAAAGAATATAATATAATATAAGTGTTAGTAAGTTAGGAAATTATGTATGTCAGTGTATAGTAATAATAAAGTAAAAATACTTGTAAGTGGTTAGTTAAATCAAGAGGTACATATGAAGTGTGGTATAAGACAAGGATGTCTAATTAGATGTACACTCTTTGCATTAGTTATGAATGTGATAGTATATGAAATAAATTACAAAATAAAGGAGGTGGGATATATAACACCTGAAGAATTCTAGTTTTGTTAACATATGCAGATGACATTAAAATAATAGAAAAAAAACAATATTTGGATAAAAGAAGTAAACCCAGTAAAAAAAAAGAGTTCAGTATATAAATAAAGAAGAAGGAGGTTTAGGATTAATTAACCCAGTGATATACACTTTTTAATTAAAACTGTACAAAGTTTTAAGGTGAATAAATGAAAAAGATGAGAGATTAATAGTAAAACTGTATAAATATGATACATTGTGTGTTATGGTAATAAAGAGTAAAAGAAAAAAAATAGTGTATAAATAAAGAAATAAAATGTTACCAAGAAAAATATTTTTGTGGAAAATAAAAACTGATGATATAGAAAAATGTAGTGATAAAACATTTCTATGTAAAACCATGAGGAAATCTAACAGATGAAAAAAATTAAAGCTATAAAAATAAGAAGCAAATGGTTTAATCACAAAGTAGAATGTAAAGATTTTTTCTGGAGACTGTAATAGATAAATTGCCAGTAAAAGGAAATATGCCATGTAAAAAGAAAAGTGATAGAACACGTTTACACTGTCAGGAAGAAGCAACTACAGAACATGTGTTTTTTGAAATTTAAAAGAGTAAAAAAGTTATGGGGAAAACTATGAAAAGAAGATTTTTTTGAAGACATAAAAGAAATGGATAAAATAAGTATGGATATGACTGAATATGAATATTACAAGAACAGATGTAAAGAATATGTCAAAAGAATAGATACAACGTTATTTTATGTTATATGGGCTATATGGAATGAAAGTATAAATGAAATTATGTTTAATGGTAAATGGAGTTTAGCAACAATATTAAGTAAAATCAGATGGTAGTTATACAAAAAGGAGTGAGGGTCTAATAGGGATGAAAATTAGCATGATTGTAAAGGAAATTATGAATATGTGCACACAGATTTGTATATTTATATATTTGTACATATGTAAATATGTAAATATTTTGTAAATAAAAATTATTTTTGTATATAAATAAAGAACCCCTACTCTTTTTGATAGGTGTCATGAGATCTTTTATATCCACTTGACTCCACAGCAGCTGGAGAGGCCACAAAAGTTCCTCACCAAAAGGATAAAGGGTCTCAAACATCTGTCCTATGCTGCCCGACTGAAAGAACTCCAGCTCTATTCAGTCGCTTACCGCTTGCTCAGAGGTGACCTTTGCCTAACATACAAGGCCATGTCAAACCCAGATTTGATGAATATGCTTCACCTCAAAAAATCTAGATCCGTCAGAGCCACAAGGGTGGGAGACTTAAACCTCGACACGGCTATTAATAGGACGTGCTGGAGGGATAGATTCATCACCCAAAGACTCCCTATGCTGTAGAATAAAATCCCGGTATATGTGAGGCAGAGCACCTCGCTGGCCTTGTTCAAGAGAAATCTTGACCAATGGATGGGAGATCGCAGATATACCCCAGGGATTACCTCAGTGTCACTGCTCAACAGAGGCACAGCAAAATAATGGGTATAGTTCCCCATACTAAAGGGGTGGCGTAAGCCACAAAACTATGGGCTAGGCTTGTAAATGCCCTCGGGCAGATAGCCTAGTATGAACCTATGAACCTATGAACCTATGAACCTATGAACCTATGAACTATTACAAACTCAGGCAGATGGGGGTCTCAGTTTAATCTCTCATCCAAAGGAACACCCCTTTATGCTACACTGCAGTATCGGCTCTCCATCTACTTAGTGTAGAAACAGAACCCATAGCCTTCTGCACCTTCAGGGACTTATAATATAGCTTTTCAACCTCTGCCCTAAATCCTTTAACCAAGTAAGGGTAACTGGTAAATATGTTGCTTTTTCTTTTGAGGAGGTAAGTATTTTGCTCGTATTATTAATTTTCTCATGAGAGAATGAACAGGCATAGTTTCTGTCCATAATCAGTTTAACACAGATAACGCTCATTTAATTGGTTCATTTCTTTAAATGACATTAGAATTTCTTAGAAATGTGTATAGCAAATGTCACTGGCTACTGACTACTCTTACAAGATTAAAAATATACTAGTATGAACATAATTATAGTATTTGGAATATGATAGGGTTTTAGTGCTGATATACTATAAAATTCCAGTGCATGAGTACCTATCAGTGTTAAGATTTATGCCGAGATTTACTTTCTCTTATGTTGTTTTGCTATTAGTTTGCATTTATGCAAGTACAGTGATCTACATTCCCTAGAAGTTTAAAACAGAATCACAGTAGTATTAATAAGCAACCTGTTCAACATCCTGACAATATTCTGGGTTTTTGTTTTGATGTAAATCCAGTAATCGTGTGTCACTTGCCTCTAATGGAAAGGATTTACAAAACCAAGGTCAGCACATCTTTGATTTGGAAAAAGATGAGTCGCTTTTGACAGCTGTACTTTCATAACATTTGAGTAATTGTTCTTACCTGATTAATGCTAGGTGTGAATTTTAAAAACTGCCTAGTGAAAGACGTCATGGTTACCAATACAGTGTTGCCATTAATGCAATATCTTTACTTTACTTGTACATCACAAATTATCACTACAGAAGTACTTCAGCATCAAAGAAATACTGCAGCTTTATCGGATGAGAGTTAGTGGGGACTTTGTTTCGTTACGAAGCATAAACTATGGTACTTACAAGTGACAAACAAGTACTATGTATTATGAATCATAGGAAACATTAGTTTATTATTCATTAATAATGGATCTGGTTTCCTAACTGGGTATTGGAAGTAAGTAGAAAATTAAATGAAAAGTATAATTTTAAAAGGTGATATCAGAAACAACTGCTGCCCTTGAAACTTTTTTTTTTACCACAATGCAAAGTAGTACCTTCTGTTTTACTAATTAATAGACTGCATCCTTCTATTTAATAACCGAGGTCTCCATCACCAAACTTAAGGCATATTTTGCATTATCAAATACATTTTTAAGATCTGCGGTGGTGCTGCTGCGGTAGCATTGTCACCTCATAGCAAGACGTTGTCCCGTTCAATTCTCAGCTAGAGCGTCTTCTGGGGCATGCCTTCATTGAAGGTTGTGCATCAGGGCTGGTAACCCAGTACGTAAAAATCCACTATCAATCATTAGCGAACCGGAGTTCTGCTGTGGCGACCCTTAACCGGGAAAAGCCGAAAGACACAAACAAAATACATTTTTAAGATGACAATGTTCAACAAATGTTATTGTTTATGTAGAAGCTCAAAGAGATTATGGCAGCTTACATTAACTTGCATGGGACACTTGTCTAACTCATGGATGCAGAACATTGTAAAACATAACAGAGCCTATAAGATACTTTCTTCATCATGTACTAATTTTGTCACTATAGCTCTTACCAGTACAAAGCTTTTACATGGTACATGCAGTTCTAAACTTGTTTAAGAGTAGTTAAGTTTATCAATTAACAATGTTTATTTACTTACTGATCTTTTGCTTAAATAATGCTTTAATAAAGTGTGCACTAATGTCAAGCTGACATACATGAGGGATTTAGAAACAAGATATTTAGGGAATGGATAACATTCAGATGTGACCCCCATAATGCAAACCAAGAGTAATACAGAGGACATCACATCTACGCTAATGACAGAATCTGATTCACATGCAGAATCTCACACCTGTCAGGATACTGTCAGTATTGAACAGTGTGAAATGAATGGTATTTTGAGCAGCAGCTCAGTGTGATATTCACTTTAATGGTGCACAGATCACAGCAGGGGAAAATGCAGCTAAAGGTGGGTACAGAGCAAAATGTATAAGCATCTGCATATTTGTCATACTGTTCAGTACTCAACACAGGCACTGGAGATGACATTCATGCCAGCATGCAGTGCCTAATCAGAGTGAACTCTAGAAAGTATGTGTATCACATGACATGCAAATTCCCTACCTTTAGACTTTATCATTTAAAGGAACACACACCCGAAATACTATACCCCCCCCCCTTTTCCAGTTATCAAATATCAGTCTACAAACATATCTATATACTTATATATATTAGTAAACTGCAAACACTGATAAGAGTGAACATAGACAAAGCGATCATTTACAATCAAACTGTAAAATGATAGAATATCTAAAAAAAATGCAAACATTTTATCAACAAAAAAGTGTCACAATTGATCTAAAACACATTTCATCTAAAGGACAAATGAATGAATCATATTTGACAGCAAAGTGCGTAAGGCTATAGAAAATGACCACTGGCATGCTTTTTGATCACAGAAATTATAATACAAATTAATGTTGATCAGTAATTGTAATTTGCTCATGCCCACAGTTATGTCGTATCTCCATCTCTAGAAGTTTGTGTTTGTGTGCCTGCAATAATTACTGTGTAAGGAGTTTTCTCTTTTCTCTGTGGTTGTGCAAATGTGGAGTTAGAAGATTTAATTAAAGGGGGTGTGGGGGTGCAGGGGGCTTGCCGTCTGTGGAAAAAAAGAAGGTTTGGAGAAGTACTTGTTGTATAGGAAGCTTTAGATGTAATGCAATTTGATTAAGTGTGTTTTAGATTAAAAATGTATTAAATTAATTTTTTGAATGATTTGTGATTATGTGAAAAGTGTCTTAGATAAATCATATATATACTTTGTCAAATGATACCTTGGTCAACATGCATAATGTCGAATCAAATTCATCGACATTATGCATGTCAACATGCTACTACGCATGTGCCAAGAATTAATTTTGGAGCATGCAAAACTTAAAAAAAAAAGAAATCATTCTTTTTTGCAAGGTGGCAAGGCCTCCATGCACCCCACACTCTGTGTGTGTGTGTGTGTGTGTGTGTGGTGTGTGTGTGTGTGTGTGTGTGTGTGTGTGTGTGTGTGTGTGTGTGTGTGTGTGTGTGTATATATATATATATATATATATATATATAAAATATCTATATATATATATATATATATATATATATATATATATATGCATCCCTATTTTTATTTGTTTTAAAGACTTCATGAAGCAACATGCATTACATTGCACTGATAATTTAAAAAATAAAATTAACTGCACATTAAGCATGTCATAGACTTTTACAACAAGTAAAGAATTTTGTACACTTTCAAAATACATTTTAATAAATGCATCTTTTCGGTCTTTAGAATCATGATGAACTCCTGAACTATTTGTAAATCTGGTTTCTGCAATTTTTTTGTGATCTACAGTTTTTAACAGGACTGCTCTGAATGAGCAGCCACCCTGGCTTTTGGGGCAGCTTTTTCTGCACTGTAGCAGCTTCTGTTTGAGATGCACCTTCAGCAGCCTTTGTCTGCAACTCTTGACTACCACAGTTTTCACATCTATGAAACTGTCAGTTGCAACAATACTGATTGCTCACCTTTCTTCAATTTTGAAATATTTATCTTACACAGATGTCTGTGACAGACAGTATAGAGCCTTCCTTTGGCTGCTTGACCACCTCTTCAGTTTCAGATTGCACATTTTCTTACGGCTTTATATTGTTACTTTGTCTCCATTCTGTAAGTCTGGTACCTTTCTGCAGCTCCTGTCATAATGCTGATTTCTTTCCTGCATTCCGTTTACTTGGGTTTTCTTTTTCAGGCATTGGTAACACAGATGAAGCAGATAATTTGCTTTTAAGCTGCTTGGGATCTACTCTCTCTCTCAAGGATATATATTTCAATGCACTAGTTAAACTTAGGTATGACAACATTAGATCTCCCTTGTCTCAGGAATATTTATTTTAATGTACTAATTAAAGTTACACTTATATTTTTCAGATTAAGAAAATCTGAAATAATGATCTACAAAACATACAATTCTCTGAAATGTAACATGTCAATGCCCATCTGTTCTATGAACAAAGATGCTATTCAGTACCAGGACAACCATGGAGCATATCAGTTAATATCTTTTCTTCCAGACTCCAGATGACGCAATTCTGTACTACTTTTTCTGAGACAGCATTCCTGGCTAATAGATCAGATCCCCTGACCAAAAGGACATGAGCTTTACTATTCTCAGAAGTGATTCATACAGCCTCTCAAACATCTGTCTTCTCAGTTGATTGACGACTGTTATTTTGTCAGCCTTGAACATTAAGCCTTCGACATAGTTCATTTCTTTCCTGAAAGAAATGGAAGATTAGTATTTCTCTTCTCGCTGATGGTTTTTGCTCAGGCCATCTTCTCAATATAATTTATACCAGTAACTGTCTCTTTAAGTATCCATACATCTATAGAACTCTATTTTTCCTGTCACTGGTCATTGCAGTATTGACAAATAATTTCTAGTTTCTCGGTTCTTCTAATAATTTCTCATGCTTCTCTGATAATATGTTCTACTCAATATATTTGGCAAATGTGTTCCTTGCCTGGTCTCTTTTTCATTTTGACATCAAGCATCTGTAGATTAAGTAAATTCCTTTGCATATTACAAGAAGCCTCATACAAAGACTTTTCAAGCATTTATGATCTCTTTCCACCCTATAGTTACAATATGCATATATGTGGAATTTCTAGCATCCATGCTGCCAATAGTTAATTTTCAATCCAAGCACATCTGCTATCTGCTTTGTGCATGAGTAAGGCTCTTTACCTATAAGCAGTTGATCTACTTTTTTGTCAAATCACAACTCTTCGATCATTTTGACTGGAAATTGGTTGCAAAACAATTTTTCACCTCAGTATTAGAATCACAGAATCATAGAATATGCAAAGCAACTTGGCCGCTTGGCATTTTATGCCCTGGCAGTATCCACCCTTAGACCTTACCTCATTTTTCAAGGAGCAATAGCCAGTCATAATGGGGAGGGGTGAATTTATGGATACTTATCCGTTGTTTAATTCCATCTTAAAAGAAGATACGTGTTTCACATTGCCTGATCTAGCCAGGCAATGAAGGACTAGTTATTGTGTGACCAAGCTGTCTGCCCACTGTGATTTGTTTATTTGATGAATCAGGTTCAAACCTCTCATTATAATATTCACCGGACTGTCTGACTTGGGGAGAAATAAGAGGTCTTGGATTGCTGGATCCCTAATGTCCTAGAAGGCAAGGCATAAATCACCTCTAAGGAGTCTACGGGACACCGAATATAGGGACAAGGCCTCCAGTCTGTCCTGGTAGCTCAGGTCCTTAATGTCCTGGAAGGTAAGACACAGAACACTCCTAAGGAGTCTTTAGTTCAGTGCCTCCCTAACAACCAACTTATCCTGAACTCCAAAAAGACCAAACTTCTACTACTTCTCCCAAAGCCTCTCTCCCACCTCAAACCCACCTTCTCTATCACCTCACAAAAGTAGCGCCATCATCAATGTAGAACTCCACACAAAACTCCTAGGGGCCATCATAAATGACCAACTCAAATTCGACCTCCATGTCTACCATTGCATAAAAAACACCAAAAACCTGGACTACTCTATTGGAATAAAATGTTCCTCACAACACTCCAGAATCTCTCTAGCTCATGCCTACCTTCTCCCAATTCTCCTCTATAGTTCACAAATCCTTACTAACCTACAGGCCACCCTAAAATCCAAACTCGATACCGCCTACAATAAAGTTGCCCGGTTTGCTGCTTACCAACCACCTAACTCACATCACTGTCTCTCACTCTCTGCTTTAAACTAACCACAGTTCCCCCAACAACTACAACTCTCTGAACTATCTAGTATACACTCCATCCTCTACAAATCCACTGCCTGCCCTAGCATCTCCTCCCTAGTTTCTCTGTATACTCCACCATGAAACCTCAGAAGCTCCAACCAACACCAACTTAAAATCTTTAAGCCCATAAAATCCATTGGCCAAAACGTATGTAGCTACTTCCCTGCTTTAAACTGAAACAAACTTCCCTGGACATCAGAAAAATAGCCACTACACATGAATTCAAAAAAGCTCTCAAACAATACCTTCTTGACATCTCAACTTGCAACTGCAAAAGCTAACTCCAAACCCCCTCCAAAGAACATTCACTCTATCCACTCACTCCATTATCTCTATCTACCTTTTCTGCTGTACTACGTCCTACCTCCTCCAAACTACTTGAATCCTTGCTTTCTCTTACTTTCTCATTCTGCTCCCACCTCCCTTACTTCCCCTTTCTTGAACTCCCGCACTCACCTTCACCTCCCGTCCTCCTTCTATTCTCTCTTATTATTACTTCCCCCCTAGCCTGTCTACCTCTAGTATGCGAATATGATAAAAACCTATAAATTAATGATCTATTGCCTCAGCAACTGTTATGTATACTGACAGATCTCATTCATCACTATCATTGTATACCCCCACAGCACCAACACTGCTCATTCTAAATCCCTCTTCAACTGCCTTAACTTAAACTTTTTATAGTGCAACCTGTACATAACTTATCTATAGGCCTACCAATTGCTCTGTATCATAGCATTTCTCAACATATCCAAATCTCAGCATCATCCCACTGTAACCATGCTGAGAAGTGTAAATAATGTTATTTTACTGTGTTTATCTAGATTGTACTGTAAAATTTACTGTATCCAAATCTCAGCATACTCCCACTGTAATCATGAACAGAAGTGTAAATAGTTCTTTCTACTGTATGTAGTAAGCTTGTACTATGTAATTTACTCTACTGTACTTGTCTTTGTCTTATGTACTATTTAGATTGTTGTAATATTTCTTTATTATAATCACGTTATGTACTCCTTAGATTGTTTGCCTGTTTGTAAGTATCTACCTGTTCTCTAGTGGAGCTTTTCTCCCCGAGCCTCCACTGAAAAAGGGCTTTTGCTCAGTTGGACACTCCTGGTCAACAAATGCCAAATAAAAAAATAATATATGGACACTGAATACAGGAACCAGGCCTCCAGCCTCTCCTGGTAGCTCAGGTCCTTTATGCCAAAGATCATTTCTGTCAGGAATCTTTGGGGGTCTAACTTGATATGTTTAATAAGCTACAATCCAAAGGGGGCATTTTGTTTGATGATGCACCTAATCAGTGCAGAATACAGAGAGTTAAGGGCATCACTGGATCTAGAGGAAATATCTTTTGTGATCAACTGTGCCAGACAGAAAGACTTCCTGAACAGTTTTGCAATACGATGACCAAAGGAGAGGAAGTTACCTCCCATGTTCCAAGGTCTCTTACAACATCCTTGTTTTGGACTTGGGTGTTGTCTATACTGTAAGAGTGGTTGAGGGTTTATTTACCAAAGGCAACAATGTTGTGCTTTTTTGCATTTAGTTTTAGCCCATTTTCAAAGCACTACCTATTAACATGTATAAATCAACTTTGTAGTTTCTACATACCAGAAGAGGATTTCAGTCCTGCAAACTAAGTTTACCAGAGTTCCCAGTAGTTGATCTGAAGATCAGAGAAGTACACAACGAATAACACAGGTCCTAGCAGAGATCATGTGGTACCCCACTAGTTACCTTCAAAATGATCAGACGACTCACTTTCCATCATCATAGTGTGGGTTCTGTCCCTCAGCCAATTAACTATCGAATACTCAGGAGTAGAGCACACTCTAGGACTGCACTGCAATATCAGTACTGGAAAATGTCCCGGTTACCTGGAGACAGAATAGAATCCACAGCCTTCTGATCTTCCAGATGCCAAAGGCTAGTGTGTTACTTACTGAACCACTGATACTGGTGCATCTGTAACTAGCTTATTGATCATTTCAAAACTCTTTTCTTGTTAAGAGCTCTATTACAAAGATACATCTTGTTTTAACAGCTCTTGTCAGATGGATAGCTATCTCAGACATATTGCATTAAACCTGCAAGATAATGCATCATTCATGGAAACCTCTATAATGCATGCTTAGTCTGGCTTTACCACTGTTTCAGACTTCGGTCCTTCTTATATAAGACAATGACCCAGGTATTTTAGACCTGCCACTCTTATTTTATGTTTACTCTTATTTAACTTGAACATAAGCTGTTTTAACCAATTTAGCATTGCTATCAGTCTCTTCTTTTCTCATGTCTGGCCTTACATTAATAGATCATCAGTAATGTTTACGCACCTTCTAAGCCTTTAGTTACATGAGTAATAGCCCTTTGGAACTTCTCTACTTGCTGGTGAATTACCAAACAGAAGTTTAAAAAAGTTGCATTTTCATAACAACATGCTAAATGCACACAGTTTGGAGCTTTGCTCATATAGCTTTACCTACCACAGTCTCTGGTTTGCATCTGTTGTTTGCTTATATATGCTTCTTGGCCCTTGGCCCTAGCAAACATCAAGTCATTCTTCCTGGCTGCTCATTCAGTCTCCTGGTCCACCTCAGCTGGCCTGCATTACATATTACCTCTCAGGGTAGACCCCCTTTCTAGCAGTGACTAGCTTCAAAGTGTCTCACTGTTCAGATGGGTGTTAGGGGGGACAGTAGTCCATGGATAGCCATCATACATGAAACCATGAAGAGTGCTTTGGTTCTCCTACCCCACTGAACAGATCTTAATTTTTCTTCCTGTAAAACACCACCACCCTCACTGCAATGTTCTGAGGGTCTGGTTCCACACCAATACATGGACTATCCATACTTAATAACAGTTCCTAATTACCCCAGGCTGGACAGTTACCAAAAAACAGCTTGTCGATAGAAACCATCTTCAGCTAATTTGGTGTAGGAAAGAAATTTTCTATAAGTCCTAACTCTACCTATTTGCAGCTGACATTAGAACTCACATCACTGTGAGGGTCTACAATATTTTCCCCTTTATGTGTGAATACTCTAACACATGCACACCATGAAAACTAGAGCAAACAGCCTCATACAGTCAAACTCAAGTCCCATGTTCAAAACGCTGAAAGCCTGACACCTACTTATCTGAAAGATGTTGGCTTCATAATGGACTAGATCAGCTGACCCCCCCCCCCCAGGATCTGCAAGCTTAAAATACCCATTGATGCCCACCCCCATTTATTGGCTCTTTCAGCTTTCAAACATATATGAAATCTCATTTTGGTTACAGCCAGTGCTTTATCTCTTTATGCCTTGGAGTCACCATTCTGACTTGCATCTAGTATGGGGAAAAATTAACATCTGGCATTGTTGCAATCACTTCTTCAACTTTAAGCATTGAGAATGTTCTATTTTAATCATGTTATTCAGAGCTTGCAGATCAGTACAAATGATTTTTTTTTTGTTTGACAACAGTATCCAGGATACTGGATGCTTATTAATGGTACCAACATATCCCATCCACCTTAATTCCTGATCTGTAGTACTCTTAAAAGCAACTCGTACTTTCCTTGGAGCATGCATCACTGGCATAGTATTTATTGGTATATGACAGTATACTGGCAAACATCTTAAGTCTTTAAATAAATTTGCAGAGTCATAAAATAAATCATTACTATGTCCCTGCACAGTATATGTGAGATATCTATGAATGTGAAACTGTGGCTATATACATGCATATTTTGCTTTTATAATGTGACCTTGTTTATAATTTCTAGCTTCTCACAAGTCATACAACCCAAAATATTAGAAGAATTAGCTTAATGGATACAATTTAAAGCAGGATCTTGTACTTTTTTATTGTTATATTCATATATTGTTAACCTTTGACTAAGTGTCTCAACCTAGTACACGTAATGCTTTCTTTTCTGTGCTTTAAAAGTACCTTCAGACATAATAATACACTCTGCATCTGTGTCTAGTTTTAATTCATTTTTACTATTAATTTTCAGAATTTCTTGCCAACAGCGTAACCTGCATTCTTGTCTATATGCCTGTGATTCATTTTCAGACATCACTATATTAACTCATTTTTTTTTCTTTTAGGATCATGTTTCTGTTTAACAGCTTGTAAACTTTTTTAAAAATACTCATTTTACTTTTACATATCTTTAAAATTGTTATTTTAAAAAGCTTGATATACTACAACCTTAGACTTAGTGATACCCCTTGTAATTTGTACTTGTAATTACAAAATTCAAATAATTACAGTTGTGATCTTCTTACTTTCAATGGGCACTCCTTTATAACTACTGCTGCTACACTGTTTTTTTTTCCTTTTCAAGAAAAACAGAGATAAATACCCTTAAGGCTCTTTCCATAGCAATATATGGTAATGTGGCACACCATACATTTTCTAGTTTCTCAGCTATTGTCTACACACTGAGGAAAAAAATAAAATTTATAAATCTAAAGTTTCCAATTTTCCTCTAAATTGCCTTGCAGCAGTAGAATTACTGGATACAGTTAAATCGTTTTTTACTGAGAAATTTTCTTCTGTCCTTCCCAACATGCACATTGATAAACATGTGTATTTCATCAATTCTGTAAATATATTTCTCCAGTTTTTATCTAAAGTATCATCCAGATGTTTGTCAAAATACCCATCATACAATACATATACTGCCAATAAGCTTCTAACTTCAGTGAAGTTTCTAACCAGTGTGAAATTTTTAAAAGAAATGTGTATTATATGACAAGCAAATTCCATACAGTGAAGCATTAGCATTTAAAGCTATATATATATATATATATATATATATATATATATATATATATATATATATATATATATATACCATATGCTTGCTGTTAAGATAGATTGTGAAGCATGCATTTGTAGATATGTAGCAGATGCTCTTGGAATGGGCTTACATTACTTAAATGGTTAACAACATTACAGGCTCTGTGTTGGTACGTTAAATACAGAAGACATTTGCTGTAATCAGGGCAGTGCACTGATCAATACTGGCCAATTTCAGGATCAACTTGTATATATACATTTTAGTGAACAAGCACAGTGCAATGTGCAATCAAGCAGAGTGTAGTGTAATGTAATGTACAATATTTCCATTAGTTTGTAAAGTGGGTCAATCTTCAGTAAATATCTGTTGGTTTGAGAGTGACCTGATCAATAAATGACCATGTCATCAGCATAGAGGATAAGTAGGAGATATGGGAGGTGACAAGAAACTTTGTTAATGAATACTGGAGAAGAGGAGGAGGGGGGGTTAAGAACAGATCCTTGTGCTACACCTTTGGTAAAAGGTGTAGATTCTGATTGGGAGGGTGCTATTTTAATTCTAAAGTGTGTCTGTCAGTGAGGAAGTTTTTAACCAGGGAGTGGTGTCTGGATCGATATCAACTTCAAACAGTTTGTTTTGGAGAAGATAGGGGTCAAATGGCTTTGCCAGCTCTACAAATAGGGCACCTGTAAAGAGGCCACTATAAGAATTTTCCAGGACGTCATCCATTAGGGACTAAAGTGCTGTCATAATACATCATCTAGGCCAGAATCTATGCTCTTTGGAGGAGAGCAGGTGATACTATTGGATATATATGGAGAATTGGGTGTAGACTAGCTTTTCTAACAAATTGCCCAGAACTGGTTGAATAGGTATTGGATGGAAATAAGAGGTATCTTGTGGGTTGGTTTGCTTTGGGAGGGGTGTAATAAGAGCAGTTTTCCAAATCTGTGGTATGGTAAGATTTACAAGTAATTAACAAAATGTAACATTACAATATGTATAGAAATTGAATAGATAAATAAGAAAAACAAACCGTGCAAAAAAGATAACAAAAGCAACTATTTACAAAGGTGTCTACTAAACTAAAAAGGATGAGAAATTCAATTTGTTTATGAAATAACTTTTCATTTCTAATTTTCCAGTGACTGTTTACTTAACAGCTGGTTGAGTTTCATCCATGAATTATATGAAGTGGTAGTTCTAGTTGTTCTTTCCTTGACTGACAGTAGTTCTAGATGACAGACTTCAGATGCAATATTAAGAAATTATTTTATTGATGGAGTCGATTCACTTTCTCCAAAGATGAGTGTGATTTATTTTTTAATACATGAAGAAATTGGGGTATTGAATAAGATTATTGATTTATTTAGAGTAAAATTATCACTGAATAAAGGGATCTATATAACGAGATCGAAAACCCGTTTGAGCGAATCGGAATTGAGCAACATGTATACCGTGAACTGCGGTAATGGCAAAAATTCAAATCCGCGAAAGACAAAATGTCAAACTGTCATGGTTGGTCCATCTGTGGTAGTAAGGTAAGTGTGCGATAGTTACGGACCTTAGGGTTATCATCATAGTCGGCCAGTAAGTGCATAGATAGATAATGTATGTAAGGTTTAGTGTAGGGTTAGAAGTAGGGTTTTAAGTGTATGTGTGTGGATTATTTGGTTTGTTTGGGTATATGTCTGTAGGGTAAGTGTGCGATAGTTACAGACGTTAGGGAGCGGGTTAAGGTAAGTGCATAGATAGTAATGTATATCAGGTTTAGTGCAGGGTTAGAAGTAGGGTTTGGTTAGTGTATGTATGTGTTTTATTTATTATGTTTGGGTATGTAGTATGTAGCACACAGTAGTGTTGGCCAACTATGATGATTCGAGATTTGAAATTTTGCGGTTTAGGAGGTTCGGCGTATTTGCAGTTTGGGCTATGTGTGTCGGTGTTGTGGTGTTCGCCTGTAAAAAAAGTTAACATCATTCCAGAATGCTTTAATTACAATACATTCCTAGATCATATGATGCCAATCTGCTTTGATTTTCAACTTACATCTCCAGCATCCAACTTTCTTCTTATACATTAATTCTATTTTATGTGGAGTAATGAATGCTTTATGCACAAATTTCCAAGAAAATAATTTCCGTTTTAAAGATGAAGTGGGTTTGTTTAGACGATGATAATATTTTCATTTCATCCTCACTTGGATAATAGTTATTTGTGGATTTAAAATAATCCCAATACTTTTCTTTGTAATATTCTGTATTATTTTAATCGTCTTGTAGATTTTAGACAGAAGCCTTTTTTTCTGTAGTATTTTGATGCATCAAAATGGCTAGAAGTTCAATGAAATTTGGAAATGTTTATTGTTGATGCTTGCATTAAGTTTAATTTCTTCCTTATTAAGTATCTACAATTTTAAATATCTAACATTTCATTATTTAAATTATATTAAGAAAAAATCTAGAGAATGCATTATTTCTTTATCCATCAACTGAAACCAAAATATTAGATTTTTCTCTATAAATGTAGTCATTGAGTTGCACTGAATGTACATATATTGTTTTGTGTATATGCTATAGAGAATGCAAAGAATAGCCAAGCTTTATATTCTGAGTTTTTGTAAACAAAATTTATAAAGTTAATCAATATCATGGAGCTATAAGATGAGTTAATTAGTTGATTTTGATTTTCTAAAATATAATATTTTAATAACCAAACAAAATTATTATTAGTTATCTTGTTTTGGCATGCATATATTAGATGGTTAGATGTTAAACAAATAATCTCTTGTATCCATTTAGCATTGCAATTATTTGTCCAGAGACTAATTGTCTTTATAATAGTAAATAAGAAATATAATTCTAAATCAGGTAACCCAATTCCCCCAGAGGACCAATTTCTTAAATGATGATTAAGGGCCAATCTAGGTTTGTTGAGATACCAAACAAATCTAAGAATTAAGGAATTAAATTCTCTTTAATACTGTTAGGGAGAGGAAGAGTTAATGATTGCATTATATATAATATTTTGGTAATATTTTTATTAATGAAAGTCTCTCTTCTATCAAAGAATAGGAATTTGTTCCATTTACAAGATATTATGTTATCTAAGCTATTACTATAATGTATATTTTTATATCTTTTATGCTTTCAGTTAAAGTTATTCCTAAATATTTTATTTTATTATTTTTTACAATATATTTAGAAAATCTTTTTTCCATATCACATACATTGGAATTTATAAATAAAACTTTTGTTTTGTCTTCATTAAATGTAAGACCAGGCTTACACTGAAAATTTTCAATAGCCTTAAAGAGAGCATTAAGAGAATTTTATTATCATTCAATGTCAAGAGTATATCATTAGAAAATAAAAGTATTTTTGAGTTTAAATTGTGGTTTATCTGTATTCCTTTAATATCTGGTTTTGATCTTATGTAGTTCACAAATGATTCCATAACCAAAGTATAAAGCAAAGGTGACAACGGACAGACTTACTTTGTTGCTTTAGTAATCAAAACTGATTCCAAAACATAAGAACTTGTTTTTATATAGGCTAAGGAATTATTGTAAGGGATATTTAAAAGTTGCAGAAAACCCTTTGAGAAATTACATTCTTCCAAAACTAAGAAAAGATATTTCCAATTAACTGTGTTAAATGTACTGCTGATGTCTAAGCTTATTAAAGTTAAATTATCTTTTATGTTATTAGTATAATCAATTCCAGTTAATATTCTTTTAATATTATCATAAGTATTCCTATTTTTTATAAATCCAGTCTGATCATTGTTAAATAATATGGAAGAAATAGTTGAATTCTATTAGCAAGTATAGACATAAATATTTTGCAATCAGCATTTAATAATGAAATTGGTCTATAAGAAGAATATTCAGTTGGATCTTTGTCTGTTTACAAGATTGGAGATATAAGCATATATTTCCATGAAGGCAGAACCATTGTTAAACATTTAACTAACTAAAAACATGAAGTAAGATGTTTAAAGCATCCTTAGGCATAAGTTTATAAAGCTCTGATATTATGCCATCATTGCCTGGAGTGTGATTAGGTTTTAGTTTGTTAATTTGATTTTTGATTTCTAACATTCATATAGGTCTATCCATTAATTTCAATTGTTCATCTGTCAATTTATTTTTAGTTTACTTCCTAATAAAAGTTTTAATTGCATCTTGTGAATCCATTGCTGGATGAAATTGATTCATTTTACTAAAATGGGTATTAAATTCCCTTAGGATGTCTTCTATCACAGTGACTTTTTTCCTTTTTATCAGCTAAGTATAACTCATTGATATGATTTTTTTTAATAATCATTTTAGTTCTAGAGGCTATTTTATGCATGGATTTTGGATTTATAGAGCAATTTGTTAGTTTAATCTTTTCTAAATATATTTTAGTTTTATGGTTTAGAATTTCTATATATTTGCTTCGTAATTTATTAATTAATCTTTTCTAAATTTATTTTAGTTTAAGGATTTAGAATTTCTATTTATTTGCTTTGCAATTTATTAAGTTCTTTCATTGAAATATTATTGTCTTTTGACTTTCTAGCTTTAGTTTATCATTTTTTCCCTGTAGTTCAAGTAAATCTTTATCCCTTTGCTTTTCCTTTAAGGTGTACCAATTCCTGATTTTACCATTTAAATAAGATTTTATAGCATCCCATAGATAAATCTCAGATATATCTTTAGTATTATTAAATTCAATGCAAGTCTGAATCTCCTTATTAGAAAATTAATAAAAGTAAGCGCTCAGTGAACAACGAACGAAAAAACTGTTAAAGAACACTAGTCCTCTGTGTCTTGGCACACCCACCTCAAAACAAGGTCACAATTAAATCGGTAAGGCTATAGTTTAGAAATGAACTGCCAAAATAAGTAAAAAAACGTTTATTGTCCAAAGAGGTAAGCGCTTTCACTCGCTACAATGCGAACTTCTTCAGAACTCCATTAGAATATTAGTGTAACATTTAAATAAGTTCTTTGGCACCAAAAAGCGCCGTGTTAAAGCAACATATGCACTATTAATAAAATAACAAGTTGATACATAAAATTAATACTTAAAAAACATAAAGATATGCACTAATTGTTAAAAAATCCTGTGTGTGATACAAATTGATCAGCTTAAGACATAAGTCCACTAACTACTTCAGTTTCTATAGTTGTTCCACATGTGGTACAAAGTGTCTAATATAATATATACAAAACTGTAATAAATGTTTAACTAATAATTTTCTTTACATCTGTAATACATGTGTATGCTAAACAAGTACAGCTAGAAACAAATTATTGTATTTTCAAAAGTGGCTTAATGGTAAAATAATCATTAAGTCCTGGAGAAGTGGAAGCGTCTGTATAAAGCTGCCACCACATTTCTTTGTATGACAGTATACCTTTGTAATCTCCCCCTTTTGGATCAATATGAACATAATCTAAAATAGCAAATTTAAAGTAGTGTCTGTCCCCACATTTTGTAATAGGTCTATATAAAGCGTTATTTTCTTCCTTTGTCTTAATGCTGTATAAGTGAGCATATATATGTTTGTTTAGACTTCTCTCTGTCTTTCCTATATAAAATCTGGGGCAGACCATACATTTAGCTAGGTATATCACTAATCTAGTGTTACAATTACCATATTTAAACTTTATATTTGTCCCATTAGCAGTTTCTAAAGTGATGCTCCTCTCCTCTAATATTGTGAAACATTGCTTACAATTTCCACACTTAGTGGTGTGCCTATGGGTGTGAACCATAGTAATACTAGTTCTCTCTAAGTAACTCTTAATGTTGCGCCCCATTTTGTTCACGAATAGTGGTGGAGTCCCCAATAATTTTACTAAATCCTGGTCCGACTGTATAATAATCCAGTTGTTAATCATAATTTTCTTAATCTTACTAATATGTGGACCAAATTCAAGAACGCAAGCTCTTCCAAAGTCTGCACCAGCTTTGACAATCTTGGTCTGATTTACTATATTATTTCCTCCATTAAGGAAGTTCAAACCCAATAATGGTGTATATTTTTTACCCCATTCATTTATAATGGTGTTGCTAATTTGGGCCATCATCTTAGTGTCATAACCTCTCTCTCTAAAAAGGGAAGTGATAAATGATACCTCTTCTAACATTTCTGAGTATGTTGATGTCATTCTTATGGCTTGTATAATTTGACCTTTGTATATATTACTAAATAGTTTCCTAGGATGGTTACTAGTAAATTCTAGGTAACTGCTGGAAAAAGTGTTTTTTCTATATAATCTAGATTTGAAACTGTTGTCACCCTTGGAAATGAAAGTGTCTAAATAGGGGAGACCTACATAACTGTGGGATGAAGTGAATTTCAAAAAATCACTACTAGTGTTAAGATAGTCCATAAATAGCTTCAATGTGTCTATACCACCATGCCATACGATGTAAATGTCATCAAGGTAGTGAGAATAATATTTGATGTATTGAACATACTTGCTCTTGAAAACTGTGGACTCTTCCAAGTCAAACATAACTAAATTGACATATATGGGAGCACATGCTGCTCCCATAGCTACGCCTTTGATTTGTCTGAAGTATTCCTCCTCATAGTGGATGTAGTTGTGTTCCAATACTAATGACATCAGTTCTAAAATTAAACAAACTTTAAACCAATCTATGACAGCATACTTCCTAATGCTGTTAACAAAAGCTTCCAACCCAGCAACTTTTGGGATACAGGAAAAAAGGTCAATGACATCGACAGTGACAAAAAGATCTTCATTCCACAGATGTACTGGGTAATTTTGCAAAAAATCCCATGAGTCTTTTACTAAATGGGGTATTTTGTCATAAATATGCTTGAGAAAATTGTCAACCGCCGTTCCCATAGGGAAAGTTTTTGACCTACTCCCTGAGATTATGGGTCTAAACGGGGGGGGGGGTTGTCAATGTGTTTGTGTACTTTCGGAATACCTACAATTGATGCCAAAATGGGATACTCTACCTTTAAAAAATTGTACGTATCCATATTAATTCCCTGGTCAATCAAAAATTCTTCTATATGCAAATCAGTATGTCTGTAGGCTATGTTGATTTCATTTAAAGATACTATCTCATAATTGCCTGAAGTGTATAATAAATTATGCATTTTAGATGCATACTCAGTACTATCATATATGACTATACCCCCCCTATCAGGTTTCATTACTCTAATATTTCTATCATTCCTGAGGTCTTGTAAAATCTTATATTTTGGCACCAAAGAATTTATTTAAATGTTACACTAACATTCTAATGGAGTTCTGAAGAAGCTCGCATTGTAGCGAGCGAAAGCGCTTAACTCTTTGGACAATAAACTTTTTTTACTTATTTTGGCCATTCATTTCTAGTTCGGTTGAACTATAGTCTTATCCATTTAACTGTGACCTTGTTTTGAGGTGGGTATACCAAGAATCTCCTTATTAAAGAATTCTTTGAAATCTTTTAAGTTGGTTATATATGCTGGTATTCTTTTCATGTAAATATTGTTACTATGTTTCAAAAAGAATTAAAATATTAAGGCACTGTGATCAAAAAGTGGACATGAGACTACTTTAACTTTACCAAGACTCGTAGTTAGATAACTGGAAACATAGACTCTATTGATTCTTGGTTGTGTTCCATATCTATTTGAGAGATGTGTAAAACAGAGTGAATTGGAGACTGAAAACTAATTAGTATCTCTAATATTAAACAAATTAATGAAATTCATTAATGATTTGGGTGCAGCTGATATTCTATGCTTCCCCATACTATTAGGATATTTCTCATTTAATATACAATTAAAATCTCCTGCCAAAATTAGGCTACCCTTTGAATGTTGGATGATCTGATCAAGCTGAAGTTAGACTGTTTTAACACCTATACCAGGTATCCAATTAATTAATAAAAGTGTATATCTTCCCGTTCATTTCTAAAGTTATTAAACACAACATTCCTTTATCATCACTATTTGTATTCAGTGTATTTGGTACAGGTTTCGAATTTTTCCACAAAATAGCTACTCCTCTTCTTTTTTGATTATATTGGGAACTAGCTAATATAGTATAATGTTTATTATTAAGTCTATCTATATCATTTGTTAACAGATAAGTTTCTTGAAAGAATATGACCTGGGAAGAAAATAATATTAAATATTTATTTAAACTACCCCTTTTGCAACCCTTATTTAATCCATTAATATTAATAGAAAAACACTATAAATCTGTCATCTTGTGATCCAAAAAGCATTCTGACTGAGAACTTTAGAATGGTAAAATATGGTAACATGAATAAACCACTTAAATGTGCATGCAGATAACAATAAACCTAGTTAACTTAATGTTAATACAAATGAATACAATGTATGAAATTGTAGACACCAAAAATAGAAAAAATATTACAGAAAATGTTAAACATAAAGTTATTTTAGCTTTCACTCCCAACATGGAGTATAACACTCCTGACTTAGATAGCAAACCTATCCAAGACATCCTACCCAACAGAAGCAGTATTAATTCCACTCTGCCATTCAATTACTACATCATGTTAATGTAACTAAAGGAAGTAAAAAATAATGTTACATATTTTGCAATATCTCCCAATGTAAAGTCTCAATAACTTAAATAAATTAATGGTTATGTTCTTATACATTATAAAATTTATTATAATAAATTGTTCTCTGTTTAAACAAGTGCTTCAATTATCTCATTATTCAACAATTGTTTAACTTACACCCATATCTGAAATGTAGATATTTTATACATTACATTAATTAAAATGAATAATGTTATCCATGTTCAATATTATAGCTAGTATTTACATTTCTTATATATTTGTTTTTCACAACATGTCTTAGAAGAACTAGAAAGCCATAGACACTATAATAGAAATTTCAAATATTATCAGCAAAACCATATTAGAATGTGACAAGTTTTCTGTATGACTACAACTTGTCAATGAAAGGGTTTAAATTACAAAAACTAAAAAAGGACCAAAAAAACAGAAAAGATGAACAGTGGAGTTACCAAGCAATGGCAACAGTTCTCTAGCTTCACCTAGCAGTAAAAGTATATATATATATATATATATATATATATATATATATATATATATATATATATACATACACACACACACACACACACACACACATATATATATAAGGTATAATATAACTTGAGAAACAATTATCATTAATATACAATATGAAGTAAAACATTAAATGTTTAAATATCATGTATAATTGCTTAACTTTCTGGTTTATGTGTCACAAAATTAAAATTACAGTGAGATTTCTTAAGATATGTTGCACAATAAACCAAGGCAAGACAAAATGTATTAAAACATTGGTCAGCAAAATCTTAACTAACTTTCATTTTTCTTCCCTTCTCTTCTTCCTCTTAAAAATAATTATGTAATGGTGGATTGAATTATGTAATGGTGGACTGAATTTTGTAATTAATACTCTCTCTTTTTTTTTAGAAATTTAGTTTCTTAAAATTCAATATGCATAGAGGCAGCAAGCAGCATCTGTAAAGACAAGATATAACTATATCAGGTATTACTATGTTTCAGTGTACCAATGCCTGCAGTTATTTTTAATGTAACCTCACTTATTTATTCATTTATTCTTATTCTCTTTCTTTTTTTTTCTTAGTTTTTACTTTATGTTCTAAGATGAATTAACTTTTGTGCACTGCTGACTAAAATGTATAAAGTCTTTGTAATATTTAAAGTTAAACAGTGTTTATCAGAGCTGCACTTTGAAGCTCCACCCACTCTCCACCTTTTCACAAACATTTCGTTCAACACAAACAAAAGATTTATATATTCCTATTAAAAGGAAGTGCATAAATATACAAGGCTCCAAACTGAAAAGGAGCTAATCAGAAATATGTTTAAGAAACAGAAAATCTCTGTAACTATAGTTTTGTCCACTCACCAACACGGAAGTGAAGAAGCAAGCCATGATGTCAGATCACTCGCGATCATGGCAGGAGTTTCAACGTAGTCCGAATGCAACACTGTAAGAAAGCTTCAATGGTTAACAGTCTTCATTAGAGCCCAATGCAGCCAAACTCATGAAAAGCATAGACTGCCAAGCCATCACACATTGCCCCAGTCCCACAATCCAAACAGCCGAAAGCCAGCATTCAACCCTGACAAGCTCAACCACAACAACACCATCAAAAATCCCATTACGCAACCACATCATCTCAAAATAAACATTCATATCCACTACAAGCCAAAATAGAAACAGTGAAAGGAACTAAGCTTTCCATGTTCCAGACATCAAAGACACAAAAGATATGGCATCATAGACACTGCAAACTCCTCAGATACCAAAGAAACACAAGGCAGTATGTGAATGAACAAAACAAGACTGAACTCAACCCACACATCCCACCAAGTCCCACCCACTCCAGAATCACAAAACCACTAATAAACTGTCAAAGAAGACTAAATAGGTCAGAATCTAATCATCAAATCTTCAGATAGAAATGAGTGAATTTAAAGATGCATCTCCATCTTTATACGATCCCTCATAAATGAACCACACAATTCACATTTAAACTCTGCTGATATGATCTGATTAGGATTGTTTACATCAGTAAAGCCACTTCAAAGCTGGATTTTAATATTTTAAATAATTTAAGGTTATGATTTTATAATAAAAGAACCTACAAATCGTGTATGCAGAACCAGCAACAAAAAGTGGCATATATAGGTTCATAGGTTCATACTAGGCTATCTGCCCTAGGGCATTTATAAGCCTAGCCAGAGTGTGTTTGGCTTTCGCCACCCATTTTAAATTAATATTGCTATGCCTTTTTTTGAGGTTAATATACTGTGCCTCTGTCTAACAGTGACACAGAAGTGATACCCGGGTTAAACCTACGATCTCCCATCCACTCATCAAGATTCCTCTTGAAGAGAGTCAATGTGGGACTCTGCCTAACCTGGACTGGGATTTTATTCCAGAGTGAAGGGAGCCTCTGGGTTATGAATCTGTCCCTCCAGCATGTCCTATTTATTTCACTGCTGAGGTTCAAGTCTCTCGAGCGCGTAGCTCGATGGGATTTGGATTTTCTGAGGTGCAGCATGTCCATTAATTCCAGGTTGGACATGGCTTTATACGTCAGGCACAGATCGCCTCTGAGCAGGCGGTATGCCACTGAGTAGAGCTGGAGTTTCTCTAACCGGGCAGCATATGGCATCTGTTTGAGCCCTTTGATCCTCTTGGTGAGGTACTTTTGGGGTATTTCCAGTTGCTGCAGGTGTCTGGTAAGGTACATCTCAAAAAGGGCATTGTACTCAATTATGGGCCTGATGAGGGATGAGTAAAGAGGTACGATGACCTCCCCTGATCTAGATGTGAATCCCTTCATGATTAGGTGGGCTATATAAAATGTTTTTCTAACCACTTTGGCCACGTGGTTGTCAAATGAGAGATTGCTATCAACTTGGGAACCCAGGTCCCTAATGACTTCTTCTGTACTTAATGGATTACTACCTATGTGGTAGTTTGTAGGCACTTTGTTTTTGCCAAAGGGGATGACTATACACTTTTTGGCATTTAGCTTGAGGCCATGGCTCTGGCACCAGTTGTCTGTTTCTATGAGGCCCTTTTGGAGGATGCTTGTGTCGGCTGAAGAGTTGATTATGGCGCCCAGTTTGCAGTCATCTGCGAACTTGGTCAGCCACAGTCCTTCCGTGTTGGCCTGTACCACCGAGAAATATATATACCGAACAAGAGAGGTCCCAGGACTGAGCCTTGTGGGACGCTACTTGTAACTGGTTTGGAGTCTGACATGGCTCCAGCAATTCTAACCATGTGGGTTCTGTCCTTGAGCCAGTTTGCAACCCATCTAGTGATATAGGGGTTTATATTTAAGCTGGTGAGCTTATCTATAATGCCCGAGTGGGGTATTGTATCGAAGGCTTTTGCGAGGTCCAGGTAGGCTGTGTGGACCACCTTCCCCTCGTCAATGGCCTTGGTGACTGTTTCAAAGAAATCGACCAGGTTTAAGAGGCAGGATCTGCCCTTAACAAAGCCGAACTGGGTAGGATCCAATGTCTGTAGGTCCCCAACATCTTTATTTATGAGGTCCATGATGATCCTTTCCATAGCTTTGCAGACCAAGCTAGTCAGGCTTATGGGGCAATAGTTTCCAGGATTCGTTGAGGCACCACCTTTGTGGAGAGGGACCACTGTTGCTGTACGCCACTCTTTGGGTACATATCCTGTAGTAAGGCTAAGATTGAACAGTGTTATATATGTTAAATATTAAAAATTATATAGTTATTGATTCTAAATATGGTAATCTATAAATGTATATAGTCCAGATGTTAATATATTAGAACTTAAAATAATATCAAATATCAAAATAAGAATAAGTACATGCAAGTAGATAAGAATAATAAAAAAAAAACAACTACCTTACTGCTGTGTGTATCCAGGTTTTCATTTTTGAATGTAAAAAGGATTTGAGAGGAATAAAAAAATAATTTCTTATGGAGAAATAGATAATAAACAACTTAACAAATATAGTAATATTGAGATTGGCTAAACAGTCACTTTTCTTTCATTTTTTTTCTTCTCATTAGTTTTCCATTCATTTCTTTCAGCCATTCATTTCAAGGAACTGCTATTCCAATCCATGACTTCTGTTTGTTCAGTTATATTTTTTGTTTTCGGAAAAGACAATGCAGTGTCCAGGCCCTCAAGTATTCTAGTCTCATCTGTAAGAAATAATTTAAATCTAGCAAGGAAAAGCAAATCAACCTTTACCTGTTTTTTTCTTGAGTTTTTTAATTAAAGGCAAAAAAGATTTCCTCTTAGATATCACTGTCAAAACTTATTATTTTTTCCTTTTAGTTTGATGGGAGATTTTGACCAAGCAGTCTTAAGTATCAATTATTTGTCCTGTGAAGAAAAAAAATAACAATAGTAGATCTCGGTGCTGGGTTGTTTTCAGAAGGAGCAACTGCAAAAGAACTGCTTGCTCTCTGCTTGCTCTCTCAATGTCATAGGACATTGCTCAGGCAAATAAAAATGTTAGGGAGCCAGTATGTTAAAAAGTTTGTCATGTTACTCCCTTCTATTTTCTCAGGCAAACCAAAATGTGGATAGTCTTTCTCTGAGATTTATTTTCTAAGTCATGGATAGTCTTTCTCTGAGATTTATTTTCTATGTCATCTATTTTTCTCAATAATAAGGTATTTTGTTTTAGCAAGAATTCAGTGTTGTTTTCTTCTTCAGTTACTCTTCCTTCCACATCATATAATACTTCTTCTGTTCCTGATATCTGTGCTTTCTGTTGGTTCATAGGTTGGTACTAGGCTATCGGCCCTAGGGCCTATAGAAGCTTAGCCATAACAATTCCCTGGCTATTTTTTCCCACACTATTTACTTCCCTGGACCCCTGTCTAGCAGGGTGACTGACGTGATCCCTGGGGTGAATTTCCTTTCTCCCATCCAATCATCAAGGTTCCTTTTGAAGAGGGCCAAAGAGGTGCTCTGCTTGACATGTATTGGCAGTCTATTCCAGAGTCTGGGGTGTCTCTGGGTCAGGAACCTATCCCTCCAGCATGTTTTGTTTATTGTGATGACAAGGTTTAGATCCCTGGAGCATGTGTCTCTGAGGGATTGCGATTTCTTTAAGTGTAGCATAGCCAACAGCTCTGGGTTTGACATGGCCTTGTATGTTCAGCAGAGATCGCCTTGGAGTAAACGATATGTGACAGAGTATAGCTGGAGTTTTTTAAGGCGGTCAGCATAGGGCATCTACTTTAGGCCTGTGACTCTTTTAGTGAGGTATTTCTGCAGCCTTTCCATTTGTTGCAGATGTCTTGAGAGGAACATACCAAATGGGGTGTTGTATTCTATAATGGGTCTAATGAGGGATTAGTACAGTGGGACAATGACCTTTTTTTTTCTGGATGAAAAGCCCTTAGTGATGAGGTGTGCCACATAGAAGGATTTCCTGACTGCTGTGGTGATGTGGTTATTGAAGGTGAGACCACTGTCCACCCGTGTCCCTAAGTCTCTTATCACACTTTCGGTGTTTAGTGTACTGCCACCTATGTGGTAATTCACGGGTACATGTTTTTTCCTAATGGGGATAACAATACATTTCTTGGCATTGTGGTTAAGAGACTCTTGAATTTGTTCCACTTGTTTTGTACATCTCTCCTTAAAATTGTCCAATTTATTGTCCATTTTGTCCATTTTCAGAGATAGTTCCTAGACATTAGTCAAAATCATTTGGAATTCTTTCTTCAGAGATGTGCCTTGAGAGGTTATTTTTGTATGGCTTATCTTGTTAAGTGTGAAAATTTTCCAGATAATAGTTTGACAGGAAAATATAGGAATAACTGGATATTTTTTTGATGTTATTGAATAGGATAGCTTAAGTTTTTGATTTTAAGCAAAAAAAAAAAAAAAGCAAGTGCAATAACTTAAAAAATAAAATTTCCTGTCAGAAATTGGATGGGAATAGCAGAGCTGGTGAAATCTGCTACTAACTCCTCAGTATCCTGGCCACACCCCTTGTGGAATGGTGTTTTGTGAGAAACATAGATTATAGTGTGGTGACAGGAAGGCATAGATGCTGTCTGCAGTGATATATGAAACAGGGTTTGTGTTGTCAGATGCAAGTTGGGTGCTAGTGAAAATATTTTCAAGTAAAATAGAGACTTCTTTGGGACATATGCTTATGAAGTGGAAGAGGGGGATGAATGGTGGTGGGGTGAGCAATGCATGACCTGTAGAAAATTGTTAAATTCTTTAAGAAAATCTTCTGGAGAAAGTTTTTTGTACTAAATTGAATGGTGCTGCAGATGAGGTGTCAGGAGGAGGTTTTCTTCCTGTAAGAAGTTAACTTCTTTCAAAAAGCACCTGAGGGAATGTAAGAGGATAATTTGTTTCTTTGGAGATTTATTTTGTGTCTTTTCATGGTCTTCTTGGCTAGGTTAGGTAAAGTTGTAAAGAAGTTGCATTTGTCAGTTGTGGGGGTTTATTTCTATTTTTGCCATGCTTCATCTCTTAGAGTTAAAGGACTTTGAGTTCAGTGGACAGCCATTGAGATTTGGTGGGTTTATAGGGTCTATGTCATTTAATCGACCTTCCAGATGTTCGAACACCAGACGTTCGAACGGGGAAGTTTGAAAATTGAAAATGTCAAAGCCGCGGAAATACGAATTCTTTCCCAGGGAAAGAATTTGGTTTGCTGTTTCTGTGGCTTTAACATTTTCTCCACTGTGGTGCGAAAGCTACTGAACAGGTTAAGGTAAGTGTGCGAGTGTGACGGACTTTAGGGTTAGGGTGTGGGTAAGGTAAGTGTGCGATAGTGATGGACTTTAGGGTAAGGGTGCGGGTAAGGTAGGTGTGCGATAGTGACGGACCTTAGGGTTAGGGTGCGGGTCAAGGTTAGTGCATAGATAGTTGTGTATGTAAGGTTTAGTGTAGGTTTATTAGGCTTTTGGTGTGCTTGTGTTGTGTGTGTGTTTTTCTGAACAGCGAATTTTTTCCCAGGGAAAAAGTTGCTGTTCTGAGGTTTCGATGTTATCACATTTCGAACTTCCAAGTTCGAACATATGGTGTTCGAAATTCCAGAAGTTTGATTATGTGACATAGACCCAGTTTATAAAGCCTGTGGACAACTGAGAAGAATTTGCCTTGCAGCTAGTGTAGAAAGTTGTTTAGGGTTACAGCTGTTGTATTAGGATTATGTAAGGAAAATATATTGTTCCAGTTGTGGGCTGTGAGAAAGCCTCTGAGTTTATCTATATTTATGTTACTCTGGTTTCCAAAGGCTTTTAATATCGATGGCAGTTTATAGGATGGTTAAGAACTGTAAAGGTGATAGGGCAGTGGTCACTGGTCACTTAGTGACAGTGGCAGAATATTTATGTTGGAGATGCAGTTTGGTATGTTTGTAATAATCCAGTCAAGTCTGCAGTGTTAGGAGGATCTGAGGTTACGTCTTGTTGGTTCTATTATGAGTTGAAGGAGACCTATGTCTGCCAGAAAAGTACCCATGCTAGATGAAAAGGTGCCAAGATCATTAAGATTCATCTAGAAGAAGTCACCAAGAATGATTATGTTATTATTTTCAGTACAGTTATTAAGAATCCTAGTGAACAGTCACTTGAATTTATTTAGGGAAAAAGTGGGTGGTTGGTAGGCTGTTACAATCAGTAGTGGTTTGGCTTTGTGAGGTGGAAATGTTAGAAGAATCCATTTAGGACTGGAGGCTGAGGAGGAGTTTCCTTGGGCAATGTGTTTTGGGTTTAAGTTATTTTTATATATAATTAGATAGCCTCCACCAGATCATTTACCTGGTCTGACATCATTGACATACTTCTAGGAGATTAACTGAAGAATGCACAGCATTATAGACTGTATGCCCAAATGTTGTAAACAGGTTGTGAAAGAAATTATATAAATGTTGATGGTGCTCATCAGACTAGTGATATTGTGACATGTATATAAACAGCATACAAAGTGTGCCAGGGATATACCGATGGTACACAGTTGGGCAGTGCTGTGTACCGTACAGTGCAATAATGCATGCATGCATGTGCACACAGCAATCTAAGTGTAGACTGCATGGTATTCCATAGAGGGGATGGATATTCCTTATAAGAATCAAAGACGGCAGTATTACTTCACAGGAATCAGCAACAGAATTCAGAAAGTTACTGATCTGTGTTATGCTGATTACCCATTTCTGTGTACTACTACTCATTTGCATCTCGTCTGGGCTTCAATCTCTGTATCACAAGAGTACTGAGTTTTTCATTGCTCCTTACTGGAACTGTGAGAACAGATGACGTGTTATTGTGCTGCACGAGAATTAGCATATGTGTGCCAGGAACATACTGGAAGATTAGACTGATTTTCTGAGTGTGTGTTTGTCAGAGGGCTAGCTGGCGTATCACAGCATTTGCTTCCACAGCAGCATAAAGGATTCCACTCATGCAGCATTAAAATTGTGATGTGATGCAAGTCCTCTAGACAGCTCTGTGCAATGGCCTTATGCATTGTGTACCATATCTCTGAATGCCCTCTCTATTGCTCTGCCTTATGCAGTAGCATAGCACTTCCCAGAGCATGCATGCATATAAACCAGCAAAACAAGCATAAAGGATTAATCAAATACCCTTTATTCATGGAACATGGAAATAGAAAAGATTGCCCTAAATTCACTTATTTATTTATTTATTTGCAGTTGGTTAACCAGGATAGTCCATTGGGCCAATAAGAACCTGTTTTCAGTAAGTCCTGGGGAGAAAAGCTCCAAAACAAAGGTTACAAAAAGATTACAGCAGTGTACAATTTCAGTCATTTGTGGGCTCAAGACAAAACAAAGATTAAGCAGGTACAATGCAATTTTTAGGTTTCATTTTGTAGAAAACCAAGATTTAAGCAGGTGCAATAAAAATTATTAGGAAATATTTTGTAGAAAAACAAAGCATTGCTTTAGTAAATATATAGTTTCTTGAATGAACTAGTAGGATTTGAGAATTATAAGAGATTATTTACAGTTGGCTTATTATATGGTGTCTGGTAATATATGATATAGTTGCCTGTATGAAGTGGAGAATAGGCTATGAGGGGTGGGAGCAGGAGCATTCCCACGAGGATGTTAGATGTGAGTGCAGTGATTTTATAAAAGCAGGGAGGTTGGTGGTGATACGGATGGAGGGAGTTCCATAGGCGTGCCAGGGCAAAGGACAGGAGGTTTTGTCCTGGAGAGCGAAGGGGTTTGTACAGCTCTATTAGGTTTTGGTTGTTAGATCTTAGGAGTCTTTGTGACAGGTGCATTTTAAAGGTAGAGCTGAGGGAGGGAGGGACAGAGGAAGGGATGAAAATGAGTTTGTGAGCAAAAGTGAGCAGAGTAAAGCAGAGATAGTTGGAAAGCTCTAGCCAGTTAAGTTTGTGGAGAGATGCACAGTGATGGGTTGATGATTTGTAGCTAGTGGCAAATTTGGCAATTTTATTATAACAATAGGACAGTTTTGTTTTGAGAGATGATTGTAGGTTTGTAAGGAGAGGGGCTCCATAAAGGAGGGAGGGGATGAGAAATGTAGTAGCGAGAGTGAGCTTGGTAGATGTAGTGAGGAATCAATTGTGTCGGTAGAGCATGCCAAGTTTTTGGTGATTTTTTTTTATGTTTAGTTGTAGGTGGCTATTAGAGTGTCTTATGTGTGTCGACATGCGTGAATGGGCATTCCTTCATTTAAGGTTGTGTGTTAGGCCCGGCAAGCCAGCACGTAAAAATCTACTGCCAATCATTAGCGGACCGGAGTTCCGCTGTGGCGACCCCTAACCGGGAAAAGGCGAAAGACAGTTTAGTTGTAGGTGGCTATTGAATTTAAGCTGGTCATCAATCTGGACTCCTAGTAGTTTGGTTTCAGATACCAGTTCAAGAGGTGTGTTATTCTGGCTAGTGATGGAGAATAGTTTTCTATCAATGGTGTTGGTTTTTGAGGGGGTAAATACCATAAGTTTGTTTTTTGATGCACTGAGTGCTAGATGATTGTCTTTCATCCACTGTTCTGTGGTAGAGAAGGCGTCTTGAGTCAGTTTTAAGAGAGTGTGGATGGATGTGGCTGCACAGATAATTGTAGAATCATCTGCATATTGAATAAGTTTAGCATGAGGGATTGAGCGGAAGAAATCATTTATGAATATATTGAAGAGGAGAGGACCCAAAATGGAACCCTGTGGGACACCAGTGGGTGTGTTAAGGAAAGAGGAGATGGCTTTTTTCCACTTGACAGCTTGTTGTCTGTTGGAGAGATAGCTGGTGAACCAATTGAGAGAGGAAGGGGATAGGTTTAGGTTAGATAGTTTAGTTAGGAGAAGGTTGTGAGAGATAGTATTGAAGGCCTTAGAGAGGTCAAGAAGGAGGGTAAATACAGTAGAGCCAGAATCCCTGGCTTTATTCACAGTTTCCAGGTAGGATAGGAGGGCAGTCATGGTGCTGTGACTGGGTCTGAATCCATGTTGGGTGGAAGTTAATAAGTTATTGTCTAAGAGATAGGGAAGGAGTTGAAGATGGATACATTTCTCTAGGAGTTTTGATATAGGAGAGAGGATGGCAATGGGACGAAAGTTAGTAATATTGTTATTATTACCTCCTTTGTGCAGGGGAATGATGAAAGCCCTTTTCCAGAGTTTGGGTACAAGACCTTCTTGGATAGAGCGATTGATTAGGATGCTGATGGGGAAGGCAATGGCTTCGGCAGTTATGCTGAGGAAGGATGATGGAATGTTATTGGGAGCATTGGAGCATGGTTTTAGCTTTTGCAGAAGTTTTCTTATGGTAGAAGAATGAATGGGTTTTAGGGAGAATGGTGGGAGTAGAGATACTGGAGATGAAGGGGGTGACAAGAGGGGGGATGCAGAGGTAGGGGGTGAGATGTTATTAGAGAAGGATGAGGTTAGTTTGGAAATAGAGTCTATGAAAAAAGAGTTGAATTGGGTGGCCAGATCTATATCTAATGCATTTGGGTCTGGGCTTGGGTTTTCCGCTGAGCCAGGTTTTAGGAGGGTAGTGATACCTTTCCAGAATTTTTGAGGATTGGTTTTATGGCTGTTTTGGAGTAAGGAGAAGTAATTCTGTCGATCTGCTGTGATAAGCGTTTTAACTCTATTGCGAAGTGTTTTGAATTCATTAAGGGTGGTGGGAGCTTTGTTTCTATAGTAACTTGCCCAGGCTTTGTCTCTAAGTCGCATAGCAGTTAGTGTGTTTTTTGTTAGCCAGGGGGCGATTTTGTTTCTTATTCTTTTGGTTTTTATGGGGGCAAAACTATAAAGCAGTTTTAGGAAAGTTGTATTGAAGTGTGCAACAGCATTATCCAGGGGTAGAGTTTTTAGTGGGTTCCAATTTATTGATTTTAGGGAGTCTGAGAAGGTTACTGGGTTGAAGTTTTTTTTAGGTAGCAAGTGCTGATGTAATTATGAGTTACTTGTAATGGAGAAGGAAGACATTTAGTAAAGATGGGAAGGTGGTCACTGAGGGAATCAGGAAGAGTTCCACTATTAGGGTAGTAGTGGGGCTGAGAGACTAAGATCCAGTCTAGGGTACTGCCACTGGAGAAGTCTTTAGAGGGCCTGGTAGTGAGGAGTGAGGTTGATGGGCTGAGAGTACTTATATAGGTTGATGTTTAGGGGGGGGGGTGTAGGGGAATGAATGGAAGACCAATTAATATTTGTGTCTTTCATGATAATAGTTTCATTGCTGATATTGGTAGAAAGCCAGGACAGGATATCCTCAAGTACTGAGATATTGTCTCTGGGGGGGGGGGGTGTAAAGTGAGGCTATGCATATGTGTTTGTGTTTATTTAATTGAAATAGAGCTAATATTAATTCTGCATTGGAGAAGTGAGGAATGGGTTTGTTATAGGGAGTAAAGGATAGGGAGGATGAATAGAGTAGAGCTACCCCACCACCCTTTCTGTGGGCCCTGTCTTTTCTGATGATGGAGTAGTTAGGTGGTACTATTTCAGCATCTTTTATATGAGGTTTTAACCAGGTTTCAGAGATAGCTAAGATAGCAGGTTTGTTGTGGAGAAGCTAGGCATGGAGGTTGGGGATTTTTTTAGCTATGCTTTGGGCATTTAGAGAAGCTAATAGGATGGATTTAGACGTAGGGGAAGTGGTGTTTGGGCCTGGGATAGGGTGTATATCTCCAGATAGAAGTATGGTTGTTAGGTGTTGGATTATGCTGATGAGATGTTTGAATTGCTTTGTTTGTATGTTGTATATTATCAGATTTGTGTGGATTTTGGAGGTCAGAGAGGGGCTAGAGAGTTTATAAGTAGTGCTTAGTTTGTGGTGAAAAAATAGATGGATGTTAATGGGATACAGTCCAGGGGAGATTGAGACAAATGAGTGTAAGTGAGTTGAAGGGAGTGAGTTGGCTGTGTGAACGAATGGTGTGTGGTTTGTGGAGTTGGGCTGTGTAAGGTAGTGGATATAAGTAAGGTTCAGAAGAAGTAGTAGTTGAATTGAGAATGATATTAGTTTTGTAAGCATGCTGAGGCTTTGAGAAAGTAGAATATATAGTGTAGGGAAATGGTTAGAAATAGATATTGCCTTATTAAATATGAAGGGAAGTGTGAGGGGATGGATTGTAGGGGGAGGGGGTAGGAAGAAGATGGTGGTGAAAGGGGTGGAGTGTAATAGGTAGAGAGGATGTAGGAGTGGTTAGTGATGTGTAGGGGAGGGGGTAGAAAGACGGTGGTGAAAGGGGAGTAATAGGTAGACAGGAAGTAGGAGTGGTTAGGTGAGTATAAGTGTAGATGCACTGGGGGTGGGTGAAACTTGGGGGTAGGGGAGCGGAGTGAGCCAGCAGGGCGAACGGAAAGGGTTACACCTAAGGAAGGTAGGCAGCAGGACAGTGTGAAAAATAATCAGTCTGGTGAAGGTAAGTACAGAGGAAGGTAAGCAGTGTGGTTAAAGGTTTTCTTGGGGTGCAGTACGAAGGGAAAGGAGAAGACAGATTCCAGAGGTGGAGATGTGTAGAACTGTTACTTAGCAGTTAAGAGAGAGAAGACTATTAATATGTTATATTGTAGTGCGTGGGAAGGAGTGAGAGAAGAGGGGTTATAGATGAGTAGACACTGCCACTTAGTGGACAGAACTAGAGTTTGTAAAGTGAGGAACCACTAAAGCAGATCGATAGGTGTAGGGAGGAAGACGGCTCTTATATATGGGAAAAAGGAGCCAGGGATGAGGCAGGTATAAGGGGAATTCACAGTAAGAAGGGTATGGCTGCAGGCGATTCTGGCTGGGATCCTTTACTAGCACCAGGCAAGTGATAGAACAATTTCTCACGCAAATTGCAGTAGAGATAGTAGCATGTTACATAATTTCTTTAATCTTTTAACTCTCTCTTCTGGGAGAAAGATAAGACTGTCCCTGTAGGGAGTCAGGCAAACAGAGTGAGACTTGCTATCCTGTGAATGGCCTTGGATATCCCGGAGGGCTGGGCCAGTAGGTGTGTGTTCAATAACCAAATAATACTAATCTGTCATATAATTTACAGTAGTCAATCTTTGATTGCTTTTTGGATCCCCCCAGCATATACTATCACTTTGTGAACATATTCACTATTCTTGAATGTCCACTTCATAATCTCCTTGGCATACTTCATTTTAGCACCTACCAAGCAGTAGTCACTACATTTTCTTTCTTCTCTACATATGTAGGTATCATCCTCTTAACTAAGCATCCCCTATAATCAACAATTCAGTATTAACTTTACCTTCTGTTGTCAGTGGGGTTAACAGTGCTTCTTTATTTCCACTAGTTCTGTCATCATTCTTTGATCCACCTGAAGTCTTAGCATATCCCAATTCAGCATGTTGCTTTTCTTTATATGTAGTAGATTTCTTTTCTAAAAGAATCACTCTTGGGGTAAGATTACTGCCTCTTTACTGCTACATTTATCCCATTATTATTGAGTCCACCCACACCCGTATCATACTTTACACTCATCTTCTCATTCTCTTGACATTTACTGATCTGTCCGTCACAAGGCTCCTTATATACCACTAATGATTCCCTTTTCTTGCCTTTTTTCCATTTTTTTCTGTAACATGCTTAAAGTTATCACTGCTTTCTTCCTGTCTGTTTACAGACTTTCCAAAATATACGCTTTTTTTTTATGTCCTTCTAGTAATAATGCAGTTACATTCCTTCCTGCACTCATCTTTCTCAATTTTATCATTTATCTTCAGGTAAATGTTTAAACTTATTACTTTTTACTCAGTTATTTTCTGAATTTTAGCCTAAGTGTTTTCATTATGAGTAGACAAAAACAAATGTACCAAGGATCAGAATCCCTGAACTAAATTCACCAAAATACTGCCAAAACACTTTTAAAGTGTTTTTTTTTTTTTTTGCAAGGGCAAGCCCGCTGTACCCCCCCCCCCCAATGTGGGGGGAAAGACACCCATCTCTCCAAACTAATATATACCAACTCCACAGTTGCTCCAACTCAAAGAAGGGAGAAATTCACCCAAAAAGGGCATCACTGCTGGCACAACTCTCCAACAGTGGTTTGCTATGGAGGAACTTATTGATGGGTTGAACTTCAGGCAATTGAAACCTGAGTGGTCAGTCTTCTTCCATCAGTAGGTCACTCACCCTAAACCGTGCCTATCAGATCTGCTTATATTCTTTGTTCTGTTAATGAGTTATAAACCTTTTACCCAACATATTTAGGTAACGCCATTTCTGATATATACATTGAACTGAATTTTCTAGAGTACTAGTTTCCACAAATGTGTAGTTTCCTATAGAAAATATGTATGCAAAGTGTTCACATTCTGTAGAAAATAATTAAATGTGTTACAAGCACCTCTATGTCTGAGCTATAAAACTTAACCCAGTTTCTAATCACTCCCAGTGTTTTAAAATACAACTTAAAAACGTAAATGAAATAAAATGAACAAAACAAATGAATAACATAGGCTATCTGAACAGTCAATGTGTGCAATAATTTATTAATCCCATAACTATAACTGTTTAAACTATCAAGGGCTTAAAAATAAACGCAAGCAAAGATGCTGTCTTGAAAAATATAACATATCCATTGTTCCACTCACCAGCATGAACTCTACAAAGTGCTGTTCCAACAATTGTTACAAAGACAACAGCTAGGAGGCCTAGAGCTGTTATTACAAAGTAGTTTCAATTAAATGCTGAAAGATGAATAAGAGCTCTCAAAGGAATTCCCCATTTACAGCATACAACCCACAGTATAAATCATAAAAAAATTATTCAAAATGCATATTTCTTACCAGTAAAGAACAATAATACTGGTCACAAGTAAATTTTCCTCTGTTATTCCCTACATGTAAGAATATGTGCAAGCACATTGCTTGTGAGCTGTCCCTGTTTGTCTGCTTTTAAAATGAAGGCAGAGAGTGAAAACTGAGCACACTTACATCAATACTGGGGCTGAGAAAGCGGCTTTCAGCACTCACAGCTTTCTTTACATGAACCTATGGGCAAAACAATAACAAACAGATATCCATTCGTCAGACAAATAAAAATAAAACCTTTGTAGACTTCATTTGTCACACACCAATTCAGCCCTGCTGTATTATCTTATTTCTGCACTATCCGGCCTTTGAAACTCAAGCTCTAAGTTAGACATTAGCGCATATGCTACTGAACAGTTTTGAAAACTTGGAATTGGCATTTTGTTCTATCTCTAACTCTTTTTTAGCCTTTACATCTTTCAGGTTACTCATTCCTTTGGTGAAAACTAGTTTTGCATCTGTCAAAAGCAGTGACATATTTGTCTGTAGCCTCCTTATTGCTGTTTTGTGATGACATATGTAATGCCTTGAGCAGCTTATTTCACCATATTAAGCCTCTGCTGAACAGAGGTGGCCTTTCCTAGCCAGCACATACAAATATAATATATGTGCTCTGCAGTTTAAGTCAAAAGTGCCTTAACTTTAACTACACGGTCTACACGTTCTCACTTTTATATGTCTTTAGCTGAAGTGTTGTTTCTCTTAGTTGTATATCGGGGTCTATATTATATATTCAAAGTTTCAAAACTTCGAACCTCATATGTTAGACAACATGAGCTAAGTTTGAAACATTGAAAATATAATAAAAAAATTAAAAAAAAAACTTACCTCAATGCTCTGACCAGGGGCCAAGCCCGCCTGCATCCCCACACCCCCACTACTTAAATATACCAACTCCGAGATCACACTTCAGTGCAGAAAAGGGAAATTTTCCCATTCTGTACTGTACGGAGCCGTTGCTTTTCACCTTCAAACCTTTTAAAGTTCGATCATATGGTGTCGACCATATGACATTCGAACTTTAAAAAGTTCAAGTAATTAATAGGGACCCGTATAGCGGGGGCATTTTCTTATAGTAACACAAATTATAAGCATTGTTTATCTAGTGCCATTCTCAACCCCTGCTACCTCTGGGGTGACCCATATGTATCATCACCTTCAACCACTTTATGTAGTTCCACACATAATAAGAAATTTATGTTAGCTTCTTCTTCACCCTCCGCTGTCTTTGAATCAGTATAACCATTTGTATCACTGCATTGGTGATGCTTAGTGTTTCTTTTTCCCTGTATCTGGTATGCATTTCCTTCCGATATTCAATTCCCCATTGCTCATTGTGTATTTGCTCAAGCATAGCTGCTTGATATGTTGTTTCATTGGTGCTGATTGTATATGTATTCTGACAATGTGTACAGTCTAAAAAGTTTGTTTTTATACTGAGTCTGCGATCACAGTGTCTTACAGAAACAGTGACATTTTTTGCACTTTAAAATGATCATTCTTCCTCAAGTTGGAGCAACCTGGAGTGGGAATAATAAATTAATAGTGTTAAGAGGGGCAGAAGCCCACCTACATAGAGAGTACATGGAAGCAGGGTCCCAAAAGAAAAGAAAACTTTACTTTTTGGCTATTGTTTTAAGTGCACTTGAATTAGTACAAGATTTTATGTTTAGTGATGTTGGGTTTGGATGTATCATACAACAATCACTGTGTGCTTCTCATTGTCACCCTTTTAGCCTCTTTTGTACACACACTCAGCATGGCCATACTTATAACATTCCTTAAAATATTTTCCTTCAAACCAATGATAATTGTGTTTGTTTGAGATCTTGTCACAATGAAAGCATGCTTACTACTTAGTATGACTAACAAACACCATACTTACTGAATACTGAATTACTCTTTATTGAAATTGATAAGAATCCTTTCCAAATTTTCCTTAGCATTACTTTTTTTTCCTGATAGCAGGCTTGTTTGTATACTTTCAAAATATGACATATAAATCATTCCCATACCATATCAGATAATATACTTGCAAAACAAAAAACATTCTCGACATCTGTTTCTAAATTGAATTTTGTTTCTGAATTGAAATTTGAATTGTTTTGGAATAACTATTGATCTTGGGCTCAAATGATTTTTCAAATTCTCTACAATCTCTTGCTATGGTTTGACGCAGACTTTTCTGATATTATTAAACTGTGTAAATCTGTACAGGTTTTGGCATCCATCTTATTAAGCAGTAATGAAATCTTCATTTCACTGTTAGTGCCATTCAGTTCACAATAAAATTCCAGCTGTAGATCAAAAAGTCTTTCTCTTCACACAGTGCTATCTTGAGTCTCTACTCACTTCCACAATTTTGCATTGCAATCATTATTATATTTTACAATAAGTCACAATGTTATGTTGTTATGGCAGTAAGTGAGCCATATGCTTGCTTATGTCAATGGTCACTCTGATTTTTTTTCTATCAGTAATCACACTGTATAATTTTTATTTATTCCTAAACTCAAACTTTAAAAAAACAGTTAATTATAAAATCAGTAATTAGCATCTTTATTTTGGTGAATCATTGGCATTGCCTTCAGTTTCTCAAAACAAATTGATATTGTTATACAAAATGTTCACTTTCATAGGTTCATATGTTGCTACCAGGCAATAGACAGTTAAGCCTTTAGAAGCCTAGCCACTGCAGTCCGACTAGTACACCCTACTAGTTACTGCCACTGTCCATAGTGGCTAGGGGGGTGGGCTAGGGCCAGGATAAATTTATGACTTCCCATCCATTCCTCTAAGCAAGATTTGAGGACACTGAGGGGCAGACCTTGTTTTACAAAACCGTGAGTTTGTTCTAGAGATAGGAAATTTGTCATGCCGGCAAACCCTATTTATGTTGCAATATAGATTTAGGTCACTTGATGTTGCATTTGTTTTACTACCAGTTTTACGGATATGTAGCATATCAAGCAGGGTTGAATCACTGACAGCATTACAGGCTAGGCATAGAGTCTCCCTGTATGAGTCTGTACAAAACAAAGAAGAGAGACAAGGCTTTTTGATTAGCAACATTGGGGACTCATGTAAAGTTTTTTTTTTTCTTTTTTAGTGTGGAACTGCTGTTTTTTAAAAGTGTTTGGACAGGTACTTAACAGTGCATTGTATTTAGGATGAGAAAAGGGGAATGATGACTTCATTTGATGAAAAGGAGATGCCCTTAGTAATCAAATGGATGAAGAAAAAGGCCTTCCTAATGACAATGGATATGTGGAGGTAAAAGGAGAGATTGATATCCACAAAGGTTTCTAATGACAGTGTCTACCTGGAATACATGGGAAATGTGTCAGAATTCCTGTTTCCCATGCTATATTTGTTGGCACTCGACTTTAGACCGTGACCCATTACACCATGGGCTTGTCCAAGTTAGGCCTTCTAGGAGCATCTGAGTGTTTTCAGGGGAGTTGATGATGGCTCCAAACTTGGAATCATCCATGCACTTGAGCAGCTAGAGGCACTTAATTCAGATTTGGTACCACAGAAGTAGATATCAAACTGACTTGGCCTCACTACTACTGACAAGTCTCTTGGAGTACAATGTGTCATTAAATGTAATGCTATGGTGTCTGTCAAGCATCTAGTTGGCAATCCAGTGGGTTGCATAGCAATTTATATGGAGCTTCAAAAGTTAGTTGACAGTACCAAAGTGGGTATAGTGTCAAACACCTTAGCTAAAGTGAAGTAAGTGGTGTGACTAGAGTTACCCTTATCTAGTACTTGTTACACTTCCAAAAAGGTCAGTTACATTTAACAGATATGATTCACCTTTTGCAAAACTAAATTGTCTACAATCCAGAAGTAGAATTGCCCTATGTTCCTGTTTATGTGGTCCATAATGACATATTCCATTTCCTTGCAAATGATGCCAGTGAGGCAATCGGTCTATAGCTGTCAAGAGTTCATGGAGGGAAGCAAGTACAGCTGTTCTCCTGGCTTCTGGTATGTATGCAGTGAAAAGTTTGTGGCTGAAATGTTTAATGGAGAGAACATCTCATACTGATCAGGAAACAGCATGGTATGCTACCTGAACTCATACAGATGGTGTTTTCTGTCTTAGAAAGTACTTTTCGTATCTGTTCATTGATTACTGCTAGGGGTATGAACTGGGTGCTTTGTATAGGGAAGTTTGGAGGTGACGAAGAGAAGAGAAGAGATAATCTGCAAGGATGTTTACTATATCTTTGGGGTCTGACTGGGCGCTGCCATTAGTAATAAGCACAGTACAAAGTTGGCTAACATTTTTTGGGGGGTTTTCTTAACATAATTAAAGGGCATCTTGTGGTTATCCTTACCAGATGCAAATATGAGTTAACAATTAGCTGTACAGAATTTGAACTTGCTCCTGATTTCTTTGTGCTATGAACTTTCTCCTTTTACTGTAGAGTTTGCTTTTAGCTAAGCTCCAACAGAGGGGCTTACCTCTAAACTCTGTGCTGCAATTGTGACAAATAGGAGCATCAATCTCTGTGCAAGAGTTGACCTGGGAGTATAAACTTTGGATATATGTAACAGTATTTGCTACAGAAGTATCAGGGATGGAGGGTTGAAATGTCATAATTCATCATTCAGGAAAAGGAAATTTAACCTTGGAGGAGTCTCTGAATTTTGTTGCTTTGCCATTGACCTGTACTTGGACCGAATGGTGAATAAAACAACACAGTGAATTGATCTGACCAGTGAAGGCATAACAATGGACGCACAGCTGACAGAGGATGTGTGTGAAAAGATCAATTTTGTTGGTGCCCCTAGTGGGGGAGGGTACTACCTGACTGAAGGAGTTTGTAATGATAAATTCAAGGAAGCATCCAGTATATTTATTTGCAGAGATGTAGGCGTGCCAGTTTATGAAGAAAGTAGGTTAAAGTCCCCTAGAAAGATGGTGCTTGAGTTAACAGAGACTCTAATTTCTTAAGCTATGTTTTATGACTTGCAGATGTCATGGACGGTTTTATTTACTGGCACTAAGATATGAAGAAATTTGAAGTCATTGACAACACAACTATCCATATTTCCCACAATTAGGAAAACCTTGAAGAGATCATTTTTTTAGTAAGGCTGTTAGTGTTGAGCAGTGTCATTCTTATATTTGCCAGAGATGAATTTGTATTTACTATATTGGTAGACTGACATTGCCTAAAAATATGGGGTAAAGAAATACCTAGCCACTTTACAAAAGTCCTGATATGATAGGTGCAGGCCATCCTTGACAAAATACACAGGACTGTTTTCCATCTCCTTCCTGGCTGACACATTGCCCCCGTCAGAATGACACCAATAACTAAACAAGTTATTAAAGTCTAATCATCAGTTAGTAATAGTGTAGCATCATTCTTGATGGTAATACGACTTCAGTTGCTTTCTAGCCATGGAGACATACTCAAGAGAGCTCCATCTTGTTTCTCTTCATATAGTCTAAGGAGATGCATCACAATTCATTCACACCCACATGAACAATGGACATGTCATATTCATATTTAAAGTGAAGGGACATGAGTACCCTAATATGGCAGATTCTAGCATCTGGCTGTTATCCAGTCTTTACTCAACCTTGTGAATGCTGTACTGATTTGCCAAATTATAGACTTACCTATAACAGATACATTACCATGGTGAGTGGACTGTGCTCTTACAGTTAAAAAGACTGAATGCTGTACTGATTTGCCAAATTATAGACTTACCTACAACAGGTACATTACCATGGTGAGTGGACTGTGCTCTTATATTAAACAGACTGAATGCTGTACTGATTTGCCAAATTATAGACTTACCTATAACAGGTACATTACCATGGTGAGTAGACTGCGCTCTTATAGCTTAAAAGACTTGGGCAAACCATTCTGACGACTCTTGTCAGTGGTGGTGGCAGAAGAAAGTATATGTGGTAGAGAATAGGTGTTTGACTGAAGTGCACAGATCTGCAGTGCCACACCTGAGAGGTTTTTTTTTTTTTTTTAATGATTCTAGAAGTGATTTTTGGAACACCTCAGCAAAGAAAGTTTTACTTTTGTCTTGCATTGTGTAGCTGTGGTGTTATTATGGGTACTGACACCCAATTTGCGTGGGAAATTTGTGTCCAGTTATAGTAAGTATTTGTACTTCTCACAGGTGGACTCGTTCTGTGGAAATAGTAAACAGTTGTCAGTAACCGTGTGGCTGTATACATTTTAGTCAGGATGTCAAGTGTTAGAAGGTTGGCAACAGATAGGGCAGTGACAAAGGGCCCATGGCTGATCTGTAAACACACACTGGCACATGTTCTGAGATGTTATGAAATTTGGTGACCCCTTGACCTCTCTTGAAGGAAGGGAGAGATGTGTGATATGTAAAAGAACAGAAAAGTACTGTAAACATTGCAACACAGTGTACAACAGAACAGTGCTATAGTTGTATGGTTTATAAGGAGATAGTGAAGACAGTTACAATGCTACTCAGTACACTGTAGCACTGTATAGCACACCATAATACCATGCAATATGGCAGTACTTACAACAGGTCAGCGTAGGACAACCGATTATAACTTAATGCAGTACTGAACAATATTACAGTATTAAAAAAATCAACTGAGCAGTGGGTACAGATGCCTCAGTACAATAAACCAAGAGATATTCAATAAAGTAACGGTACAAACCTGACAGAGCAGCGGACAGGAGTATTATAATGCAGTACCAATTTGCTAGTGATCAATGCAGTACCAATATATTAGTGATCAATACAATACCAATTTATTAGTGTATGACTGACCATCAGGTAAACTGTCTCCAAAAGCTTTTTGTGGTGGTTAATTCAAAAGGCAAAATGTTATAAGACTGTAAGCAAAAAATCTTACAAGCAACATTAGGTAGACAAAGCTTAGATGCCACAACACAACACTCAAGGTATCAACAGCAGGCACAGAAAAGTAGAAGTAATGCAGAAAAGTGACACTATCACTGCAAAGATACAATATAGCACAACAGTAAACAATCAGCCACAACAAGGATACTGTTTATAAAGGGCATACCCACCTGTATGTATAATAATTCCATATAAAATACTTCTCATATGAATCTTTTGTACTCAAAAATCACTCCCAATAAAGCTTAGTTTCCAAATAATTACTGATCAGACTATTTTGTTACGCAAAAGTACTTCTTTTAATGTCCATAATTAACACACTCATATAGTACTCACACAACTCCCTTGTCTTTTCATGTTAGCATGAGGAATTCATGTACCTGCCGTGTCCTTTTATTTCACTCTCTCCACACAAAATTTTACAATTTATCTTTGAAAAATTTCTTCAAGCACGAGGCATACACATTTCCTGGTTGCTACATCAGGGATAATTAAATGTACACTCAGAGGGAGAGGTGTAAAAAAACTAGTCAGCAAGTACAAGGGTGCTGCATGGAAGAACTGCCACAGCACAACATTATGCAATTCAAACATTGTGCAGCTGGCATTAAGCAGACTAGTGCTGCAGTGTTACCACCACAAACCAAGGCACAGAGCAGTTATGCAAATGAATATATTCAAAAGAAGACCTAACCTGAGCAGCAATCCTTGCACAGACAAGTAACAAAATTATACAAAATCATTCAAAATGTCCCTGAACAAGCTGCTCAGATGATATGCTGTACAGCAGGACAGAACTAAGCGACATCATACATAGTCTAATATCTACAACATTTATAATAAGAACCCCTGTTGCAACACGACGTGGTATCAGAGTACTAAGTACATACAAACACAGACAGTGTAGCCATCACATCCTCCTTTTCTGGTGGTGTTACACAGGAAACTTACTGTAATCAGTACTAGCACCTCAGAATTAAATGGATGCTGGTATGCATGTGTGGTGTGACAGAAGCCTTCATGAATCACTCGCATATGCATGCATCCAATGAGTGCAGTCCTGCATTCTGCTGTGTCTCTTATATGTCTGCAAATTCCTACAGCATTCATACTTCCACTGACATGTAGAGAACATGTGGCCAGTGGCCACTACAACAAATTCTGCACATGCAAAGCACACAACAGCAGCATACTGTACACAAACAAGTATAACACATTTTTTGTGTGCCATACTTCTCAACTGTCCAGATGTGCCTTCTTTAAAGGTTGGGTGCTGGGCTGGCAACTCGACACCGTAAAAATTCACTGCCAAAGACCAGAGTTCCACTGTGGCGACCCCTAACTGGGAAAAGCCGAAAGACAGTTGCTTTTACATCTCAACTGTCCAGAATTTTATAGTATGCCCTGATTTTTGCATTATATTTTTGGTCCATTTCTCATACAATTTTTGGTTTTCTGACAAATTATCGAGGACTTAAGTCACTAAATAATGACACACATTTGAGTTTTAGATTTCATCTCCCTCAGAGAATGCATGCTAATGCAAAACCTGCTATTCTGTTAACTTTCTAAGTTTGCAAAAACAATATTTCAAATCTGACCCTGATTTTGTGCATCTGTCCGCCATTGCTTTTAGCTTTGTCCAGAATTCTTCTGCTAATGAGTTGAACAATATACAGTGTACTTACAATACAAATTAACTGTGGTATATACAACAAGCAATACTGTGTACATCTGAGGACTGTTTAGAGGTACAAGAGTCTTGGTTCAGTCACTGTGTAACTAGACACATACAGTCACTCAGTCTGTGTCTGCTCATGTATACAAATTGGTCTACAACTAATTTTATCTAAACAAAAAAGTATTGAAAAGGTTCATCTAAAACATATTTCATTTAAAACACATTGAAGTGACTCACATTTCATCTAATATATGCCAGAAGATACTCCACCAAAATATACTAACTCCTCTGTTGCACAACCACAGGGAAACTAAAAGATGGCCAGGAGATTCAGTTGTGTGACAGCAGAGATAGTATATTTAAGAAAGATTTTTTTTTATTTCAGTTTGATCTTTACATCATAAATAGCTCTTTTGTAGATTTTATTTTTTCATATATAAAAGGAGTGTTAGGTCAATAAAATGAGTATTAGATCTACATATACCCAAAGATATACACACACACACATATATATATATATATATATATATATATATATATATATATATATATATACATAGATAGATATGCATATGCATAAAATTATAGCCATAAATACAGACTTCAAAAGCTGTTTGCAAGAAGCTTGGTGAACAACAGACTCGCAGCCCTTTGAAAATCCTCAATATCGAAATACTACTGATTTCAAAAGAAAACATAATAGGCTTCCTTTTGCAACTGCCAAATTACAAGTTCATTATCAACTCCCTTTTCCCCGTTTTCTACATGGATCAAGGTGTAATTAATGGCCAGGTACACAGCTGAGGTTTTTCTGCAGCTAGCATCAATAGAATTTCTTTTTGGGTTTAACAAATGAATTGTAGCTGACTTGAACGGCCAGGTACACAGCAGTTGAAAGTACAGCAACTGTGTTAGGACAGGACTAAAATGTCAGTTGTCAACATCTACCTCTATTCAGCGCCAATCTCCTATCTTCTTTGACATTCATGCCTGAGTGTTGCAGGTTTTCTCTCATATGATCCATCCACCTCTGTACTGGATGGCCTCATTTCCTCTTGCCTTCTTCTTGCCTCTCCCAAATATTCTTCACCAGATTGTCTTCTGCTTTTCTATGCATGTGCCCCAAGCATCCTAATCTATTCTGTTTGACCTTTACTGCAACTGGAGCTACTTTGGCTTCTGCTCCAATGTCATCATTCCTTTGTCTGTCCCACAGTGTACATCCTATCACCTATCTCAGGCAGTTCACCTCTATCACCTCTATCTTCCTCAACTGCTCTGCCTTTACTGCCCAAGTTTCTGTACCATACAGAAGCACTGGTCACACCAGTATCTTGTTCACCTTACTTTTCAGCTTCTTGGGCATTCACTGCACTGACATTCTGTACCATTTGTCTGCAGCCCCTCTACTTTGACCTTCTCATTCAGACTTCCCTTCTCCTCATCCACCCCTCCCACATACTTGAAGCTGTTAACATGTTATTTTGCCTTCTATCTCATTACCCAGCTTTTTCTTATTTCCCCCATTTGCTGCCACTACAACTGTGATCCAGTCATGCAAATTACAAATGACATCTAATAACACACCACAGTCACAATCACAAACATGAACATACCAACCTGCAGTACAAATACCACTACAAACAACCTAACAACTTCCACATACTATCACACACAATTCAACACAAACAAAATGCTCAATGTTTTACATGGTAGGCTTTGTCCTCATACCCCACCTAACATGGAGGGCTCTGTCCCTACACCCCCTTACTTATGTGTACAACAATATAGTCAAAAAAAACGTTTTTATTTTTTTAACATCTTTATTAAATTATCACTTAAGACACAGGAAAACATACATTGACAGAAAAAAAAAATATTTTAACATTTTTCAATTTAAATACAATATATATCACATATATTTTCTTTGTTACTATCATCAGTCCACAATGGTAACCAAAGCTAAATTCCCAGAAATAAGCACCAGTCGACTTCACAGGAGTCAACTATAGCAAGATTCGACAAATTTTAATTCTGATGGGTACAGACACCCCTAAATATGAGTGCATATATATTTACACAAATGTGTGGATGATGGCTTCATTTAGCTATACAACAAGAAAATTGTGTGCACTCTTGAAACATTTTCAGTCAACTTTATTTATTTATTTAATATTTGTTTACCGGGAAAGTCCAACTTGGAATGAAGCCAATTTTCAGTGGAGGCCCGAGAGAAATGTTCCAGATATATGTCTTTGTAATGTGGGAGGAAACCAGAGCACCCAGAGGAAACCCACACGAACACAGGGAGGACATGTAGACTCTGCAAAGAAGGCACTCCAGCCAAGAATCGAACTGGAGAACCTCTTGGTGTAAGGCAACAATGCTACCACTGCACCACTGTGCCATCCTTGTGTCCTTTACAAGTGTATAATCTACAGCTGCAAAAGTTACATTTTGATCCACTATCACAGCATTCTCCATGAGCTTCAAAGCAATCATACTTTAGGGATCTCAAGCAGTTTTGATGAATGTCCCTAAAATACCCACAATGGACTGCTGAATGCTTACAAATTATATAGAGTTTTCCTTTAGCATCTCTTATCTGTTGCGAACTTAAGAGTTTGTTCGAAAATACAGAGTCTACTGCTTAACTTATCCCCATTACCTTGTGTTTGACCTTGAGCAAGTCATTTAACCAGACATTGCTTCAGGGTTGCCTCTAAAAAGGGATTGTGTGTCCAGTAGGCCTACCTGGTTAACAAATAGATAATAGTATTGTGATGATGATGATGATTATTATGATTATTATTATTATTACCTGTGTCAGTCTTCTTAATATACCAGTTGTGGTGGATTACAGTTTAACAGTGCTGCAGCTCCATTCAGCGTAGCAGAAATTTCTTGCAACACATTGTAACTACATCTACTGTGAATGTCATACATTCTTGAAAATAGGGCCACTGCAGTGCTGTAGAGGGATAAAGCCTTGAATATGACCCAGGCGACCCGGCTTCAATTAGTGGCTTTACAGAGTTAGCTGAAAGGATGGGGCATTCCTAGTCTGGGAGAAGGGTATATGCTAACATCTCTCCAGTGGTGTTCTAACGAAGGCTGGAATGAAGGAGACTGGTCATCAGGCTGGGGAAAGAGATACATGGTTCAGTATACACCCTTAGGTACTGGGGATGCAGAGCCAGATCACAGTCAAATAAGACCCTTGGCAGGGTAAAGGATCAGGTCCCCCCATGTTAAATGCCCCCCAATGTCCCTGCCACCCAGTATTCACACCCAGCAGACATCCCAGTGTTTCATTATTGGCCTCTCTCTCCCCTCCAGTTGTGATAAAACACTGTTCAAACTTACCAGTGTGATTACAGATATTTGGATTTAATTTAAAACATTTATTTCAAATGTCATAGCACAAACACCGATAGCCATTTGATAAACAAATGCAGTCTCACAATGAAAACAGACTTAGCATGAACAGCAGTAAACATTTCTGCCCTTGAAACTCACATTCATTGAAACTGCACTGGAACCCACATTCACAGAAAATGTATCTGGCCAGTGGTGGATTAAGTGTACCTCTGGGCTTTTTTCAAACCATGGGACCCCTGCATCCATTTTTAGGACCATGCATAAATGCATGTGCTCTTTTATTCATCTTCCTAATTGTGTTAAATTGTATATAGCACCACCTGTTAGTGTGTGTTTTAAGTTTGTAGTTTTGAACATTTTTCCAGTAAGCAGTGAAACAAACTATATGAACCAATAAAGACAAGGCTACCCATTTCAGAACATTCCAGCCATAAAAGGCCACTCAAACTGCTGTCATTACAATCCACCAATATCAGTCAAGATGCACAATCTTTGCAGAAGTAAATGCCATCTGAATAATTCAATATTAAAGAGATCTGTAACTAATGAAGAGGACACTGCTGGCAAACAACTTTGCATATTAGTGCTTCTTCTCCAAATTCAGTGCCTGTTGGCTGCTCAGAAGTCCTAAAGCAAATCTCCTGTTTTTTACCTTAGGATGTTGTACCAATGATGAGGTTTCTGGGTCTTGCTGTTCTTTACAGAAATCTTCAGCAAAGTCCTAAAGTCCTGCTGTGTTCTTACAGAAAGTCTTCCGCGAGGTTCTGAAGCCCTGCTGTCTTCAGGCTTGTTCTATTTATAGAAAATTTAATTTTTTATCAGCTCCCCCAAGCCAACCTTGGCCTCCCCCACCCCCATCCAACATGTGCCCTAGGTAGCTGCCTGTGTAGTCTAGTGCTAGATCCAGTTCTGTGAGGGGAGGAGCACAACAGAGTTTCCCATCCCCAGCCAGTTGTTGCATTTGCTAGGCACATAGGGGAAGGGAAATAGGCCAGCAAAAATCCCTAGACACTATGGACGACAGTAGTACACCCAGTGCTCAGTCCATGCCTTCACTGAATGAAGACGAGTGCATAAGTTGAGCCTTCAAGGTGGACAAGCATATTGTGTGGGAAGAAATCTCAAAGGTAATGGGATACTGGATGAAAACAAATCCTTTAAAGCTGCATAACATATTATATGGCACAAATGCCTCTTATACTGTTTTTGAGAAGACAGGATGCAATGCTCCAGTAGTCCACTTTACTTTCACTTTAACATAGAGGATATTCTACCATTATGACATCAGCATTTCCTCTGGTACTGTTTTCAGTATACTACCTTGGATGGTGATGGTGAGTCATTACAGATTTTACCTTCATTACAGTTATTTTTACTATGTACATGTTAAATGAATGCAATGCTTAAGCACAAATAAAATAAAAGTGCAATTAACAACCCACTTGTCACTGTATTTAACACAGTACCTTTCAAGTATGCCATTCTTTTCACCCTGTTGCAGTACTTCTTTCTCTGTAGTACTACATATACTTTGAATAGGTCACTTTAATTACCATTATAAGATGGGTTACTAATTCACCCCCACATCTCTTCAGCAGGTCTATATTAGGAGAACGAAAACCCGGCTGAGCGAAGGCCAGTTGAGCGACACAGAAAGAGTGAAAACCGCTAATATCGAACCAGAGAAACTAAGCAGGTAAAACAAATAAACTCTCACTAAGTGTTTTATGCAGGGGGGCAAGCCCCCCTGCACCCCCTACACCCCCCTACTTAAATATACCAACTCCGGGATCGCACTACATTGAAGTAAAGGGATGAATTCCCTATGGCGATCTCCATTCATTCTTGCGATACTAGCGGTTTTCGTTCTTTCTGTGTCGCTCAACTGGGATTCGCTCAGTCGGGTTTTTGTTCTCCTAATATAGACCCCTCTTCAGCACAGCAATGGATAATGGCCTAAGGAGTGTGTCATTCATACCTCTATGACACATTAGATTTCTCTACCAATAACTAGTGCACCTGCATTACACAGTGCATTCTAATGTAGCAGCCATCTAATATCGTAAATCGGGGGGCACTACTCAGTGCCACTCACTTACACTATACTGGAAGGTATATATGCAGTGAACCTATGCAGTTCATTAAAATTATATAATGTCAATGGATGCATTACTCCTTAGAAATGACCCTTAAGTTTTATCAACACACAGCCTGAAGGGACAGGCTGCTAGTCAGGAAAATGATGATTTTTATAATAAAATTTTGATTTTGCTTCTTAAATCATTACTCTTGAACTTTGCAGGACTCCCTTATCTAAGCTATCATCACATGAAGGGTATACAATGTCTTCAATGTACAGGAGATACCGTTTGCACTAAATCATGGTCAGAATGCCCCAGATGTGCCACACAGACTGCACACGAGTATGTTAATTATGTGTTAAAAAGGAACACTTTTGTAAGGGGCAGAATATTACATTTCTCCCATCTATTTAATCCACAAAATGTCAAAAGCTGTTAAGTAGGAAAATGTGATGTCGACAAATAGTCATCTTCTTTCTTGAGGGTCAGGTTATAACTGTAGCCCCCTCTCAACGGTCTACCGACAAAAATGCCTGCATTGTGCTTACATGCATCACCCCCCCCCCCCAGACAGAAACTAGTACAGCACACAAGTTGTAATGCATACTACTGTCACTCCCAAGCCACTGCACAGAACACTGCTTAGATGGCACCTAAAATGGTGTGTTCAGGATGACAGGATCTACTTTAAGAAAGATATTAAGCAGGAAAGGGCCTGCAGCAAAAGGTTACTAAACTGAAAAAAGAAATGGGTGATCATAGTATGTACTTGAAATGACTAGTGCTGAAAGACTGAGGGGAGAGGATTTCATATTTGGAAACAGAAAAGGAATGCTGGCTTAAATATTGCATTGGAAAGAGTAGAATGTCTAGGCACCAAGGGCCATCTAGGATAGCTGTTGAGATTAAGAAAGAGATAAAGAGAGTTTAATTCCAGGTAAGGAGAATGTTGTGTCCTACAAATGAACAATGACTACACTGAATGAAGGCACAGCAAGCCTGTGTAAGTAGTGAGAATAATGTTTATACATCTCAACTGTCCACATTTTCACAGAATGTCCACATTTCTGCCTCATATCTTTGGTTTGTTCCTCTTAATATTCATGGTATTTCTGGTAAATCATTGAGGATTAAAGCCAATAAATAATGACAGCTATCTGAGGTTCAGGCTTCATACAGTTTACAAAATGCATGACAATACAAAACGTGTTATTTTATTAACTTTATAAATTTATAAGAGCAATTAAAAAAAAAATTCCCTATTTTTGGGCTTTTGTCCCCCATTATTTTTGGATTTGTCCAGATTTTTAATGCTAAGAGGTTGAAAGGTATGATTAGCACCTGGTGCAAAGAATGGTGTTGAATCTATCCTCAGTGTAGCTGTATCTTCAGACTGTGGGTGGAAAATAAACTTGATTCATGCAAAGAATTATGACCCAACCAGAACAGGCCATTAAAGAGTAAAACCACAAATTAAATGAAGTACATACAAAAGCTAGTGGTGAGCAAAAATTAAGAGGGATATCTTACAAAATCTGTTAAGGTCACAGATATTCTAAATGAGCATTCATTCTGTTTGGCTGTCATAAGGTTTTAACTGCAGGCAAAATGGTGGTTATGACTAGAACTATCGGTGCTTATATTTCTGTTATAATGTGGGATAATGGATGACTATAATACTACAATATATCCTTCCATGATGTATAGTGATTGTTTTCTCTGTTCTGCACTTTATAAAAAGGAATCTGTTTACTTTTTTTTTGCAATGGGAAACAGAGTACGCTTAATGTACGAAGTATTCAACATTCTTTTGACTAATTTTTATCATGCAAAAGAAGTTTACTTTCTGTACATGAATGCTTGATCAGAAACAGTGATGAATAAAAAACAAATATTTTTTATTAAAAATAATAAAATCAGTAAAGAATGAGTGTGTTGCCTTGGGTACTAAAATGTTTTTCTGTAACACTAAGACACCTGATTTGTATCTATCACTGCCACTCTTACAAAGTCTTAAGGTGACTCAGGGCACCTGAAACAGCATGGGAGGTGCGGCAGCTAGCCTGCAGCTGACATGAGTGGAAGTGCACGTGCTGTTTTACATGAATCTGTTGTCATATCTTTGAAGCATCAAACAATTTGCATGGTGAAGGCTGAAACATGCATGTCCACAGCTAGTGGGGTTTGGGTCTATTAGCATGAATTTGTCCATAACAGACTTAAAAGGAAAAAGTCATGGGCATTCAGAACTGCCATACAACTGAAACACTTGCATCTGGAGGCGTCACACGGATGTAATGGAGTCATTTGCATATATCCCATGTTACCTCTAATACAAGAGGTTTTAAGGACTCACACAGTGGAAAATCTAGCTTAGCTGGATTTTTCATTTGGTTTTAGTTAATTGTTTTTTCTGTGTGACCTTGTTACTCATTGTTTTAGCATGATGAAAGGATGGTAGTTCCAGCCAAGATGGAAAAGTAGCGGAAACAGAGGAAGGCAGTGGACAGCACAGTAATGTCAATATGCATAAAAAGGTACTTACTTTTTATTGCAACCAGATTTGTTACCTCATCTAATGTGTAAAGCATTCAGTGGATTGTAACTAGTTTGGTCATTTCCCTTTTGTAGGACTGAAACAAACAACAGAATACTGTTACCTAGCTGTAGTTAAAGAAAAATAAGAAAACTGTGCCTGTATTTGTGGAGACAAACACGCTGACTGGCATCGTTTTTTCGCAATGACGTTGCGAGCGAGTCAGGCTTCCGATATTACCCTCAAGTCTGCACTCCTGCTTTGTGCTGTTGTAAAAGAATCAGATTGGTACGTTTACATCAGTTTTCCACACAGTTTTCCACACATTCTGATCACTTTCAGAAGCACAACACTGAAATCCTCCTGGGATGGGAAAGCTGTGTGAAAGACTGATGTCAACCTACCATTCTGAATCGTTTACAGCAGAAAGCAGGACTCCAGATCTGTGGCATCTATATGGCACACAAAACAGGAAAACAGGAAGAGGATTTGTTCAACTGTTTGCGCTGCTAAAAGTAATGTGCAGTTTTTTTCAGAACTAACAACTTACAATAACCGTTTCAACTGTCTCCTGCACTCATATGTGTGCAGGTATCCTATTATCACAACCAGATCCTTTTTTCGCAACCGGGAAAATCTGGTTGCGATAATACGTAAGTACCCATACAAATTATTATAAATAAAATCTCATTCTTAGAGCTCTTTCACTTACACATGTAAAGAGTTCTCATATATGGAACTGCATATATGCATGCGTGCATGCATGGAATACACAGGAACAGAGATCAGGTGTAGGATCACATACATTTTCAGCAATGTTTGTGACTCCCCACCTGCAATTTCTCCTGCTTTTTATCAAGTGCCTTGTAGGTCTTAAATGGCAACCTCTTCTAAAATATTTAACCCTGACCTATCTGTGAACCTTTGACCACCACCCCCAAACTCCAGTACCCAAATTCCTTTTCCATACATTGGCTGCTGGTATAGCCGGAGATAATGCAGCAGTGTCTCAGACTACTCCAGACTGGTTCATTATTTTTCTCATAAAATTATCCCAATATTTTACCCAGTACAGCTGTAGCCCAGTCACAGCATAAGGCCAGTATAGTACACCTATAGGTTTATAGGTACATACTAAGCTAGCTGCCCTTGTGGGCCATCTTAAATTGCCCCTATTGTGCTTGAATTAACTATCCCATTTGGATACAGATTGGCCTTAACAATGTAACAAGTCTGATTTCAAGTCTTAACTCACAGCAAGTCTCATTTTAGGATCCATGTGCTCACATTTCTAACATCTGAGTATATCATGATGGACACAAGTGTCAGACAGAACACACTGGAACTCGGTCACCTGTCTTCTTTTTTAATACAGTGGGAACTGAATTATGTACTTCTTTCAACTTGTATTGAACTAAAATTCTTCAACCAGTAGCTTACTGGCTAATTTTGAGCATGTGAATAGACAGCTAGGTTTTCCGTGACATAACATGAATTGTTTTAATGTTGATGTCTTTATTTTATTTACTTACATATCTACTCATTTAAATTACCAGGGTAGGACTCTGATTTCAGTGGACCAATGTCAGTTTCAGCCACCAAATAAAGTATAAAAACAAAAGTATAAAACATCTTACAATGAAATAAATATAGTTACATCTGATTAAATTCAAAAACAAGAAATGCAATACATTTCAGGAGCATACTTTAAAGGGTTGAACAAAACAGTTTAGTGCCCTACTACATATACTATTATATACTTATGCATGTCCATGATGAACAAAAAAACGTGTTTTTATAAATGAGGAGAGGGGATGGGTGACATGAGTGAGATAGAGGCTGCAGTTTAGAGTAGCTGATAAAAAGCTGAAAAGCTGGCTGACAGCTGAACATTATAAGTGGGAATATGAAAAAGTTTTAACCTCTCAGTCTAAATCTGCTACAGTTTGTAATGATGGTGCACTGTCTTCCTCTACAGCAAAATGGCTCACTCTGCATTTTTTTATATTAGTAAACCTATTATTCATTCGTTCTCCAAATACCTGATTAATCGACTTAAAAAACAGAATCAAAAATTACTAGTGCACAAAACAACTCAGAACCAATACAGAATGGACTAGTTGGGACTGCACACTTGGGGCATATCAGAAACCCATAGGTGTACTGACACACTAATATCACAGTGGCAGTTCTGATTGAATTCTACTGTGTCATTAGGAGTGTGGCATGCCAACTAATGCATTCCATATTGCTACTTAATCAACTTCAAGGCTGTTGGGGAGCCAGAACTTATCCTTGAATTTAGTAGGTGCACAGCAGAGCAGTGCATCTTAGACATGGCATCAAATCTCGGCAGGATGCGAGCACACACACGTGTGTATGTGCACACTCACACTATCGCTCAGTCATGGAAAACACAACTCTAGGCAGTTTGAAGGAGCTCAAGTTCATGTATGACATGATTTTAGGATATGGGGGGGAGGGGGTCGACCACTGACATGTCTTTGTCAAAAAGATAATATGAGTACAAAAAGAACATGCAAGTTAGTCACAGACGGCACCTCAGCTGAGAACCAAAACAGAGAAGCACGCTACTGTGACAAAGCAAGGCTAACCTCTATATCATTGCGTTGTCATCTGTATGTATGCATGTATGTATGCATTTATTTATTTATTCTCATTTGTTGAATGTTGACATCCAAATAGATAATGACCAATTTCAACGAAGCAACAGGGAAAAAATCTCCAGGAACAGCAGTTAAAAGGACTTAAACATAACATACATGAAGCTGTTACATGATTCAATGTACAATGAAAAATAAGGATATTTTTAAAAAGAATAAATGGAAACTAACTATAATGAAATTGGGCATAAACAACAAATTAAGTTAATAATTTTTATCATATAAAATATTACTAAAAATGAGATAACTAAAGCTTCACAAGAGAAGCAGGTACCACGTATAGTGAATATGAAAAATAAGGATGAACATAAAATATATTAACTGTTATTGTAAATGGCTGATTTCTGTATAATTATCAGACAGCAAGTCTAGACAAAATGATACTAATTAGAATGTGTATCCAGAGGCAGATATTTTCAGATCTCATCCTCACTCTTGTCCTCCCACTTCCTGTAACAAATGGAAAGCCATGTATACTGAAACATAAATGAACAAATAGCTAGACAGATAGATAAACTGCAACTAAAACCCAAGCAAAAGTGCAGGCACAACTTAGATGAATTACACATTAAAAATGCTGCACAGATTATGTTATCTTTGTCACAATAATATGTTATCTTGGTTACAATGAACTACAGATAGAATGCATTTACCCTTTACCCTGACATTTTCCTCATTCAATTATTTAACAATAAATAGTTGACATAACTCGGGCTGCCTTAAAAAAAGAAACTGCAAATAGTTTAACATGACCATTAAACACTCAAAAGTGGCACATCACACAGTCTAAATCTGCAGTCTATACTGATACATCTGTGCACCCCTCCCCCAACTCTCCTGTGCAAATGTCACATGAGATGCAGTTCTGCTGTCTGTCAAGCTTCTCCGACACCATGAAACACAGTAATTAGCAGTCTGTCTACCCCTTCACAACAGGAGATGCTCTCTAAGGAAGCTTCAAATTACTACCCTTTTAACTCATCAAGAGTGTTACATGATCGCAGAGTGCTTCAGGTCAACAGCAGCACTGCAGCACCGTTTGACTTTTTGGGATGTTCTGCTGTGGAATCGTTCTACAAAGCTGTCAGTTCTGTCAATTAGACCTAGCATGTATTTATTCCTCTAAAAATAAAAATGCAGTTAGTTATGGATGCCAAAGGCCCTTGTGCAGCTGTTCTGATGTAGCCATCTCACTGTACAAATTCAGGGTGAAGCAGCTTCCCCATTTACTGAATGCACACTACTTAGCACCCTAACAATATTACCACCCAGCAGTGGCCAGTCGTGTAGGCAGCTGTATTTTCCAGTGTGATTCCCTGCATTGCATTATCTCCCTCTTCCGGGGAATGGATGTATTAACCTCTCATTCCAAGAGATGTAACATTTCAGTCCACTAGTAGAACTGTTTGGTGGGTTATTCAGTAGCTAGGAAGGGGAGGCAGACATTTCATGACCTGGCAACATAACAGTTATACAACTGCATGTGGTATCCCTTAACATACACCCAAAAGTAATACCACTAATGCTAACAGTGGGCAGTCAGCCACCCTATCAGTCCACTAATTATGCTGTGTGATGTAATACAAAATGTGGTTTTAATGCACTGCCACTGCCTTTGATAGCCTGACACTGTTCATAACCTATAGGCAGCATGCCTGTCAGACAGTGTTCTAATCCAGCTCCCCATTCAGTTTCTCAATCCCTAGAACTCATAGTAACTGCTAAATGTTAAAGAATGTTGAGCAAAAGCCACTCAGCTGTCACTCCTTCTGGCCTCTCAAGGGTCACCTAGTTTGAAGACACACCTCCTGAAAGCTGTGACGAGCATGAGCAGTTGCACTGCATGCCAGCTATCCAAGCTTTAGTGAGACAGGTACAGCTTCTGCAAAAGTACAAATGTTGTGGAATAACACTGCAGTGTGTCTGAAACAGTGGCTGCATCTAACACCCATGTGGTGGGTCTGGAAGTGAGTCAAGCATCTGCACCTTGATGGGCTGGAACTAAGACTGTAATTAGTGACTCCTGCAGTGGGCTGTAGTCTTTTCTCTGATATCAGTGGCATTGGTACAGATGTGCAGAGGATATGCTCCACTTTGAGCAGAATGGCAAAAAAAGAGGACAAAGAAGTGGCAAAAATAAAGACTTTTTCACTGTGGTGCACAAATCAGGGTGAGGACAGAAAAACAGAAAATGCTGGCAAATACTGCTGCCTTGAACCACTATAGGTATACCAGTCCGTCTGCTAACTATGATACCCTAGGACTTACCATTCCGTCCGTTTCCAAATAAATTAACATTTTTGCTTTTATTTCTCCTTATGTGAAGCTTTTCCATGGATTTACTACTTCTCCTCTCACAAAACATTTTTCCTTATCCATACTTCCTTCCAGTAAAGCACAGCCTCCATCACATTCGTACTGCAAGGGGTCATCCAAAAGGTACAAAAGTAGTAAGTAAGTTTAATTATATTTGCTTGTGGGTTTCAAAATAACTAGCTTGAAATCATGGGAGTTGGCATGTATATGTTTTTTTTCACTGCATGGACACTAGTCTAAGAAATGTGTGTGTGTGTGTGTGTGTGTGTGTGTGTGTGTGTGTGTGTGTGTGTGTGTGTGTGTGTGTGTGTGTGTGTGTGTGTGTGTGTGTAAGTACAAGGTTGTATACCCAAAGACATGTTTTAATTAACTCAAGTTCATACTTTCTGGTCAGCCATCCTATGCATGAGTTCTGCTGTGAAAATTAAGAGGGACAGAGTGGATGTATGAAACATGAGTCATTAATTCAATTGAGACATTAAATGGAGTTCCCATCTGCTAGAGCTGGTGGTAGCTCAGGTGGATGTAAAAGATCCCATATTGAAAAGTGTAGGGGTGTTTTATTAAAACTTACATTCATTTAATACCATAAAAAACTTTAACTCAATTATTTACACTCTCATTTTTTACACTCATTCTTAAAATCATTTACAAGTTATCGCCACAAAAAAACTTAACTAAACAATTATATTTCTGTCACTCTTTTTTTTATATTTACCCTCTATCCCCCCACCCTTTCTTCCACAAATATAATCTTATCTCAGCTAATACATGATCCACTTCTGTTTTTTGTTAACAGCATAGTACCCATATTTTCACAAACAGTGCTTTATCCCATTTAACAATATCACATTTCTTTACTTTATCATACTTCTCATATAGTATCATATTTATGCATTGAAATCTATCCCATCTATATTAGTTTTTATATTTTTTCCAAACTTCTTTATTTATTCTGCAGTCCAAAAAAACATGTTTTGTTGCTTCTTCTACTTGTTCACTGTAGTAAAAACATTTAATTTCCTCCATCACCTTATCTTATTACATGTTCCCTTTCACCACTAACTTACCTAACAAAATTCTGCTAAAAATTCCCTACTTCGCAAAAAAAGTCAAATCTTTTTCTTCTGTCTTTTATTACATTTTTATCTTCTTTATCTTCATCTTTATCTTTATCTTCTTTTTTTTAATTCCTACCATGGGTAAACAAAAAAAAGTTTTCTAAAAACATATTATATCATTCTTTTCTTTTCCCATCAACTTTTCTTAATTTTAACTTCCATAATTTTATTTTATTCTTATTTTTTTTGCTACCATTCTGTCCTTTTTCTTTTCATAATTGTATTATATTTACATATAATATTTTACCTGTCATTTCTTTCTGTATTTCTTTTACGTTTCTCTTTACCCCAAATAAATGCATAAATGCTAAATGCACCATTTGATTATTTTATTTCAAACCTTCATCTTTATTATAAATTATCCATGTTCTTACTGGGTTCAGCTTTGATCCCCAAATGAAACTACAAAATTTCTAACAATTCCTTTTCCATCTGAGTGGGACACATTCCCTCTAAACATCATATTTTTCCTTAATACATAAGTATTCAACACACATTTTTCTGAAATGATAAAAAACTTATCCTACAAACTAACAATTTTATATTTGTTCCAGTATCTCTCCCCATTGACTTATCACACTTTCATACTCATCAAATATCACTCCCAAAATCTTTATTTCATTTCTTGTGAAATATCTCACCAAATCCATTACACTTCATTTTGTGTAACTGCAAATCAGCTTATTTCATCCTCACTTATCTAGCTCTTGTGTTTGCTATTAGAACGAAATCATCTGTGTACGTCACACATATTGGTAATATAACATTTATTTCCATTTCACATCTTGCATCTCTCATTTCATACTTTCATTGAGTATCCCTGTTTTATTTCTTTAATACTTATTTTTCCAATCCATCAATTTATTACAATTTCTATCCATGAATTCTAATAGCATTTCTTTATTATATCAGTAGTTTTTCTCCTAAGCCATAGGCCTCAAAAATCTGTCACATTATTTCATGTCTGACTTTATCAACAGCTTTTGCTATGTCACATGCTATCAGTTGTACTTCTGTATTTTGTTTCAGTATCATCTCTACTACTTCTTTCACTATAACGTTTCACCTCTCTTCCTTTTATACCATAGATCCCTTCTCATCCTTCCTCATCCAATACTTTCTCCATCCATTTTTTTTGTAGTATTTTATGAATATTTCAGAGTCAGCATTCTCCAGTGTTATAGGCCTCTAGTTTTTACATATTTTCTTTTATCCTTTTTTCATATAAATTTTATCAGTCTACCACATATTCTTCCATTATACCTTCCTTCATACTTCATTTAATATATTTTTTTAACAATCTCTTTTGTTTTTATTTATTCATGATACTCATACTTTATGCCATCTAACTAAGGTACTGATTCATTCTTACCTTCTTTTATCACAGTCTCTATTTCTTCTTTTGATATATCATTTTCTGAAAAAAATCTTTATTTTCTCAGATTCTTTTTTCACTTTCCATTCTTCTTCCCCATCCATTTTAGCTTTTTCATACATTTTTTTCTACAAAAATCAACACCTCTCCATATCTTCTTGTTTGCATTTTATGTCTATTTTGCCATCTAGGCTAGAGCACTTTCTTCTCTCACTTTTATATATTTTCCTAAATAAGGGGAAATCACCTCTTTCATTCCTTTCAGAAAAATAAATCTCTACCTGTGTAACATCATTTTTATCTTCTCTCTATTCTTTTTATGCATTTGTTTTTCCCCTATTTTGTCATTTTCTTGTTCTATATCTTTTTCTCATAATTCTGTAAACATTCCTTATATTTCTCTTTTTTTATTGTTCCTTCCACTTCTAAATATACTTTGTATACTTCTATTTATGCATTACCTAGCACTGTGTTCAATTTTTATAAAATGGTCTCACTGTTATGTGATCTTTCCATAATTTTTCTTTCTCTCTTATCCTTTCTTCTTCATTTTTAAACTCTACAGTTTATCTATTTATCACTTTCCCATCCTTTATTATTTCACTGTCTTGTCCTGTTCTAGCCCAAACTGTTCCATGATCAGAAAACTGAATCATCTGGACTCCCTTTTATTTCTTTCAAGTCTTTAGAGGAAACTATAAAATCAATTTCAGTCTTAAAAATTCCCATTTTATATGTCCATTCACTATTCTTCTCTGCCTATAAATCTCCACATTTTGTTAATTCCCTTAAAATCTTAACATCATGTGTTATTGTTTCCTTTCCTTAGTTTACAGTTAAAATCTCCTACTATCAGTACTGACATATGTATGAACACATTTTTTTAATTTCTTGAGATAACTGTTAGCATATGCATACAGCACCATTAATCTTAAATATTTTGTCTCATTCTCATATCACATATCACTAACCTTTCTGATACTAGTGTTACATCAAAACATTTTATTTCTTCATATCACATGTCTCATCTCCTACTGGATAGACATGTGCCCCTCCCCCACCCCATTCCACCTACGTTCTTTTCCGTTTTCTTCTTTGTTATATCTGTTATCTACACAGCAAATATATATATATATATATATATATATGCATTTGTAGTTTTACATCATGTTAGCATCACTATCAAACCTCTAATATCTTTTACCAAAAGCCTCAACGTTTGAAATTGTTCCTGTGCAGTAAAGCAAATTTGGTATAGACAAGTGGTCACAGTAAAATAGGAGCAACTTCATTTTAAACTCTACTGATATTGCGATTATTTCAAAATCTAAAGTAAAAACAGCACTGGCTCATTAAAAAGTACTGCATGAGGCATGTTTTGTATAATAACCTAAAGTTCAGACTGAGGGGAGACGTATGTGTCCCCCCCCCCCCCCGTAGTTAGATTTCTACATCCACTTGGTCACCATCTTTCCTCATAGGGCAGGTTTGTGCCATGCCTTATTACATTCCTTTAAGTTCTAGCAGTGCGTAGCTCAGTGCTGAGACCACTGAGACTTTGGTAGTGTGCTGTGATGATTTGTACTGATTTTGTTCCAGTTGGATAACTTATCATATGCTGAGCCTTTGTCCATTAACAAGTATGTAATTCCTGTATGCAATTCATACCTCTCAACTGTACAGATTTTCACAGAATGTCCAGATTTTTGCCTCAAACTTTTGATCTGTTCCTCATAAAATTTGTGATTTTCTGGCAAATCACTGGGATGATCTCAGGACTGAAGTCACTAAATAATGATATACATTTGTATTTCAGACTTCATATCCTTCAGAAAAATGCATGCTAAGACAAATCCTGTTATTCTACCAACTTTCTAAGTTTATAAGAGTAATATTTAAAATCTGTTCCTATTTTTGTGCTTTTGTTCCCCTATTCTGTCAGGCTTTGTCTAGATTTTTTTTGTGCTAACAGGTTGATAGGTATGATTCAATTTAATTTGCTGATGCTTTAGTATACTACATTCTTTTGACATACTGAATAATTTAATGGATATGTACTAAGTGGTGGTTTTATAATTTGCATCAGTGTAGTGCTATGTTCTGATCATTTCTGATAAGTTGCTCTATACAACTCTATGTAGTGTATATAGCGTATACTCTATATAGTGTATCACTGTAGTTCTATAGCACTAAGCCTCCTCCTATACCTCTTTTGACCTAACTTTCATAAACTGTGTCACCTTCTCTCTACTCTTACAATAGCCCATCTTCTCTTACTTTGACTTACTGTGTTCCTCCCTCCATCTCAAGGAATACGCTAGTCTTCCATACATTAAGTTTATTGCCTCATATAATATTTAGTATTATATTGGCTTTTTTTTCTCTTTTTCTCTCCTTTCAGAGCCTGTGAACATCATGTTGGTCTATGTTCCTTAAATAACAGAAGCTCTGCCACAAGTCACACCCTTGTGCAAAAGTTGTACCTGTGAGCAGTTGCCAACTGAGATTATTATCATTGTGCTTTGTAAGCAAGTTTAATATCAAACACCTTGCTGTATCTTAACTTCAACTAGTCAGATATATGCCTGCACTGTGCAGGAAAGTGGCTGTGATAGTCCCCCCAAAGGAGTAGCCCCTACAAACAGATTGGCCACTGTCTTTTCATGTGACCATTAGATTACACTGTGTAAACCAGTAACTTCATACACCTAGCTTCTTGGTATCGGCATTCAATCATTTAAAGAAAACTATCATGCTACTTGCTGAGCAACAACTATAAACTGATTGTTTTCTGTAATAAAGGGTCTAAGGGTGAGCCAGTCTAAATTCTGATAAATCAGTCCATATAAGAAAATAAAGTCTCCTCACTATGGAAAAAAATAATTTATTATTCCACTGCACCAGGGCAAAATAAATACAGATTTTGAAACTACAAACCAATTGACTGTTTATCTCCTTTATAAAAAATATTAGATAAATGTATTCATATGCAACATCTCAACTATCCAATAGATAACCAGCATATATTGTCAACCCTACAGGGCTTCCATCCTCATTACAGTACAACTAACTGGTTTGTTGAATTTTGTTAATACTGTCATCACCTAAAGAAATACTGGAAGCCTAAGCTCTAGCATTCTCATGGACTTAGAAGCTTTTGATACTATCTCCCACCATAAATACTCACCCTTAGGGCTCACCAGCTCTTCAATGCAGTAGTCTCATAGCTACCTTTCAAAGGGAGCACAAACAGTGAAATGGAAAAAGGATTTCTCAGTCTTCTTGCCAGCAACTATTAGTGTCCCACAAGGATCTGTACTGGGGCCCATACTTTTCAACATGTCCATGAATGATCTTTATACTACTATAAAAAATGCTACCCTAGTTTAACACACTGATGACCCATCCTTAATCTGTCACAACTGTCAAAATTCTCTCTAAACTTCAAGACCTTACTCAACAATCCTTCTTATTGATAGAAACATGGCTAAATAATTTGCAACTAATTCTCAACCCTATAAAATCTTAATTACGCCTCTTTATCCCAAAACGCGTCTCTACCAAAACAGCACTATTCACTATTATCTCTGCCAACAACATCATGATAGAATAAGAAAACCATACAAAATTACAGGTGTCATCATAGATGACCAGTTAAAATTCAATTACCATGTATTACACATGGTTAAAAAACTCATCCAAAGCTAGGTACCTCATACAGAGTAAGTATAGCCTCTACTTTCTTAGTGCCTTCTCTCCTCTTTGCTGCCCCAGTCTTCACTAACCTTCACAAATGTCCAAACTTGAGCAATGTTACAATAAAACAGCCGAATCTGCAGTAAACTTTAACAATAAAACAGATCACTGCCTAACACTCACAGAATTAAACTGATTAGAACTACCATATTCCCTAGCCCTTCCTCAGCTAACTACAATACACAGACTTCTCTGTAAGCCAGTAAATTGGCCAGCCCTTAACAGCTTGAATTTTATGCTCTAGAGAAAAATCACTAATCACTATAACCAAATCTTCTAATACTGCAGGTGTTCTCTATAGTCAAAAAATAAAATTAAACTATGAAACCACATCCCACTACCACTGAAATCCACTCAGAATGCAAACTCATTTAAAACACAACAAAAAAAGCTTCAGCTAGCAAATATATATATATATATATATATGTGTGTGTGTGTGTGTGTGTGTGTGTGTGTGTGTGTGTGTCTACAATAAATGCTACTGTAATACGTAGTCAGCTTGCCACTTTTTCAAACCATTTCTCTTCATTAAGAATACTACACCCTACTGCCATTTTTCACCAATACCTGAATAGTTTCTTTATCATCTCTGAGCCATACACATAGTTTTGTGACACTGATCACTATCCCACCTTATACTTCTAATATAAACCTTATGACAGTTATGTACAATTGTCTCTGAACCTGCTTAATACCCCTTTATTAACTACAATATTAGCATTTTCTGCCTTACCAAGTTCCTTCAATCACTTCCATTTATTTGAATTTCGAACCACAAGATATATTACCTACCTGACAAACGTAAAACACCTCTTCAAATGCTCAGTTTCCAATAACTACTAAATGCACTAAGTGTCTTTATGCAGTAATAAGGGCCTTTATTTCGTACAAATGTAATCTAATTAGCAAACATATGTGTGATTGTTAATGGATATTACTTTATGTCCATTCATGCAACTACTGAATGTCTCTTTTTAAATGTTTATAATATGTTGAAGCTTTTCTCCCCAGGCCACAGCCGAAAAGGGGGGGTTTGACTAAATCCACTTCAACAAACCTTGTAAACAAAAGCAAAAGAAGCAAAATAAAACAAAAAAAAATTGAATAAACTGTTATGACTGATAAGTAAAGTCAAAGGGTTTACATGTCTTGTACCTCCTCTGGAGTCATAAAGGGATAAAGCCCTGAACACAGCCCAGGAAACAGGGGTTTAATTAATGACTTATGTGTCTGTTGCAGCGGGCATAAGGTGGTTGGGTATTCCTATTCTGGGGGAGGGGGTACAGTGGGATTTCCCATGTTTGGACTATTTGTTTAGCAGACAGTTTGGATCATCTTGCTATTCCTTAGGTTATTCTCTATTCTTCTCCACTCACTGGTCCACTTGTCATCCTACCATGACACTATAGTAGCTCTCAACATCTCTCCAACTGTGTCCAAACCACCTGTTCTACTTTCTCCTTACACTCTCCACATATCACACCAAACCAAATATAGAATGATTAACTCCATTTCAACTCAAATCAAAACAAAATTAAGTGGAACAATACTCTCCAAAAAGACAAGTATCAGTAAATCACCAATATACTACAATCCCTTCTAGGAGAAGACATTCACCCTAATCCTGGCCTGTTCTATCACAATGAGCATCAAGACAATTATTTTCCACACACTACTCTAACCCTACAACAGTCGGCTCCCAACTCCAATAATATAACTTTTTCTACCATAAATGTTAGAAGCATAAGAAATAAAATTGCTTAACTACATGTCTAAATTACACAACATAAGCCTGATATTCTTGCTGTAACTGAAACATGGCTTTAACAATGCTGAAATTACACCTCCTAGCTATAATATCATCAGGGGCGGCTTGTGGTACCGGACTGCTGGGCTGTAGCCCCCCCCCCCCCAATTTCCTTATTAAAAAAAAAAAAGTTTGATTAGTACTTTTTTACAGACTAGCAGCAGTTTGAACTGCAAACTAGTGTGTAAATCTGAAAAAGCGATGTTCTGCGAAACAGTGGCGTAGTTGGGAGGGGAAGCGAGAGGGGCAGCACTTTTGGGACTATTACTTTAATAGTTTAATTAATGTCCTGTGTATGTGTAAAATGCCCCAGTTAGGTATACCTGGTAGTTAGTGTTACTCAGGCTGAAACCCTGTACCTTAGGTACAAGAAACAAGAGCCTGAATTCTCTACCCATACCACCACTTGAGTTGAGTCCTGTCCAGATTTTTACAGAATGTCTGGAATGCTTGACTCATACTTTTGGTATGTTCCTCTTAAAACTTGTGGTTTTCTGGCAAATCAGTGAGAACTGAATTCACTAAATAATGATAGCCGTTTAAGTTTCAGTCTTCCTTTTTTTCAGGAAATACATGATAACACAAAACATGTTATTCTAGCAACTTTCTAAGATTATACAAGCAATGTTTAAAATGTGTCCATGGTTTTGGGCCTTTGTCTCCCCCCAATAAATTTTGGCTTTTTCCAGATTTCTTGTGCTGCAAAGTTGAGAGAAATAGTTGTGTGTCAAGTGAATTTTACAAGGAGCTGAGAGCTTCAGATGAACAGACATTTAGTGCTGCTTATGGCAAGTCTATTTGCATTGCTAGTAGAACAACAGGTAGTATACTTGCTTTTGATGCAGAAGGCTGTGGGTTCTACTCCCACAGTATGTAGATGCATTGCTGATATTGTACTGTATTGTACTTTAAAGGGGGTGGATGCTGCAGTCCTGAGAATGTCCTCCTTTGGAGGACATACCTAGTAACTATGAACCTGTTATCAGTTTGTTATCCATTCCCTATTGCAATATTACTAGCTTATCACTTTTTTAATGTAACATAGACAATTTATTACTCAAAGGCAACAGGTACTTCATTTGTAAATGAAATGATGAAATATAAAGTTGTTGCTAGTAGCAACTGCTTCGTTAGTTACAGATCTCTTTAATGTGGAATAATTTAGATGAATTTTACTTCTGCAGAGATTGTGCATATTTACTGATATTGGTGGATTGTAATGACAGAAGTTTGAGTAGACTTTTATGATGGAAATGTTCTGAATTGGGGAGTTTTGTCCTTACTGCTTCATACGTTTTGTTTCATGGCTTACTGAAAAATTGTCCAAAACAATAAATTTAAAACACGGTCTAAAAGTGTGCTGTATTACACAAGGAATATAATTTAACATAGTCAGGTAGGTAAATCAAAGAACACATGTATGTTTGCATGATCCTAAATATGTGTGCAAGGGGCCTACAATTTGAAAACAGCCCAAAGGTACACTTTATCTATCACTGGCCAGATGCATTTTCTTTGAATGTGGGTTTCATTGCTGTTTCAATAAATGTGAGTTTCAAGGGCAGAGAAGTTTTAATGCTAACGTTTTCACTGTAAGACTGTATTGCTTTGTTTAACAAATGTCTATCAGTGTTTGTTCTATAAAATTTAAAATAAAAGTTTTAAATGAAATCCAAATAATCATTATAGACGTAAAGCATAAAGCAGTACGCACATTACAGTGTTTATGGTAAATGGGGAGGAATGGGACACTGGAATGGCTGCAGGGGGAAGGCTGTGTATGGGAGGGAGCCCCATTTGACCATGATTTTGTGAAGGCGGAGGGGCGGGAAACTTAAAGACAGCCCCGGGTGGCACAAACTCTACCTATGCCATTGTGTGGAATCTGGAGCAGTGCGCATGCATGCTCGAGTTCAGAATTAGAAGGGGAAAATAACTTTTTTGTCACCAGACTGTTTTTAAAACAGTCCAGATTAGGAAGACTGCAGGCATCAACAAAGATGCCTAGAAGTCATTGCAGTTTAAATCACAGGATACTGAATGCCGATGAGACTGTTAAGTCAGCAGCCATGTCACATATCTGAGTACGTGACGTGGCTGCTGATTACTTCAGTTAGTCTCGCATTCTCTTCCCATGCTTAAACTAGACATAGTTAAGTTGCGAGGGAGAGAGCAAGAGGGAGGAAATCCATCAATCAGATTTTTTTTATTCTGAGTGAGACACAGAATCAAACTTTAAGGTAAGAGATGCCAAGGAAGGCTATTTATAAATTTACTCCCCCAAAAAATAAAATAAGTTTGCATTTTTTTTTTTTTTTTTTTGGCAAGGCCAACCAGATACTTTCTAGATTTTTTTCTCCTGGTAGGAGTCAACCAGATACTAGTGGTCTTTATGTTTTGGAGGCTGTTGATGACTTTATTTTATTTTTTTTTAATATAATATCCTGGCAGGGTTAACCAGATATTAGGGATACAATGTGTTTTGTGGATTGTTTATGCTTTTCTTTTTTTAATATAATACACTGGTAGGGTCAAGCAGATACTTGTGGCCTATGGGGCTGTTGATGGATTGTTTTAATACAATACCCTGGCCGGGTCAACCAGATACTTGGGATGCAGTGTGTTTTGGGGCTGTCGATGCTTTTCTTTTTTTTAAGAGGCAATGTATTTTTCAGACTGTAGATATTTTTTTTTAAATATAATATCCTGACAGAATTAACCAGATACTCACGAGATAGTGTGCTTTGGAGGCTGATTGATTGTGGATGTCTTTTTTCTAATAAAATATCCCTGCAGGGGTCAAACAGACACTAGGTACGCAGTGTGTTTTGGGGGGGCTGCTTTTGGATGACATTTTTTTTTACCTGACATCTTTTTTCAGAATCAATCAAGATAGATTACAATGGTATGTGGATGTTTTGTTGTTAAAACTCTAGCCTTGCATGACTAAATTGTGCATGGGTGAACTGAAGTAAGATCAACTGCAAGCTCTTGACTATGTGATTTGAAAGAAAACCAGTAATGTAACCATTGTCTTCTCTCTCACTGTTTTAAACCTTGTAGGCGCAACGCAGATACTGTGGGTAGGCAATCAGGCTGGGGGGCTGTGCCTAATATGTGTGAATGAAATGACTGGCCTTACTGATGTACTTCAAAGTTGCTTTGTAAGAATAATATGAATTTGAGTGAAGTAAGATTGACCACAAATTCTGAACTCCGGCTATTGTTTATATGAAAAAAATACATATAGTAATAACAACGTTGTCTTTTATCCTTTTTTTTGTCTTTTACCCTCACAAGATCAAATCAGCTACTGTGGGTGGGGTGGGCAATAGGGTTTGGAGCTAAGTATGAATGAAACAACTGTCCCTGATGTTTACTGTTGCTGTAATTCTGGCTTTGCAAGACTATGTTAGTTGTCTTTACTTTCAGATTAATGTAATCTAATCATCAAATGTATGAGTCATTCTTAATGTATGTTATTTTATATCTGTTCATATATATATATACTGAATGTCTGCTTAAAAATGGTTGTAATATGTTAGAGCTTTTCTCCTTGGACATATGCTGAAAAGGTTTTTTTTACTAAAGACAGTTGGGCAAACCTGGGTAAACAAAAGTAAAATAAAAATAAATCCGTATTTGTGTAAGGCAAGCTAGCACACAAGTTGTCACTGATGTTTCTGTCAACTAAATGAAATTAATGCAAGTATGTAACCTGTTACTATTATTTCTACTATTATTTCTACTTTAATCCTGGCAGGGTCAAAGCAGATACTTTTGGTCGATAATGGGGAGGGGGGACTGTTTGTGAATAAAATTGGCTGACTGGCCCTGCTGTTTACTGTTGTAATTCTTGCTTTGCAAGATTAATGTGTATTTTGTCACAGTCAACTGTTATACAAGCCTGTGTCACTGTCTCTCAGAACCACTGGCACATTAGGTGTTGGACTGACCTTGAACTGTGAATAACAAATCTCCTTACTTTTCACTTGGCATTGTACAAAATGCAGATTACCTGATAAAGTACAATTCTACATTTACTACATCATGTGTACTCATAATAGTTTCATGCAGTCAAGACCAACCACTATTTTACTGTTTATAGATGTTTAGGTTTTGTGCTATTATAGGATAACCTAAACACCTCATTAGCGCTGAAATGCAATTTAGTCTAGTATTTGGCAGACTATTCAGCATATGCAATAGTGATTAAGCAGTTATTTTATGTAAAATGGTAAGCATGATCAGTGTTGTTCCCACTGTAACATAGCTCTGCACCATGAAGTTAACCCCACCCCTTTCTAGTTGGCTCCACCCCATTCAGGTGTCTCCTGCAGTCTCCCTTTGATTTGAAGTCACCAGCCACCACTGAATATCATCAGTAATGACCATATAAAGAAGAAAGGTAGTGGTATTGCTTTAATATTTCCCAACAACTAAACGTTTCCCCTTACAACAAACAAACAGCAAAATTCAATTAAGCAGAGCGTCTTATTACTTTCCTGAAATTAAGCAATTATAGATAAATATTTATTACTGTCCTTTACATCCCTCCTGGCTACAATACAGCTAAACTGGAAGTTATTCTCCATTGGATAATAATTCCACAAGAAAAAATACTACTAGGTGATATAAATGTCTATAATCCTCTTACATTTTGTATGAGTTTATATTGTTTCACACAACTAATTAATCCTCCCACATGTTATAGCAAGACATCAAATTACGTATTAGTCCTATCTTCAGACTGTAGCAAATACTCCACCACAGTTATAAGGTCCGACTGTCTCAGTTATCATCTCCCAATCTATATAACCAGACATCTCGCACATCCACTTAATTAGCATGTTTATAAAATAACATACAACCTTTCCAAGTTTAACCCAGAAATGTTCATTACTAGCCTATCATCTATTAACTGGAACTTATTAAAAATCCTCCCCTTAGATGATGCTGTAAATGAATTAAATACAACTTTCCTGTATATCCTACATAGCCTTGCACCTCCTAGAAGAAAGAGACTAAAAACAAATAATGCAATTTGGCTATCTAAAAACAGTAAAATGCTAATGCAGAATAGAGACAAAACATGGAAAGAATGGCAAAAATATAAAACACAACAGCTTGAAAACTTCATAATGCTTCATAATCGTATAATAAAGCAAATAAAGGAAAACAAAAACTATGCTATAATAACTTTCAGAATATTAGTAAACACAACCTTAAAAGATTCTGGGCAGCCATTAAAGAAATCTTGCATCCCAGTGAAAAATTCAACCCTAAACCCTCTCCCAATAACTCAGCACTCGAAACTGCAATAGAATTCAACTCTTACTTCATTGATAATATAGAGTCCCTAACCAGGGATTCCCCAACATCTAATTCCAGCCCTGCAACTGCCACATATCATCACATCCACTTTCACCTTCAAACCTGTGCCCTCATTCTATATAAAACTACTCTTAAACAAAGTCAAACCATGCTCTTCTTCAGCTGATGACCTTCCAAGTGAGTACTTAAAATAATAGCTGATAGCATTGCCAATCCTGTCTCAATCCTTATAAATACGTCAAGCCAGGAATCCCCCATTCCCTCTCTCTAGAAAAAAGTCACACATTATCCCTGTGCACAAAGCAGAAAATTAAACAGACATTGCTAACTTTAGACCTATAGCAACCGTATCCCCACTCTCCATAATACTTTAAAAACGTATTCAAAAACAATTGCTGAACTATTTTCTGCAGGAAGAACTCCTATCCTCCACAGAGCATGGCTTCTGTCCTTCCCACAATACTACCACTTTGCTTCTAACCTATATAGATACTGTCAATAAAGCTAGAGATAATGGCATCCTAGTATCCTCCTTATTTCTAGACTTGTCTAAAGCCTTCAACACAGTTATCACAACAAACAACTACTTCAAATGTCCTCATTATGTATCTCTCAGCCCACCCATTTACAGTTCAAAAGCTACATATCCAGTAGGTATCAGTCAGTAAAATGATACTCCACCTCTCTACATACCTCCAAGCCACCACAGGCATATCCTTGGCCCCTTCCTCTTTAACAATCTCACCAACACCCTCCACACATCCACATAACAGGCCTCTCTAATACAGTATACAGGTGACTCTGACTCCACACTCATTTGCACATCTCACAGCATAGCACACCTATAAAAAAACATCTCAGGAATATTTAACAGCCACTGAAAAATGGCCTTGGAACTTACAACTCATGCTCAACCCTTAAAAAAAAAAAAAAAAAAAAACTAAGACTTTTTCCCTCAAATCCATCTCTCAAGACGTCTCTCTTGATAATAAACAATTGAAGACACTTCTCATAGCAAATTATTAGGGATGACTATGGATGATAACGTCAAATTCGACTTGCATATACAAAATTGCATAAGAAAAACTCATAAAAAATTAGGGATGCTTTACAGAGCCAAAATCTCTTTCACTGATGCAACTAAAACTATACTTGCTACTACATATCTCCTCACCACACTTCTTTATGGCAGTCCCATCCTTATCACCTTCAGCCATCCAATAGTTTCAGTAAATAAATAAATGCAAAAATCAAAACCTTAACAATGCTATAACAAAGTTGCTCAATTTGCACAAAATACCCTTTCTGAATCCACCATTGTATAACACAAAAACCCTAAGATGGTTAGAACTTAACCCATTAACTATCATATACACAGCTTCTTACCAACTATAAAATTATTCAGCTTCCATCTGCTTGTCCAGTAACATTCTACACTACCATGTTTCCAGTCAGTCATTATGATCCACTGACCAAACACTCCTGTCTACAAACCTATCATATTTGCTGGGCATTGTCTATACTCATACCATGTTGCTAAGGCCTGGCATCCATCAGGTCAATACCATTCTTCCCATCCTTCAAAACCATTCGAAAATACTTCCTAGTCAAAAGCTGACTCTGTTCTTGTTCAACATCAAAATAAACTCTATCCCTAAATATGAACAAACACCTATTTACACCTTACACCTCCTTAGTCTCCCTTCTTAACTCACTTCCTTATTTTTATCAAATTTTCTTCCCTAGCTTTCTCTCTAAATATGCCATAAGCCTGCTTTTCTCTCACTTCATATTGCAATTCATGTTTGTATTACACTACCTTACCTTTAATTTCTCTAAAAACTGGGTCAAATTTCTCTAAATGTTAAATCATTGTCATATAACTTGTATTCATTCATAACCAATGTTTTCATATTATGTCTAATTTGGTATAATTACGTAAATTATAGATGTTATTTTGTATTATTTTTGAAGATTGTAAAATTATTGTTTTTAAAATGCTTTACAATACTTCGGAGTGTACCACTATGGGTCTCCACTGAAAATGGGCTTGTACCCTGTCAGCTTTCCCAGTAATTAAAAGTTATTAAAAAATAAAATACATACATAAATAAACATCTATGTCTTTTGTATTTGTGTACTGGAGTTATGTGACAATGTGTACAGGAGATAAGTCAAATTACAAAACAGTGAAAGAAGCCTCCTGAAAGTACTCTGCTTTCAGCTTCATTGTGACTCTTCTTCAATGAAACTATTGAATGTTTATATGTTTGCATGATCCTTCACTGGATATCTGACGTGTACTAAGGACATTTGGAGTAGGCAGGTGTGGCTAGGTCAGTAATTAGATCTCCTGTCCAAAGATGGAAGGATTGTGCTATAAGCAAAACCATGAGGGTCAGAAATTTGTAAACAACTGACTGGCCTATTGTGTCATACGGTTGTGAGAGTTAGACTATTGAGGAAGGACTATATTAAAAAGACGGAAGCTTTTGAGCTATATTAGAGCCTTCTCCATCTGGGATGAACAGAGCATAGGTCAAATAAGTTAATCTTATAGAAACTGCAGACATGCTAAGTGGCAAAAATTATTGTCCAGCAATTGGGTGCTTTGGCAACACTACCATGGAGGGACAATTGCTGGCACTCATTTTACAAGTAAGGTAGTGGAGAGATGCTCAACAAGCCAACACAGATTGAGATGGACAAACAATGTAAATGGATGGGCTTGTCATTGGCACATTGCATCACAAAGGCACATAATAGGGTACTTGGTGAGATGTTGTGATAAGTGATATGATGATTTCTGTCCCTCAGTTATGAGAACAGAGCATGCCAAGCCATAATTATACTGTCTCTTGAATCCATGCATACTAGTGAAAATTAAACGTTGCACTGATTTTGTAATTACTCTCAGCCTGTCATTCTCATTACTTCAGCCTCTTAACTTTCCCTTTTACTCACTTTTAGCATTGCACCTCACTAGCCTTATTTTTATCCACTATGTACCTCTCCTGTACATGAATATACATACATAATAACCTGAATGTTCTTGCTTGATTTTGAAACTAAAAACTCATACTGTTGTTGAACCATCCATCACTAAATGTGTGACTGCCTCTTCCTACATACGTGATATTGTAAATTTTCAGTATATGACTGGTTTACCAAACTGCTTTGCCTGTATATACTTTTCAAACAATTCACTGTTCTCAAGTCAATGTGCAATATAGAAAATGTATTCCCAATTTTTGTGCATTTAAAATGTTATCCAATCATGTTATAAACATAAAATGTATTGTCTGTCAACAAACATAAATAAGTAAACAACATAGCATTGTGGATAACAGAGAAGAAAACAATTCTTACAACTAGAAAAGAGGCATGTTGGATATAGATCGAAGCAATCTCATGTGCCAAAGAAAGTCATTCAAAGTGTGATGATGTGAGGTACTGCCAGCTATGCCCAGAGAAGTAGGGCAGTGGATGTGTAACATATGCCAGCATGGCTAGATGCTGTTTTGTAAAGAATTATATGTCATTTGTATAGCAAACTGATTTATACAGGTGTTTGTGTTGAAAATGTATTTGTAAAGCTGCTTGTGTTAAAAATGTAGCCACAGTGGGTCCTGCTGGATAGAAAGAAATAGTCCTATATATCAGACTGTATAATAATTGTTGAAATGGATTTACTGTAACAGAGGATACTGGAAGAGAAGAGGTTAATCTCAGTCCAGCTAACTTTGAAAAATAGTCTGAAATTAAATTACCTGGTTTAGGCCATTTAGATTGTATCTTACAGTTCTGATTGCAGCCAGAGAAAAAATGTCTGTGAATCCAGGACCAAGAATCCTACTGTACTGTCATTATGGGTGAATTAATTGCTACCCTGGAAGGGTGGAAATTTTGAAATGGTTTTATAGCTTCCAGATGCTATAACACATCTCAGCAAAGTTCTGGTGCCGGAATCATGGCCTTAAACTGAATGCCAAGAAATGTATAGTCATCCCCTTTGGGAAAAACAAAGAACCCACAAATTATCACATAGACAGTAACCCACTGAGTACAGAAAAAGTAATCAGAGACCTGGGGACCCAAGTTGATAGTGACCTCTCATTTGACACCCACATTGCCAAAGTGGTTAGAAAGACTTTCTACCTTGCCCACCCTATCATGAAGGGGTTCACATCCAGATCAAAGGAGGTCATCGTACCCCTATACTCCTCCCTTATCAGGCCCATGATTGAGTACAATGCCCCATTTGGTATGTACCTCACCCGGCACTTGCAGCAGCTGGAGAGACCTCAGACGTACCTCACCAAGAGGATCAAGGGTCTCCAACATATGTCATATGCTACCAGGCTAAAGAAACTCCAGCTCTATTCAGTAGCATACCGCCTGCTCAGAGGTGATCTGTGCCTGACATATAAGGCTATGTCCAACCAGGAATTATGGACATGCTCCACCTCAAAAAATCCATATCCATTAGAACCACGAGAGCCAAAGATTTAAACCTCAGTACAAATATGAATAGAACATGCTGGAGAGACAGATTCATAACTCAGAGGCTTCCCATACTCTGGAACAGAATCCCAGTTCATGTTAGGCAGAGCCCCTCACTGACTCTCTTCAAGAGAAATCTTGACGAGTGGATGGGAGATCGTAGGTTTACCCTGGGGGTCACCCCTGTGTTGCTACTTGACAGAGGCACAGTAAACTAATTTTAATAAGTAAGGGGGTCTTCAATGTGTCACTACTAGACAAAGGCACAGTATTCTAAATTTATTCTGTACACCTTAGTACCACTACATGGGGTGGCGAAAGCCACATCTCTAGGGCTAGACTTACAAATGCCCCAGGGCAGATAGCCTAGTACTAAACTATGAAACTATGTGTGTATGGTAACACATATGTGCTAAATTCTGGTTCAGTTTCTAGCAAATGGGGTAGTGTGGGAACTAAAATCAGATGACCAGATGTGATGTCATTCTATAGCCAGCACTGAAATGATATATAGATAGTAGTGAGAGATGTTACTTAGCTCTCAGCAGTTTGTTTTTGAAAACCGACAAAGAAGTTAGAACACTCACCCACTTCATCTTGCCTTTGTTTAGTAAGTAACCAGGGAATACTAATTCTTTAGATCAGTCAGGAAAATATAGTCAGATTAGTTAAGTACTCTTTTTCTGTATCTGTGTGAACATAGCAATCTGTATTATTTTTAATATTTCCTTTGATTAAAACTCTGGTGTTTACTGTAAATAGATATTCAGTATTTTCATGTTCTTTTATTATTTATTATTAAATATATTTAAATGTTTCATTGTGGCTGGTCTGTTAGAGAATAAAATTTGAGAGTACTTATATTTATTTGGTGACACTGTGGCCACTCCTGAAAGCCTTGCTGCATTGTTCAAACACTACCCTTTGTATTAGTATTAATTTTACTCAGTATATTTGGGTAGCCTTGTAAGAGCCTTAGAGTAGATGGCTTTGGAGTGTTCTGATATATAAGTTGCAGAAATAACAGGAATACATGTTTTTACTTCAAAATCAGAGCAATCTATATGTGAATGAACTTATAGTCTGGGCCGAAGGAACATAGCTAGTAAATCTGTGCCATCATTTCACAGGTGTGTGTGTGTGCCTGTGTGAAAATCAAATCTCAAAGTGTGTGTGTGTCAGCTACTTGGAGCAGGGACAAGAGCAATGGCTTCACAAAGAAGGTGGTGGAGGACTTGGTTTGGAACAGTTGGCTGAGGACTCAACTCTACAGTTGTATCAGTGGGGAGTCTTATTGGAGGCCTGGAGAGAGAGGGATGGAAACGCAGCCCCCGGACTGAGTGTGTTCCCTGTTTGCTCCAAGGGGAAATTGTGCTTGGTGCAGAGAGCAGCATCTGGAAATACTATGTGTATCTATTTTTGTTCCAAATGAATGTCCTTCACCCATGTCCATGGTGAGGATAGAGACACCTTAATCACTGGCCCAGAGTAGGGATGTCACACAAAGTTCATTCACATACAGATTGCTCTGATTTTGAATTAAAACATGTATTCCTGTTATTTCTGCAACTTGTATATTTATAGAATATTCCCAGTTTGATGTACAGAAACACTGCAGCATCACTGCAACAATACACTAATGAGTTGTTATTTATTCATCTTGCTCATATTACTTTTATTCATCTTAATAGTTTACTTAAACAAATTTGCTATCACTGCTTATGATTCAGATTTTGTTATAATGGCCTTTAAAGTAAGTTTCAGTGACTAGATCTAATATAGAAAATTATTTGATTATCTGGTATGTTTCTTTGAGAAAGTATAAAATCACCTAAGCATCAGATGCAGCACTTGTACAAATGTACAAATTAACTTTTGTGGTACTGTCATCCATGATTTGACACAAGATTGTTGTACTGCTGGGCATAGACTCTGGTGTGAATGAACACCTGTGGAAGTGGCTTCTGTGATGTGGTAGTATAGTGGCTTTTCACAGTGCTGCACTCTAAGCCTAAGCTGCAGGCTTTGTCATAGAGAGACTCATTGCAACCAAAAGTCAGTCTCTTTGATACAATGCAGCCAAAGAGTTAATACACTGAAATAAAAAGCCAGAGTTCATCAGGAGGAGGATGATGTTTGCTGTGCATCACAATGGTAATGCATAAGGTTGTCACATGACATATGCTTTAATAGGGTGTACTGTGGCTCCCGTATGTATAATTGGAAATTACTGGTTAGTCCTCTGCCAGAAATGTAGAAATGCAAATGGATAGCTCAAGCAGAATAAACAGAGGAAGAAACAAGCATCTGTTAATGCCAAATGTTGATCTGCACTGGAAGGCATGAGCTATGATGTGAAAAATGGAACTGAGACAGAAAGAGTCACACGCACACTAACACATGCAGACACACCAAGTAAATTATTAACATACAGCTTGCAAAACAGTCTGTAATAATTGCATGGCTGGCATTTCTTGGCTGAGCATATGGCCTGTTTGAATTCATTGACCAGAGACTAAAACAAATGCTACAGCTTTGTTCCTTGTCTTGGTTCACTTGTAGGAAATAAAGTGGAAAATGTATGAACTTGCTCCGAAGATAAAAAGAAACCAAAAAGAAATACAACTAAAAAGTTATTTCAAGTTAAATTTAAATGAGTAACATTAAATACTGAATAGGAACATACTGAAATGAAAACAAAAATTATAAATTGAAACAAAACCATGACCAAACAACGTTTTGGACTTGCACCTGTGTTTTAACAATGTAAATAAATATGTAGGTACCTCATCAGACATGCAAATGTAATACCTTAGCACAACTGCCACTGTTTAAATGTACAAGTGATGTTCTGCAAGGATGAAACAGTGACATCCAGATTAACTCATTATAAAACCACTACTTCCATACTCCACAGACTGCTTGACAGAATGGGATTTCTTTTTATTTTTTGACCCCAGGAGTGGCAGAACAGTGTGGCATTATTCTAGATTTAAAATATTCTGAGCCTTCTTTCTGTATATTAGTTGTACATACTTTCCCTCAATAAACTGTCAAACTGTATTTATCTGAAAAAAATGCCGGAACTGAAGCATGTACCTTTTAACAAAATGGCACTGTTATATATAACAAGGTAATTAACACTGCACCTGACAATTTTGTTTTTAATCCTTTTGTATTTGACAACAAATATGCTTGACACTCAAATGGTAGAAAGCAATCAGTGTATATTACAATGGTAAATACTCAAATTGTGCACTAAAGCTTATATAGTTGATCATTTCATAACTATATGAATTGATCTTATGGACCCTTTTCAGCAATGATCCAGGCTGCAAGGAGAAGGATATATGCATAAATAATTTTGAGTATTCAAACAGCAGATTTTTAAGAAGTCAGAGGAGACCAGAATATTCAGAAGAAATCCTGACAGGCAGAGGGAGAACATGAAAATCAGAAGGCAGTAAACCGAGATGAGGACCAGTCTTTTGACCCACAAACTGTGAGGTGTTAATGCCAGCCACTGTGATACCACTTAAGAATGAGCAATTAACATGAAATCATGATATTGGAGGGGAGGAGTGAGAGATCTCACTGCACTTCATTAACTTTGTCATTTTCTACACATGGTTCATCTTTTATGTTGTTTTTGACAGTACACAGGTGATGAGTCTGAAAGATGAAGCTAGAAAAATGAAATACAAGATTACTTGTTTTGCAGAAAAAAATAATGTGTGGACTGCTTGGACCTTGTGAAGGAGAATATGGTGGTTTGGACGGGTTCTGCTAAAGCCACCAAGCATGCATAAAGCACATTGTTTGCCTTTGACTGTTGCAGATAGAGTCATGAGAAGCCATGAGTGATTGTGCAGATTTTGTGATTTGATATGAGAAAGACTATTGGCAGCCAGGTAAAAAGTGTTTTGTGGAAGGTAGACCTCTGTCCCTTGAACACAATTTTCCCAAGATTTCCCTTGTGCAAGAGCTGTAGTTAGCAAAGTTATAAGACAATGCCATCAAAGGAATATAAACTGTAAACTGACTTTTTCAGCAGTGCTGAGGGTGTTTCTTAACAGTGGGATGCAAATATTTATTAATTCACAATCAGCTATGGGCTTATTTACCATGATCAGTCACAAAGTAAAGATGATTTTTAAAGAGTCATTTTTTTTTCAATTGTATATACGGAAATGTGTGTTGACAAGAAAAAATTACACTCCTTAAACTTTTAAATGGCTAATTTGATGGGACGTTGAAATGCCTTGTTAGTATACAGTTACAGACTAATGTTAATAATTTAAGAATACAGGTCTGTTAGCGCATCTGCAAATATAAACAGTAACAGAGATTGTCTTTATGTTAATGATTTTATGTATGTCTGATTTAAAGAGTACTGTGTTAGTAGTATTTCTAGTTTATAATGAAGTCCATGCAGGGCAGCTTTCTAAGTTTTTTTAAAGAATGCATGTACCAATATTTGATTTGGTGACTCAAAGATTAAGAAGGATATTGATTCTAGGTGGATGAATAAACTTAATATGAGAAGTTTAGTACTTTCCAATAACTATGGCTTACTGAGGTTTTAAGTAGGCCATCCTTTTCAGTAAAAAGGTTTCATACCTGAGATGAAGATGAGCCTGTCAGGCAGATTTGTTAAACACGTAGTCTGAGTGTTGGTGTTAATATGCAGAGCCATAACTAAGGCAAGAAGTAGGGGGTGGCTGCTCCAGATGCAAGCTGTTGCAATGTGCGATCTGTAAGACCAGCTGGTACATACAGTGCTGTTATTCCATTATAAAACTGATACTGCATTTGCATTCACAGATAGCTGAAACGCTAAAGCACTCACAGTGTGAGCATGTGGTAATAACTGTGGTCCCCAACTCTAAGATGAGGGGTGTGCCAGTTTGGGGAACTGCACAAGGCACCAGATGACCTAGTTATGCTTCTGTGATCGTGAATAGAAATGAGTTAGAGAACATCACTTCTCATTGACTGAAGGTGATACGGTGACTCATGCATTTTACACATGTTGATTATTGGTGATGCATAGTGACTATGGTGATGGTGTACTAGTACAATGTTATGTGCTTGGAGGTAATGAGATGTGTCTTTTAGATATGATGCCCTTAAGGTATGACAAGCTTATTCCTGACGATGCAGGGTTTCTCCATATTAATAGCATGGAAGTGTGTAACTCTTTTTATAGTTTCATGAAGATAATAAAGATTAAAGCAAACTGACTAGGTTTCTTATTCAACAATGATATATTGATAAAAAAGATAAAACATTGTAAGTTCCTTCTGAATATTACTACATTACTGAAAAGAAGCGCAAACACTGCTAGCCAGCTAAAAGTTAGGTGCATGTTTTTGACTGCTGTATCCTGAATTATGTAAAATTATATGGTTATGTCTAGATAGGAAGCTGAATGACAGTAAGTATCAGTGCTTTATTTTCTTGACATGATCATACCAAAATATACCCTGCAGTTTAGACTGCTTTGTGGAGTTATATAATTCAGTTATAAAATCTGCCCTTTTCTAAGGAAAGGGGGGGGATGAGAAATAAAAGAATAAAGAAAAATAGGATCATTTATTTTAAAGAAAGTAATTTACTTAATATCTTTCAATATCCTGTAGTTTATTGATATACAGTGGATATTTGTGTTTTGTTAGTCATCCCTTTGTGACATCACCAGAATAGGATTATTAAATAAAGGTCAAAAACATGGGTCTATATTAGATCAGCGAAACAGCATTACAGCGAATGCCATTTCGCCGACACATATAGAAAGAAATCCCAAAACAGAGAAATCCCAGGTCACTGATTTTTTTCCCATGGAAAAAAATCGGTAGACCAACAAAACACAGCACATCACTTAAAACATTGCAAGGTGGGGGCTGTGCCCCCCACACCACCCCTAACTAAATAAACCGACTCCGATATCACACTACAGTAGGGTAAAGGGCAATGTCATGGCTCAGGCCAAGCGATTTCTTTCCCTGGGGAAAAAAATCGCTGACCTGAGCTTTCGCTGTTTTGGGATTTTAGTCTATATGTGTCGGCGAAACAGCATTCACTGTAATGTCATTTTTCTGATCTAATATAGACCTAAAAACATTATGGGTGTGAGTCCAAAAAACCTACTCTCAATGTAAGTGGCTACTTACATTGAGAGCAGGTCTTTTGGAATCTGGCCCCTTGTGCAAGCCTGTTTATGGACATGTTTTGCACCAAAGTAAGTCACCTACACTGAGACCGTGTAGAAGATCTAATTCAGAAAGCACCACAACAGGACAGAGTAATGGATATCCAAATTAAGGGGAAACCAGTGGAACAGGAAGAAATTGGTCAGGTACTATATTAAGATAATTTGGAGCCCTTCACAGGAAACCAGTATAAATGTTCACTTGAAGCTGGACAGCAAGGGAAGGAACAGGAAACTGTGCAAGCTCTGATTTAGGAGTGATAGGCCAGTGAGTTCACATATGATAGAGCAATGGATGGCACAGGATGAAATTGAAGAGAATGTGCCACAGGAAGATCCTATAGAACCTTCTATAGAATGCCTGCAGGAACTGGAAAACAAGGGATGTGCCCTCAGTTGGAAGAAAATGAGCTAAGAGAAGAGTTGCTTGATTTAATAGACAGACAGATATAGCAAGATCATTGAAAGAAATAGACTACAGAAGGTTAATAAAACACAAAAAATCTGAAGTCTGATAAAAAAAATGAACACAGTAATTTGGACTGTTCACAGAGATCCATGCAATATAACAGAAGTAAACAGGATATATTGCTGTGCAGATAAATTAATAACTGAAAAAGTTCTACCACAAGAACACATGATAGTGAGGGAAAGAAAGTGGAGAAATCGAATACCATCATGGAAATATTGAATAGAGAAAACTATAAAGCAGTTATGACAAGAAGTGTCACTATTAGAAGACTATAGAAGAGGGAACAGATCAACAAAAATACTAAAAAAGACAGATGTGATAAAAGCAATGCACAGTATTAGAACAGACCAGGATATATCATGCACTATCGCAAATAACAAACTAAAAATTTCAGCACAGGTGGAAAAACTTAGAAGATATAAAGATAAATATAAAGTAAAAGTACAAAATAAGCAATTTATTGATGACCCAAAAAAGTTTTATAGAGAATTGGGAAATAAGGTAAAAGGAGTTGAAAGACTGCCAAAAAAAGAAGAAATAGATACATTTTGGAGAAGTATCTATGAAGATCCCGTGGAACATAACAAAGATGCTAAGTGGATAGAAGAAGTTAAAGAAAGAATAAGAGGTTTAAAGGTACATGATATGAAATGGGATGAAGTATCAGTCAGAGAGACTGAAACAAAGTTAAAAAAAAACCTCTAATTGGAAAACCCCAGGCCCAGATGTAGTACCTAACTTTTGGCTGAAAGTATTAACATCTTTGCATGAAGATTTAGCCATGAGTAAGAACTATTTATATGCACACCCCAAACAGACACCAACCTGGTTAACAACAGGAAAAACAATGCTCCTACTTAAGAGTGAAGGTGCAAGCTACCCTAAAAATTATAGACCAATAACTTGCCTTCCGATGAAGTATAAACTATACATGGAAATTGATGCTGACAGAGTTTATAGTTATTTAGAAGAAAACTCAATTATGGCAGTAGAACAAAAGGGCAATAAAAGAAAGTCATACAAAACAAAGGATCATTTGTTGTTAAATAAAGTCATAATAGAGAACTGTTAAAAGGGGAAGAATGTAAGTATGACATGGATTGACTACAAAAAAGCATTTGACAGTATCGCACATTCATGGATAAAAAAGTACTTAAAAATTATAAGATACATCCTACACTGATTGACTACATTACAGTGACCATGAAACTTAAATTATTCATGAAAAAGTACAGTTTTGTACCTACCATAAATGTAGATGTCCGAACTGGATAGCATCTGCAGTCATAACAAATGGGTTGTCCTGTCGTCAGGCAGCCCTTCAGTCGGCCGGATTCCAAAGTCTGGGTCCGGCTTCGGCTGATGTCGCACTTCACCCGACGTCATCTCTGCTGGTCTTCGGGTATAAAGGCATCAGCCGACGCCATTTTCCTCAGTGTTTCTTGCCCCAGATGCCAGTTGCCCTCCTGGAAGGATAAATTTTGGATAAATGCCAATGTTTCCAAAAAAGTAGAAGGCAAACACAAAAAATAAGCATGTATGTACATATATACAAACAAATACACCATAAGAGACTCCCCCCCAGCTAGCTATTAGGAGGGTAAATACCCTAGGAGTACCACAGAGGGGAAGGAGGGTGGGTAATCCTGACTGCAGATGCTATCCAGTTCGGACATCTACATTTATGGTAGGTACAAAACTGTACTATGTCTTTCATGGATGCATCTGCAGTCATAACAAATGGGTAGAATACCATAGCCAAACTAGGGGTGGAGGAAGAAAAATTATGGTGTAGTTAGGATCCCTTGCAGTACAGCAGTGGCAAACCCTGCTCGGGATCTAGAGTATAGAGGTAAATTATAATGCTTGGCAAATGTATGCACGGAGGTCCAAGTAGCCGCCTCAATAATGTCCTTGGTTGCCACTCCTCGTAAGAAAGCTGTGGTAGTGGCTGTAGCCCTTGTAGAATGAGGTCTTATGTTCTGTGGAATTGGTTTTCCATGGTAGGAGTAACAGAATCGTATGCAATTTCCTATCCATTTGGAAATTGTCTGTTTGGAAATTGCTTTTCCTTCCCTTCCTGTTGCATAGGCTACTAAAAGCTGGTCAGTTTTTCTGTTACTTTTGGTTCTGTCCAGGTAGTAGCGTAACTGCCTATGTACATCCAAGGTATGCAGCAGTCTTTCCCCCCTGTTCTGTGGATTGGGAAAGAAGGTAGGTAGGTGGATTGCCTGGTTTAAAGACACTCTGGATACCACCTTAGGCATAAATGTAGGATTAGTTCTCATGGACACCCTATCTTGATGGAAGATTAGGAAGGGTTGCACTGCCATTAAGGCCTGTAGTTCCGAAACCCTCCTTGCTGAGGTAATTGCCAGTAGGAAAGCAGTTTTCCATGACAGGTGTTGCAGATCTGCTGTTGCTGCTGGTTCAAACGGAGGGAGTGTCAACTTTTCTAGCACAAAGTTCAAGTCCCATGCTGGTAATGGTGGTTTCCTAGGAGGTTTTACATTCTTGATCCCTCTGAGGAACTGCCTGAGTAGAGGATGCGAAAAGACAGGTGGATCGAAGCTGTATTCTGCTGAAATAGCTGATGCATGTATCTTGATGGAGGAATAGGACAGGCCTGTATGTAGAAGCTCTGCCAAGTACTCCAGAATGTTAGCAATATCTATGTTCAACACATCTTTTCCTCTTTCAGTACTCCAAATGACAAACCTTTTCCATTTTCCTGCATAGTTCCTTCTTGTTGAAGGTCTGCGGGCTTCAAGGATAATGTCTTTAACCCTTTGGGAAAGGTCCGGGTTAGTTGCTGCTATGTGATGTTCCAGGCAGTCAGTTGCAAGGTTTTTAGGTTTGGATGCATGATGTTGTAGTTGTTCTGAGTTAACATCAAAGGCATCAGGGTATTGACCACATTCTCTCCCGAGACATGCTCCTCAGCAATGGGTACCAGTGTTGTCTTGGCCAATTCGGAGCTATCAGGATTATCCTTGGACGTTCCTCTTTGATTTTCAGTAGTACCTTGTGCATCAAGGGAAGAGGTGGAAATGCATATGCTGTCAGGCCTTTCCAGCTGAAGGATAGAGAGTCCACCTTCCATGCAAGTGGGTGGAATGTCCTTGTGCAGAATTTCTGAGCTGGTGATTGAGTGGGGATGCGAATAGATCTATTTGTGGCATTCCCCATTTCTTTGTGATGGCCTTGAAGATGTCCGGGTGTAGCATCCATTCGTGAGCATCCGAGGTGGTTCTGCTTAACATGTCTGCTAGGGTGTTCTCTTTTCCGGCACAAATATTGCCTGTAACTGGATGTTGTAGCTGAGAGCCAGATTCCAAAGGTCCAAAGTCATTCTGCATAGGGGGTATGAATGAGTGCCTCCCTGTTTGTTGATGTACCACATGACTGTGGTGTTGTCTGTCCTTATCATCAAATGGCCTTCTTTGAGGAATGGTCTGAATTTTTGGATTGCCAGTTTTACTGCCAGCATTTCTTTTTGGTTTATGTGCAGGTGCAGCTGGTCTTGAGTCCACAATCCTTGTATGCATTTGTCCAGCATGTGCGCCCCCCCATCCTAGGTCTGAGGCGTCCGTTGTGATGGTTTGGCTTGCTCGAAAGTTGTGGAAGGGTAAGCCTGGGTTTGAATGGCATGCTTGAGCCCACCATAGGAACTCCTGTTTTAGGCATGGGATTAGTGGGATTTCTGTTTCTAAGCTGTGCCTGTGCTGAGACCATAAATTCTTTAGGTACCACTGTAGCTTTCTCATATGCAGTCTGGCATGTGGGACCAAGATTATGCATGATGCCATGAAGCCCAAGGCCTGCAGAACTTTTCTTGCTGTTAGTTTGTTCTGCTTTGTTAATGCCAAGAAGTAAAGAGGGAGTTCTTTTTGTTTTTCTGCAGTTAGGAATGCAATTTGTTTTACTGTGTCCAATTCCGTGCCCAAGAATGTTCTTGTTTGGGATGGTATCAGCCTTGACTTTTGTAAATTGACAGTGTATCCCAGGGCTTGTAGCAAGTAAATGACCCTTTGTAAATCTGTTGTCAGCTTGCTTTTGTTGTCCGCTTGTAACAGGCAGTCGTCCAGGTATGGATAAATTTGGATTCCCTGTAGTCTGCAGTGAGCAATTACTGATGCCAGGCATTTTGTGAATACTCTGGGCGCAGTAGATAAGCCAAAGGGCAATGCTGAGAATTAATAATGCTCTGATCCTGCAAGAAATCTGAGGTATCTTCTGCAATTTGGTCAAATGGGGACGTGCAGGTATGCCTCCTTGAGATCTAGAGTTACCAGCCAACACTCCTTGCCCAGCATGGGAAGAAGTTGCTGTAGGGTCAGCATTTTGAATTTTGGGACAATGATGTATGTGTTTAAGACGGACAGGTCGAGAATAGGTCTCCAACTTTTAACTTTTCTTGGTACTGGGAAGAGTCTGGAGTAGAATCCTTTGCCCTGTTCTGTTATTGGTACTCTTTCCACAGCTCTCATCCTTGTTAATTTCGCTATCTGCTGTAGAGCTTCTATTTTTTGATTTGGAGGTAGGTTTGGCATTCCTCTTTTTACTGGTAAGGTGTGGAAGTGGAACCGGTAGCCTTGGTCTATGGTTTGCAAAATCCACTTGTCTTTTGTGATATAGTGCCAATTTTTCGAAAATAAGGCTAACTTTCCGCCTAAAGGTGCTGCTATTTGCTCCCTGGTAGGCGGTGTCAGAGCCAAGTCACTGTGATTGTCCTGTTGCAGTGGCAGTGGTTGTGTCTGTGCCTCGGTTATTGCCTTGCCACTGTCGTCCTCTGTAGGCACCTCCTCTGGATTGATTTCTGCCTCTAGAGCGTCTATTCCTGCCCCTTTGGGATTTTGTGGAGTCTGGAAAGGACCAATTTTTGGCAGGCCAGTTCCTGCTAAACCTTGGGGGCTGAACCTGTAAGAAATCTTTAACTGTTTGTACAGATTTTGCCTTTTCTTCCATTTTCTTCATTACTTGCTGGACAGGTGTACCAAATAGACTGGCCTTATCCATAGGAGCATCTAACAGCTTTGCTTTAACATGATCCGGTAAGACCTGTTCTTTCAACCATGCATGCCTTCTTATCACTGTGCCAGTCATGGCTGATCTAAATGAAGCCTCCAGTGCATTATAGCCACATTTTAAGGAATGGTTACTAACCTGTTGGATGTTATTCACCATTTCTAATACATATTTCTTATCTAAGGATTCATCAGAGGACAGTTTTTAGTTAACTGATCAAGCATAAACTCTTGGTATTGGATCATATGAAACTGACAGTTTAAAGCTCTAGCTGAGAGAGTAGCAGAGGTGTAAACTTTTTTCCCCCATCTCTAAGGACCTGGATTCCCTTTCAGAAGGAATAGGGTTTTTGCTGTGGTCGAGGCTACTGCCTTAGGCCCCTGGGATATAGTTTCTGGATCTGCAAGTGGGGCCTTGTATAGGTGGTGATGAGTGTCTGGCACCCTGTAAAATCTATCTGGTTTGGCAGGGGCTGGAGGTAAAGAATCAGGAGCAGTGCAAACATCATTAAATGCATCATCCACAACAGGCAGTACAGGAGGTATAGCTAAGGGCCTATGTTGTGGTAAGTGCAAAAAAGTCCTAAGCCTTTTTCTTGAATCTGAGAAATCTTGTCCCTGCCATTGGAATTGTTCTCTCATGGCATGTAAGGTTTCCCCAAAGGAAAATTCCTCTGGTGGAGAGGCAGCTGGAATGGATTCTTCAGCATCGGAATCTTCATAAGTAGAAAAAGGAGCCTCTGGCTGGTCTGTAATGTCTGAGTCATCCGCAGAATCATCAGAGGACACTGGCTCGGGGCTCTGCTCTAGGTCTCTTTTCTGGGGCTGAGAGGCCCTGTCTGGGTGAGATTGGGATCCCCTAATTAAGGATATTAAATCTTCTGCCAGAGTAAGCATTTGTGAACTTGAAGTGGGCCTGTGTGAGGGGGGCTTAACAGGCACTGATTTAACAGATTTGGCTGCTTTAGCCCTGGCAAAGGCCTTAATAGACATGGCTGCAGGAGGCCTAGCAGCACCACGTGCTGGGGTAGAGACATCCAAAGGGATGGTGTCTGATAAATCACTAGGAACCACAGTTGTAGGCAAACTTTCTGAGGCCGATTCAACTAAGGTAGCAGGAGCCTCAGTAGTAGTCATGGATTCGGCTGAAGATTGACCGGTTGTCTCAGTTTCGGCCGAAACCGAGACACTCGCGGCTTGCTTAACCGTGGTTTCGGCCGAAACCGCGGACCACGAGTGTCGGTCTTTTTCTTTGCGTTTTTAACAATTTGGGTAATCGGAGGATCCGACGGCATAATGTATGCAAAATCTGAGCCGAAAAACTGTTCAGCAAACTCCGACCGACGCCTAAGCGTTCGTCGGTTGAAGGAAGCACAGGCCGAACAGGCTGCTACGTCGTGGTCTGGGCCTAAGCAAGGCAGACAGTAAGAGTGGAAATCTTTATGAGGTATTTGTTTCCCACAAGTTAAACAGTTATTGACTTTTTCTGACATCGGCTGAGGCAAGAAAGAGTCCCCAACGGGGTACTTAGCTTTTAGAAGTCTTCTAAGTAGTATTCGGTAGTAGTAATCTCTGGATCTGACCGACCGGCACTTGCGAACAGCTTCTGCTTCGGGTGCCATGCGGCAAGAAAGACTGAGGAAAATGGCGTCGGCTGATGCCTTTATACCCGAAGACCAGCAGAGATGACGTCGGGTGAAGTGCGACATCAGCCGAAGCCGGACCCAGACTTTGGAATCCGGCCGACCGAAGGGCTGCCTGACGACAGGACAGCCCATTTGTTATGACTGCAGATGCATCCATGAAGGACATCAGTACTGACATCTAGGAACAAAATCCAGACTGTAAAACCCTGCCAGGATATCATATTAAATAAATCCATCAACAGCGACAACAACAGTAAATAAACAATCACACACTTCTTTATTACACTTAGTACAGAAAATAGGGACAGAAAATGAGTAAAGTCCATCACCTAAATATAAATAAGCAGTGATGGCGGTTTCTTTTTTTTTTTTTTTTAATTCTGCCTTACTGGTTTGTACACAGTTTTACTTTTCATACGGCATATTGGGGAGTGAACTAGAACCATCCACATGAATATATAGTGTATGAGTACGCCATCTGTAGTAGAAATCGCTCATGAATTATACAATCATTTTTAAGCACTTACAGAAATTGGTGGATTATGAGAACTACATTTGGGAATGGTGCCAGACAGCCAGTTAAGAAACATTTCTGTACTTCTTATAAGTACCGTGTTTACAACCAGCCCTTACCTGCTCTTTGCATTTTGTATTCCTTACACTTCCTTAACTGGCCTGCATACTTTCTGAGCTCACCGTGTATTCTCCATCTGCATAAAATCAGTGTTATTTGTATGTGTGTGTGTGTGTGTGTGTGTGTGTGTGTGTGTGTGTGTGTGTGTGTGTACTGTTCTCTCTTCATTTATCAATCCAATTTCCATTTCAAACAAAAATATAACTTGGTATCGCTCTGTTTTGTAGCACGTGTTACAAATCTCATATGCATTTTCTTTATTGTTTAGCAAAGAAATTGACTATTTAACAAACTCTTTTGGTCACTGGCATCATCATATATTAGCAACTGAAGTTGTACAACAGCAGAACTAATAGAGGTCCGAGGTTTTGCCATCGCAATACCATTTAATTAACCCAAATCATCAAGAGTGTTTTGGTTGCTAACAGCAGTAAGTGTTTATTTGGGTGGCACTGGATGATTACCTCGAGTAGTAGAACTGTAGAAGTTACATCTGAAGATTTTATTTTGTCCGATCCCCGATCGAAGTTTGAAGTTATGAACTCCGTGGTCTGACCAAACCAAAGTACTGTCTGCTGCTACTGACTGTGTCTCACTCTGTATTTCCCAGCACAAAAAGTGGGGGAAGAGAGGGAGAACCAATAAGTAGCCATCTAGCCATCCACGTCACCTACATGACTGCAGACATGGCAGTCCGATCTCCTTCCAATTTACTGCGGTTTGAAACTACATAGACTTCTGGGCATCACATGCTGATGTCTTCTCTCCTTAATCTGAACTGCTTTTACAGCAGTCTGGATTTAGTCAGAAACTATTTTTTTTTTTTTTTTTTTTTTTTTTTTTTAACCTGGAACTTGCTAGCATGCGCAGTTCAAGTTCCTGGACTTTAACAGTGTCAGTGAGTCAGTTGGACTCACAGTTAAGAAGCAGACAGCCAGTAATAATGTAGAATAAAAAAATAAATATTTTATTTTTTTTAAATGTTCTTTCCTTTTCTTTCCACAGCTGGGGGTGGGGCTGCATCCCTGCAGTCCAATAGCACAAGCTGCTACTGTCTAAACCTTATTCCTCCCCTGTATGTACTGTTTCCACAGTTCCCATTTTTTCCAATGTCATTTGCTCCTACCATTTTTTAAAGATCCCAATTCCAGTTGCTTTATCTCTGTTACTATATTCACTACTTCTAGTATAGTTGGTTTAGACCTTGATTTCCATTTTCTAATAACTGCTTTTTGGCAGCCACCATAATTAGACTCAGCAAGGCCTTACTATGTCTAGGCAATTCCAATTCCATATCATAGGTCAGAAAAATAATTTCCGTAGTTACACCAATTTGCTCACCCAGTACCTCTGATAGAGTAATCTGCAGGGAATCTTTAAAGTTTACCAACTCATTACACTCCCAGAAAATATGTTCCCAATTACCTTTTCCTTCTCCATCACACCTCCAACATTTGCTGTCTACTTGATGTAATCTTCTCTGGAGTCTACTTGGGGTATAAAAATATCTATGTAAACATTTCCAAGCAAAAATCTTAAATCTTCTAGACTTTGTTGCATATTTGTGAGACAAACATATATCCCCCATTATTTCTTTGTAAATTACTTATCCAATCTCTCCTCCCAGTCCTTTCTAACCTCCTCTGATTGGTTCTTATAGTTATCATGCAATATTTTATATGCTCTCCTAATTACTCCTTTTTAAACAGCAGTTTCTATTCTAGATTATACTAAAAACTCTACCAGTGCTGGTCTTCCATTTAGGAACCCCTATTCATTTCTATTTGCCTACACTCTGATGTCAATCTTTGATAGGGAAGGCAATCTCTAACCTGCAGTCCAAATAAATTACTGGCATCTTCCCATTCTATTACTTTCTCCTCTCCAGTTATTTGCTCCCAATACCTTGGTTCCTTTGCTAATTTTCTCCAATAAATTCCAGACCCCTCTTGTCTATTGTCTGTATCCCTAATTGCAGTCATCCCTATTAGCAGAATCTCCTTTCTCCATTCTCATGTTGGCTTAGTTCTTTGAATATGCTCTGCTATGTTATTAATATAATATTCTGTATGATTATTGTTATTCTCCTTAAAGGTCTGCATCCAAAATCCCAGTCTCTCCTTGTTTTTTCAGCTTCTCCCCTGTTTCATCATCATCCCTTTCCACTTTGAATTATAGATTTCTGCCTGTGTATAGGACCCTTAACTGTGTAGTTCTAAAATATCCTTTCAAATCAAGTAATCCCAATCTGCATTGTTCTATTGGAAGAATCAGCTTATCCCATTTGACTCTTGCCGTCTTTCCCTCCCAAATAAAATCCTTCAGCTCTTTATGAATTGCTGTCCACAACTTCTCTTCTGGTTGATAAAAACATGCCTGACCTGTGTATAAGACTAAAAGCAGTAAAAACATTTTAACTGCTTGTATCTTAGTATTAGCATCCATACAATAGAGCATCCACTTTCTCAGTTTTTGTATTATCTTTTAGTCTCTTCCCACATATCCTTAGCTGCCGCACCAGAATAATTTTTAATTTGTACTCCTAAATACTTCATTTTATCATGTCCCCATAAATATCAATATTGATGAACTAATTTGTGTGTGGGTACATAATTTACCGCTATTGCCTTTGTTTTAGCTTCACCAATTTTGTTTCCTGAAAAGATTTAAAACTGCCTCAAATGTTCCACAACACTGTAATTTCCTTTTCTGGTTTTCACATGTAAAATAATATCATCTGCAAATAGAGACAGATTTTCTTGACTACCACACCAATTACATCCTTGAATTTCTGAGTTCCTTATTTTCTTTGCCAATGGTGTAAAGTATAATGCAAATAACAAAGGGCAAAGAGGACACCCTTGCCTGGTTCCTCTGCTCAAGCAGAAATTATCAGAGAAGAACCCACCTACTTTAATTTTTGCCTCTAATCCCTCATATATCCTTCTAAGCAACTTTATAATTGTATCAGGAAATGCAAATGCTTCCATTGACCTCCTCATATAGTCCTAGCTTACTGTGCATCAAGACCCACCATTGGTATTTGTTGTATATTCTGCTTCCCTCTGTATCATCAATGTTCTGTTAATGTTGTCAAATGTTTGCCTCCCCTCCACAAAACAACACTGATCCATATCTATCAATTTTAGCATAACGTTTGCCATTCTTTTAGCCATTATAGACATAAACACTTTGTAATCATGGTTTAGCATTGAAATGGGCCTGTATGAATCTGGATCTGATGGATCTTTACCCTCTTTAGGTATTACAGCTTCCACCACTTTCTTCTAGGATGTTGGAACTTCTCTTAAAATACTGTTAAACAAAACCTTCCAGATCTTTATCAGTTTTTCCCTTCCTAGCTTCCAAACTTCCACAGGAATACCATCTGTTCCTGGAGAGTTTCCTGTAGATTAGTTATACATCACTGTTTTATCTGCTCTTCTCCTATCCTAACTGTTATAATTGAGCCTCATCTACCTCTAACCATGGCATATTCATTTCTTCCATAAATACTTCCATTTGTACTGTTTTTTGATTTCCATATCTCTCTGCTTTATACAGACTTTTATAAAATGTCAAAAATATTTCTAATACTTCTGCAGGATTTCTTGTTATCTTCCTTGTTATAGGCTCCCTAAGCTTAGTGACAGCCTTTTCTACTTTCTATTGCCTGAGTTGCTGTGCTAAAAGTTTTTGTGCTCTAGAGTTATTATCAAAAAACAGTTCATAGGTAGGTACTAGGCTATTGGCCTTAGGGCCTATATAAGCCTAGCCAAAGGTACCCTGGCTTTTGCCACCCAAGAAAATTATTTTCCTGTTGCTTAACAGCAATATTTCTAAACTCATGCATATTAGCAAGGTAATCCCTTATTTTCTGCTTACATTCTACAGTTGCTCTCTTCTTCTTCTGTGAGATTCCCCCTATTTTGCAATACTTTAAAATGTTTCAGTCCCTCCAAATAATTATTGTTACTTCTTAACCATATCTCCCTTTCTTTTATGTCCACCCTATTTTTAAACTCCACTTACTTTTACCCCACTCCCTAACTATATTTTAGAAGCCTATATCTTCTCTAATAGCTCCTGAATAATTTCCACTACCCATTCCTTAAATTCCTCTCTTTTAAACAGATAGGTGAGAAAGCACCAGTGTCTCATTTTTATTTTATTATCCTGAGTTTTTTAGTTATTATTAATGCATGATCTGAAATAGTTATTGGGAGCATATAAAGACCTTCAATTAAATGCACATGCTCCTGTGAAATGTAAATTCTGTCTAGCCTAGCCCAGTTTTTGTATCTTGGGGAATAATTATGTAAATGAATAATATGTAAATTCACTCTGAACTCCTAGTACTGAATTCACATTTTCCATGCTAAATATTTTCATAAATTTCTTCAAAAATCTACTCTCCTTTGTTATACTTTCCCTTCTGGGCCCCCAGACACATCTTCACTGTTGCAAATAAAACTGTAGTCCCCATCTTCCTTGCTGAAAGCTGATTATTTCTCCCAGAATTTTCTTAAGCTTCATTATAGCAGTTTTAGGTGGAATATAAATACATACCAATATAATATTGCCAGCAGCCCGATAGTACTACGAATATACCATTATTATCTTTTTATCCTCTTCTATCACTGTTGGAGCTCCTCTTGCAATTAATATAAGTACTCCTCTTCTTCTTTGTCTCAGGTGTTCTACTGAATAACCATACTGAAAACCTTTCTTTATCAAATTCACATGTTCAGTTCTTTCCAAGTGTGTCTGCTGTACCATAGCTATTTGTACTTTACATTTTAAATATAGTTCACTACTCTTTCTTTTTTGTATTTATCTGTGAGACCATTGACATCAAAAGCCATTATAGAAAGAATTGTTGTATTAAAAAGTTATTATTCCCACCTTTTATGTATCATTTTTTTGTTAAATGTCTAAATCCAGCTTTTGTGTTACACGCACACAATGTTTGGCAGGTTGATCTTTTATACAGTTGTTTCTTGTCACATTTTACACATTTTTTTGTTTTACTGAAAGCACTCAAACAAAAAACAAAGCAAACGTACCACAATACCTCCTAAAACCTATTAGCTTAATAATAACACACAAAATTGCATGCATCTTCAAATATTAAAGTTTTAACCTCCTAATAGGAACAAATGTTCCAAACTGAAAGCCACACTCGTAGACTTGAAATAACCTAAAAGAAAGGTTATCCATGCTAAGATGCATGGTGCAGCCTGTTTTTCTACTAAGTGCTGTTTGGTTTTGTCTTATCTTTATAGCTCTCCCAGCTGGGAAAATACTTGAACACTTTTAGAGAGCATTATCTCCTAACCATTTCTCTTTATCAGATTGTCTCCTATAGACATGATGACCAGATACAGAATTGCTGCTAAGCATACATTTATTTGTTAGTAAAAAGCCTTACAATATTCAATATTCTTTTTTATTTACTTGCTTCCTTTTAAAATTTGTTACAAGATCAAGCTAAGGACCTTAATCCAGTCATTCCCCTATACAAGAATGAGAAAAAGAACTAATTATTCTTTTGTCATGGTCTTCTAACCAGACCTTTCTTCTTCTTCTTCTTCTTCTTTTCATTGCAGTGCCTACATTTCTTAAAACTGAACAAGGAGAAATAGAAAAGAACAGAGAAAGAATAAGAGGAAAAAACAGGAGCACCTGTTTACATTAGTACCCCCATTATACTTAAAAATAACTGAGAAAATCTTATTTTATAGCATGCAAAAAATCATGCACTATAAAAACAGTACCATTAAGAAAAAAAATTGTTTTACTTACAGTTAACATTCTCCCTCCTCTTCTCCTCTCCTAAGCATTTTTTCAAACACTAATGCCAAGAAGTAGGGCATATGCTTTAGAGTTCTCTACAAGTTTAACAATATCCAAAAAAGGAAATTATTTCCAGATTTTCTTGTTCTAGCATGTTTCACAAATATAATTACTGCTTTGTGATCCCACATTTGTTAATTTCCAAGTTACTAGTTCTATTCCTGTTCATCTCTACCTCCCAAATCCTGTCTCTGCTTCATTTCCAACATATTTTTGAGTCTTCTAGTCAACTCTTTTGCTTGAGCATTTTCCATTGAAACATTGGAAAAGGTTTCACTGGCAAAGTCTCTCTGTGGTCTTTATTACCAGAAGAACAATAAGGAGAATCTCCTTCCCTTTCAAATCTCACGTTTTGTTGTACAAACTTTTGTATTTCCTCCTTGGCATGTACTTCATCAAAAATTATTGTGTCCCTCCAGGGAAGAATATTTTGAAGATAGCTGGGTACAGCAGTTTGAATCTCTTGACTGATTCTCTACATTCCCTGAATAGTGGGATACATTTACTCCTCTTCTGCCTGGTGTACAACAAGTAATCATTTTCCATAAACACTCTGCTGTCTCCCACTTTTAGTACTTTGTCCTTCTGTCACAGTTTTGTCAGAATCAGCTCCTTCTGCTGTAGGATTGCATATTTGCTATTAAAGGTCTAGTTTGCTCTCTCATAGCCAGATTTGGAGCATACACACAATGTACCCTTTCAGTTAACAACTGTGGAATACCAGTCCAGTTGCTTATTTGTGCTTCCATAAAATGTATACAGTCTGTTCCTTCCAGCTTCTCTGGTACAGTAGAAAATCTCAGGTTTTCCCTAAGTTCTCTATCCTGTAATTATAATATTTTTTGAAACATTTCTTATTGTGCAGTCTCATATTCAGCCAGCCTTTTCTTCATTTTTACCTCTTATTTTTGCAGTTTTATCACCTCATTTGAATATCTGTTTAAAGCTTCTTCCATTTTTTCCAGCCTATTGTTGTTTGAGTTGATACATTCCATCAGTGTTTTGTTTATTTTATTCAGGTCTGGGTGCAGTTGTCTTACACTTTCATCTAGGTTACTGGAAGTCATGTCTGGAGCTTGCACTGCTTTTGGCTGAACAGCTGCAATACTTTTCCCATTTAGTGATTTTTCCTCACCGTTTGCAGCTAACTTTCCTTCAGGTCCTTTGTATTTCTTTTCCCCTGGCATCCAGGCACTGTGTTTACTATCCAGTTACTGAAATTTAACCAGAAGTATGAGTCCACTGGCTTGCTCTGCTAAGTTTCTGTTTTCATACTAGGAGAGCTGGAATTAAGCTGTTACTAAATGTGCAGCCATCTTGGAAGTTCCACTACTGCACAATTATTCTGATTTCCAGACATTCCAGAAAAAAATCAGGATAGATAACAAAGCTATTTTAAATTCAGACAAAGCTAAACAGTAACATTTTGAGAGAAAACTTTCTCATGTATATGTGTATATATAAAATATGAGCAACAAGAAAAACGTGCATACACTTGTACATATAAATAAAAGAATGTATATAATAGTATATGAAATACAAGTGTATGCACTTTTTTCTTGTTGCTCATACTTTATATATACATATGCACAATGAATTTCGACAGGATGAGTTACTACTATTGTGGCTTACCTTAAGAATGTGGCTGTATAACTTTTTATATATATATATTTATTGTATATTTATATACTATATATATATATATATATATATATATATATATATATATATATATATATATATATATATATATATATATATATATATTATTATTTTTTTTTTGATAGCTATTGTTTTGTACCAGCACTTTATCAGTTAATAATGGGAGTAATTAAGTTTTGGCCAATGAACTTGATTAGTTTAAAATACAAAATATATAAATGAGTAAAAAACTGCTAGAACTTGATAATGATGAAGTCTCCCAAGGGGAGATGAAAGTGCTTAATCCTCTTATGTTTTAATCTATTGGTATTATTTTTTTTTTTTTTTGTGTTGAGTTAACAAATTTTCTGTTTTGCATATACAAGTGCCAGGGGTGAAGTGTTTTTTACTAGGTATTCCTCTGAAGAGAGGAATTTTGGAAGGGACAGCCTTCATTGGAGCCAGTTTCCTTACATCTAAGGTTGGGTGAATAACAAATATGTGAAACATGCAAACTACTCGAGTAGACCATAGGCACATTATACATAATACAAGGTCTAGTGAACTGAGTTTTGTCTGGGACTTAAACAGAACACACTGGGGAGATAGATATGTGCCCCAGAGACTGCCCTATGGCAAGCTGAGTTAATCTATTACCCAATTTAACAGCAACCTAAACCAGTGGATGGGGAATTGGAAATTTACACAGGGCCTTGCACCCATGTCCCTTATGGACAGAGGTTGCTTATAAATGCCTGGCCCTCAATGATCTATTTGGATACAGGGCATCATCGTTCTTCTGGGAAAATTTGGCTAGGCTTAGATAGCCCCCCCCTCGGGTTGTTAGCCTAGTAAAAATCTATGAATCTGTGAATACACTGAACATTACAGACTACCTGGCCATTCAGAGAGTGGAAGCTGCTCTTGTTGATGTATTGTTGGCCCACTGAACTAGACGGGGATCTTGATGACAGTGTGTGTGCAATCCCAGGATATCAGAGAATTGGGATATGTCATAAAATGTTATCAAGTTACTGTGTCTTTCCTCTGCCATTCTGGGAAATCACATATGGTCTTCCACATAATGGTTTAGGATTTATGAGGCAGATGTCTACAAAGTACCTAATATGTCCACATTAGGTCACTGAAAGGTCCCTGTAGCTAAGATGAATAACATACACATTCCTTAGTATCCACAAGCAGTGCCATACCACTCAAACCCCTTAATTCCACTTTTGGGTGACACAGTTCATTTAAGTGCCTTTCATTCTCACTGTTCACATAGTAATGGCCCACAATCTGTTGATTGTTAGCTGATAGCATGAGAGGTGCTGTCTGCACATCCTCTGTTGGTACTGATGGCCTTACTATGCAACATTCTGGGCCAGGGTCTCTGACAGTGGCTGATAACATATGCTAGTGATAATTAAAGTATTGCTTGTCATGTACACCGTGAATCTCATTGTTCAAAATTAATGTGTGCCACAGTAGGCCTGTTTTATGTGCTTATGAATCTATCTGCCATTTTGGGTGCTGCCATTTTTTTTTTTTTTTTAACTTTATGTAATCTGTTAACCAGGAGGTTATCCCACTCAACACAAGTATCCCCTTTCAGGGACAACCCAGGGGCACTAAATGGCAATGTGACTTTGTCAGAGTTATACAGTAAGCAAATGGAGTTGGACAAAATCAAACCCTGTACCTTTGACTATAGACAACATTTTAATATCTTAGAGCTTAACTGCATAAGTCATGTGGCTCATTTGCACATGGTTCCTGATTTCCTTGTCATTCTGCACTTCTCAGTATTTGCTGTGTACTTTGATACATTGTGCCTTATATCTTAGAGCTTAGCTGCATGAGCCATCTGGCTCATTTGCATGAGGCTCCTGATGTCTATGTTGTTCTGCACTCCTCAGCATGACTTTGCTGCTTTGCTCCTTGTACGATTGGTGTCTCAGAAGTGCTCATACTTGACTTGTTGCTAATGCCCCATTAATCTATGCTGCACAATGCTCTAGTCGTATACAAATCCAAGCCTGCATTTAAGTCAACACAAAAGTAAGCACTGTAAAGATATGGCATCCAAATTCAGGGCCATTCACACACCCATGTCAAGTTAAACCATGTTTAACTCACCACAATCTGCTAGGAATAAGCCTGCACAGCAGCAGATAGTATCATGTAGGAGTTCGGTCACCTGGCTATGAGCGGGCAGGGTTATTTCTAAATTTTACTAAAGACAATGCAGAAGTAATCCTTTGCAGATATATATTAAATATTCTCTACAATTATACAACTTAAATGCTAGAAAAGAACTCCCATCTCAGAATCAACAACAGAAAACAGATTTCACAGCAGCCTAGACTGTGTATCACTTATCTAGCTATTTTAAAGGAAGGTGTAAAACTACACAACACAAACTAGTCCTTAAACTGAGTTAAAAGGTGGATTATGCCACCAGCACCTTCTCTTTCCCTCTTTACACATTCTAAAACATATTTTTATCTCAGTTTCCCCCCTCAGTCAAAACAAATTTAATCAGTTTCATGATTTCTTTTAATTTCTTTTTCCACAAAGACTGATACAAATTTAATTTTGCATCTTGCATCAGTTGGAACTTTACCTATACTATGTAATTCTTCTTCTGAATTTTTTTATTTTTTTATTTTGTATCAGGTTGTGTGTTGCTATGCTTCTAACCTTAGAACATAGTCAGAGTGATCTGGTTTATTGCTTTCCTCATCAAGCTGTTGATTACTTAATAAATGGTTAACCAACTGCAGCCAGAGTCCCTCTTTTAGGGATTGCTTGGGATTAGTAATGGCTTTAAATATCAAGAAACAAAGAGCACCTACACTGAGAAGATAAAAAAAGTAATCTTAAGTTCATTTCACATTTTACATTTTTATTGTAACACTGTAGTTTCAACCAGCTCCCAGTACACTGTCTCATCTGGAAATATCCACATAATTTAACACTTTTAAGAAACTTGTGTTATCTTATTTGAAACCAAGGACAATTTTTCCTCTCTCCATTACAAATGCATCATTTTTTCACTGCCAAGAATGTCATATAAACCACCACTATATGCACAACCCTCTTTGTGTAATGAAACATCCCAAGGCAACAGTAATCACATCTCCTTGACAGCTTCTGGAATTGACTAAGGCAATCTGAAGTCACCCACTCTATTGACTATCCTGTTCTTTTTATTAGTTAGAGTAACTTTTTCCACACCCTTTTGCCATAAACTCATCTTGCAAGTCCCTGACATTGGACTGCAATTAAAGATAAATTAAGTCATTTTGTGCAAATAATAAAATAGGCTGTTAGACAAAATGAAGGTCCACTCTCTGAACACCAACAGATTGTGACATACTGAATGTCACACCACAAGCAAATGGCAGTTGTGCAAATCAAACCTAAATCTTCTGAATATACCAAGCAAGTTCATCTCTTCTTTCTCTAGTCATCCACCCCCTGATTTCTGATATAGAGTATTAGTAAAGATACTGAAACTCTACATTGCTCAGCTATGTTGCTCTGTACTTGAATACATGCACTTATACACTCATTTTAGTTTGTGCTACAGGTATCTGTCATTTATACTTCCATTTTCATTGTCTGCATGGGTGTTTCTTTTCAAGGCTGTATTTTAGACTATGGTAGTGTCTTAATCATGTCTTAGATTCTCAACTTGCAATGTTTTATACACACACACACACACGCACACACTCACACACATGAACACTTGCTTTCTAATTCATTTGAGCAATGAAAACAGTTATTTAAGGCAATGTATTCTCAGATCTTCAGTGCCTGTCTTTGGGTTTTGGGGGGGGGGGGTTCTACAGCGATATGGTGAAAGCAGACAGCAAATGGTGGTAAACCACTTTTAGTTGTTGTGTCTTTCGGCTTTTCCCGGTTAGGGGTCGCCACAGCGGAACTCCAGTCCGCTATTGATTGGCAGTAGATTTTTGGTAAACCACTTTTAGTGAGAAACATAAAAGCACAGCTCCTGAAAGCTTGAAAATATGAACATGAAAATGAAAAACAGTTGCCTGGAGAACAAGTGTAGTATTTGCTTATGGACAAAATGTACAGCTCTGTTTCACAGTTACGACAGCTATATTCTTCCACTTAAGGCACAATTAAAACTTTCATCATGTGAAAAAAAAAAGCTTAAAGGGATAACTGCACCATGTGCTATAACTATGAAACCCCAGTCACAGTGAAATAACTCCTGCTCTACCATCTCACCATGTAAATCCAGACTTTGCATTTGTTGTCTGTGGGGAAGACGATGACACAGGAGAAGGTGTAACTGCTAGCTTTTGGAGCCATGGAGAAAATATGCTGTTAATTCCATTATTTTCAGGGCCATCCACATAGATATCAAGCACTAAACAGGGTACTGGAGGCTGTCTAAACTTAAATTATTCATGACTGGTGGCGTTCGATGGATTGCTGGAGCTTTCCCCTGAGACAGCTGCAAGGTTAAGAAAAGGATTGGAGTTAAGTGCTTTGGTTTATCTACAAGAGTAACTGCAAAATAAAAGACAAAGGCAACATTCCCAAGATACAGGGTCTACAGCTAATGGAGGTTAAATGCCCACGCTAGTAACCAAGGTTATAGCCAGCCTATATCACTATCATACTGTGTATAAAAAAACACCATTATGCATTAACATGAAAAAAGAAAGGGGAACAGGGCCGCATATTAGAACCAAAACATACCAAACACAGCTCAAAGAATGTATACTTCATTCTTATGAGGTAGTGTGTGTGTGTGTGTGTGTGTGTGTGTGTGTGTGTGTGTGTGTGTGTGTGTGTGTGTGTGTGTGTGTGTGTGTGTGTGCGTAATGCACAACATAAAATTAAATTTGATTCACACAGGACTGGTCAAGTAAATTTTACAAGAAAATGGGGTACCCCACCCACTTGCAGGACCCATGGTACAGCCCATTACAGTGAGTGTACTCATTCATTGTTTTGAGATTCAGCAGATCAGGGTCAATATTTTATGATGAGAATTTGTGCTATTGGTGACTTATGGGTATAATTACAATATATGTACGCACACACACAAACATACACATGCACATGTATATATCGGACAGCATAAGTATGCATGTGTAGAAACTTATTTATGAGGCAATACAGAAACTTTGTCCCAGAAGCTAATGATATAAAGTCCAGTGAATAACCACAGTGATCTGGACCAAAACTTTTTTGATTAATCATCCAACATGGATAATTTATGCTTATCAGGCACAAAAAATCTAGTGCCTCGGACTTTTCCTTTGAATGTGCAAGCAAAAAGCAAACACAAATTTGGCCCAAGAAAAAGTTTCATGAAGTACACCTGTTCATGTCACATTCCTATGCGTGTTTCTGGAGCACAAAACAAGATTTAGAGTTGTGACTCAGAAACTTAAAAAAGGTTGACCAAAGGACTAGAAGAGATCCAACTAATATTCAGCTATAACTCATCCAATTACATTGTTATCCACTGATCCATTCTCAGCTAGAACAGCAACATTCACATACTTTGCTCATTGTTTCAGTATATACAGGCATTTGGACAGTGCTTTTTAACTGAATAAAGTATGTCTGTGCTGTCTGGCACTGTCAGCTGCCTCATGTCTCAGCACATTTGCTTTTATCTTGGATGATTGTACCAGACCATGGTCTATATGGCCTCTGGAAAATAAAGCAACGTGAGCAAACGATAATCTCCGTACTTCACATACAACTGCTGTTATGAAAAGAGAAAACAAATTAAAAGGTCTTGTTTTTTTTGGTGGGTGGGTGTGCGAGGCAAGCAAGCAGACATATTGCACTGTAAATAAGCATATAGTACAATGTAAATAACCAAACAGCTACTGTAGGCTTATCCTGAAATAAGGGAATATTCTGATAGCTCATTAAGAAAAAATGTGTCAAACTGTATGTGCATATAGCAGACATAGAAACTATATAAAATGGTAATTTTGAAATAACTTGTGAGAATTCTATAAATTGTTAAGTTTTCTTCCCCAGGCTCTCACTGAAAACACAGATGGATAACCCAGGAATCAAAACATAAGTAAATGAATGTGTAGAATACTGCGTGTATCTCTTTGGAAACCTAAGGAGGGCAGAGGAGGCATTCAGTATGCCTCCTGAAATAAATGGGTGTCCTTATAATAAGATGTTATACATATTTGAGATATGCAGATTGAAATTATTTAGGTGAGACTATATGGATACAGCAGATTGTGAGAGAAGGCTAGAAAGCATGACAAAATTGTGTGTGATAGTGTGAGAGACTGTGACTGAATATAAGGAATATTTCTTAACAGATAATGTGGTGTGTAAATAAAAAATATGTCTTAAACGGGTCAGTAGACTGTAAAGTCACTAATACTCTTAAAAATGCAGGCTACACCAACAAGGGCAGGAATGGGGTGAGACAGCTATATAGAAATAAGCTCCATAGTTGGAGAGATAATGATAGGTAATTAACCCTTTTGTTATTATATTGTTCTTTGTCCTGTGTGTGTAATCATCCATATTAAGGGAATGATATACAATTCCCATGTTCTTACTACAGCAAGCACAGACCCACATACACACAAAACTACATTGTTGCAGTTTACTGATGATGATTTTTTGGTCAGGTGACCCAGAATGAACTTTTCCAGCTACCACCCAGGCCAAAGAAAATAAACAGCACCACCCCTGCACCACCCTGCAAAAAGCTAACCATGGCTCTCAACCTCTTAACACAAAAATTCTGGACAAAACCAAAAATAATGGGTGGGGGGGCAAAGCTCCAAAAACAGGGACAAATTTTAAATATTGCTCTTTTAAACTTAGAAAGTTGTTAGAATAAAAGATATTGTGTTAACATGCATTTTCTGAAGGATATGAAGTCTGAAACTCAAATGCCTGTCATTATTTAGTGAATTCAATCCCCAGTTATTTACCACAAAAAATCAGTAAACCACAAATTTTATGAGAAATAAACCAAGAATATGATGCAAAAACCTAGACATTCTGCAAAAATCTGGACAGTTGAGGAATATGAAGTTAACCGGCTGCCAGTAGCTGTTCGATCTATCTGGCTTCTATTCTCCTTCACATATAAAATATTAAATAACAGCTTCGGCCTTCTCTCAATCAAATGTCAGATAAAAACAGAACTGTACTCCCTAATTAGACAGGACAACAGTTTCACATTTGTCTATATACCCCCTTGGTCTTGCTACTGAAGAAAAAAGCCTCAGTATAGTCATTGCAGCTAAATGGAGGCACTTGCACTCTAGTCACACAAATGCCCAAACACACTAAATTCAACTATGTACTCTACAAACACCTTAAAGAAACCCACAAGCATCTGCTTTAGAGAAAGGGTAACACCTTAATCAATACTTTAATCTCTTCTTTCTGTGCTTAAACTTACTTCAGTTTATACAACAATTGAGTACCTTTCAACTGCAAATATGTACACACATTCTCTTAATAGAAATCAACAGCGCTGCCTCTGCCTTGCATGGTACAACTGGCAATTTTGCATGTATAGATAATGATGGATTACATATATAGATTCTTAACAGAAATTTGAATATTGCAACCAGGTAGTACTAGTAATAATTATATGCAGTCTGTGCTTCTCTGTGATTCACATAATTCAATCAAATACAAGTTGAAAGCTACATACTGTCTAGACAGGTGGTGGTTTGGTGTCTACAGTTCACTTATAACTTAATTTTCAATTGCTGTATCCACTGCCTACCAAGTAATTGCTGATAAATGTTAATATATGTATCTTTATCCTTGTAGAACACTATCAATGTTATTTAATAGCAACGGTCATGACCACAGTGCTATGACTTTTGTACTCTATAACACTGTAAGCTACTGTTGCTTAGTATCTGAAACCAGCTGTGCTTGTATTGTAAAGTATCTGAGCTCTGTATTTTATACAAGCTGTATGTTATAATATCTTATGCATGGCCTGTTGGTTTACTTAATACTGTATATGCACTATGCCTCTGCTTACTGTGCAACTTTGCACCCAGGTCATGGATGAAAAGGATCTTTGGACTAGCCCACCTACCTGATTAACAAATGTTTAAGTAAATGAATAAGTAAATAAACAAATCGCACAAAATAACCAATGTACCATTCATACAAACTATAATAATGTATAGAAAACAACACAAATTTCCATCTGTAAAGATATCCATGCTAGACTGATACGGTAAGGAAAAATGTACTAAAATGAGAAAAAATGTTCCTGTTCTTCCAGAGGAACTTGCATGAAAAATGAAACAAGCTGTGCTACAGCTGTTTCAAATGTATATATTAAAAGCAAAAGTGTTTAAAAAAAATGAAAGAAATTGCACTGTACTTGTTTTTTCAATAAAATAGACAGAGAAAGGAAATGTGTAACATGTTATATAACAGCAGTTGTACCTGTGATGTGGATATCTCACTACTGCCAACCAATATGTGATATGGATATCTTACTACTGCCAGCCAATATGTGATATGGATATCTCACTACTGCCAACCAATACGTGACACCCCTCCACCCCTGGGCCAGTAATCAAGGAGCCTCAATCCTCACCACTGGCACCAATGGGGGGCGTTCACTGGGAGGATAACAGGTATATACACAGTATCTCCTGATGCAGCTCTCTGCACCAAGCACAATCAAGCACAATTTCCCTTAAGAGCACACAAGGAACACAGTCAGTCCAGGGCTGGTTTCTTCCTCTTTCTCCAGATCCCCAGGCACAGCCATAGAGTTGAGTCCTTAGCCAGGGTTCCAAGCCAAGTCCTCCAACACTCTCTCTGCCCAACCAGTGCTTCGTGTCCCTGCCCAAGTAGCTGACACACACACTCTGAGATTTGATTTGCACCCACATTCACATGCACACATGCGCACACACACACACACACACACACACACACACACACCTGGGAAAGGCTGGCACAGGTTTACTAGCTATGCCCCCGTTTTCCCAAACTATAAGGTAGTTATCACTGCCACCAGAATCCCTTGCCAGCTACTATAAGGTCCTTACAAGGGTATTCAGTATACTGAGAGAAATTAATATTAATACAAATGGTAGTTTGACCAAGAGCAAGGCTATTAGGAGTGGCCCACACAGTGTCATCAAATAAATATGCAAATACTCTCAAAAGTTAAATATCTCTGCAAAGATCAGCCAGAATGAAAGGTTTAAATATATTTAATAATAAATAATAAAAGAAGATGAAAATACTAAGTATATATTTACAGCAATATCAGAGTTTAAATCACAGGAAATATTTAAAATAACATTACAGGACAGTCTCAAACAAAATAAGAAAAACAATATCTAAACTAAACTTCACTATATTCCTGACTGAATCTAAGAGAATCATACTGTTCCCTAATAACTTACTTAATAGAGCAAGGCAGATGACGAGGTGAATGGTCCTTCTTGTTGTCAGGCCCAAGACAGAATACAGAATGCTCCTGAGATATTAGTCTCCTCTAATATTAAAACATTATTTCGATACAGAATGACATCAAATACATCTGGTCATCTGACTCTGTTTCCCACAGTATCACCAATCCTGGAAACTACTAGGATTTAAACATTTACATGTAAAAAATACAAACACAAGAGCTTTGCTCAGATCTGTTGAGCATCTGGAGGTCGTAAAACAATTAAACACTTCCACTCTTCCTCAGTGGCAATTAGTTCACCCCAAAGACAATACAGAAAACTTCCTAGTACAGATTTTTTGTCTCTGCCTACACTGAAACCTGTGAGATGACATCTTTATGGCCTAGCCCATAAAGTGATTTAATTTCAGATACATTTTAAAGTTTGCTGGACTGAGGTCAACCTTCCAGTTTCTTCTGTTAAAACATATACATTTAAACAGTGACAATAGTGCATGTACATTTCTGTTCTCTCCAGCAGGGCACACTGTGGATACATTTCAAACATAAGCACTTTACAAATAACTTTTCAACACAAACATCTGTATAAATCAGTTTGATATACACATGACATACAATTCTAATACATTTGTAGCATAACCATCTTGTATAAATCAGTCAGATATTCACAAATGGCATATAATTATTTACAAAATTCCAGCTAGCTGTGCTAGTGGTACCTCCTTTCGTCACAGTAACCATGAAAATGTGTTATAGTTTAAAACTAAAATTAATTCTAGCTTCATAAATGTGTGTATTGCTGGAAAGTCTAATGCTGATTGGAGATGCTGAGATGGGTCAAAGGTTATTTCCTTATTTGCACTCTTATTTGTTGACTCTTATCACTCTCCTTTGGATTTATAAATATGAAAAAAAGGAAACATCTTCCAAAATATGAATCAAAGTAACAGGCACAAAAAATCTTGTTTTTGACTTACATAAACACAGACAGACTGTTAATTCAAATCAGTCAGTCTTTTAAGGGAGCTACTAAAATGCTGCCTGCTGGAATATACCCATGGGACAGCTCAACTTTTGATCAAAATATAAAAGGACTCTGAGACTTCATTTTGATTCTAATAGCTAGACAGTAAGGGCACAGTTCGCTTATACTCAACCCATTACATGCAGGCTCAACAGTATTATCTTGGTACTGAAGATGACAAGTATTCTTGACTTTAACATATCTTTTTTTATTTTAAAATTGGTAGGAAACAAAGTTTAAAAAATTTTCTTGCTCATAATTATTTAGCTAGTGCAGTAATTGTGTTAGCTAAATAATTACCATGCAGATTCTAATTAAAATCAATGGGAAATCACACGTGAAAGTGAAAGGCCATGCCATTTATTAGCAAAATATCTCACCTGTACCCTGTAATTATAGTACCAGGACAGTAATAGCCAATCCATGTCCTATTAATATGCCTTCAAAGCACTGGAGATCAATTCTTCCAAGTAACCAGTCCCACTGTTTTCTTGACAATTTCTAGGTCATTTCACTACAGATTTCCAGGAGCAGCAGATGTTCCTATCTTCAGGGATGATTTTCTCTTGCAGGGATGTGTTTTTTCTTTATTTTCTAGCAAGAAATCTGATAGATCTGTGAACAGTGACAACACCCACAGCACAATGCATTCCTGTGTTTGTTTAAATTATTTTTACCATGATCATTGTGGGTGGGGCGCCACATAGCAGCACATTAAAATACATTAGTCTGACTATTTTAAACACCACTTCTAGGGACCACACATCACAGATGATTAGTAGAGGTGGCTATTTGTTTGAAGAACGGCCTCTGGATGATAGCAAAGGCAGTTTGGTTGATCATAATAAAGTGGGGGCAGTATACAATGTCTGAGAGCTACAAGATGAAATACATTACTGTGAAAAATTGTTCTTTCACTTTCATCATAACATAGTATCAGAGAGGCATGCAAAAAGTGGTGACCTTTTAGGGGAAAATATGGTGACAGGGTATATCTGAAACACAGGGCAGTTGTTTGATCTGGCTTTCCAAGGGACGGTGTATGTGACTGTGAACAACAAGCTGAAATTAATTGCTAATGCTACTTTACCTTTCACTTTCTTCACAATCACTCATTAGATATGTGCACATAAAGCTGTTATCTTGTTTTGGGGATGGGCTGTGTATGAAAGTGCATGATGAATACACAAAATCTTTTTATACCTAGTTTGGAATATGTATGCATGCCTGAGAGAAACAGGCTGAAATGTGTTACTGTGGTTACTGTTTCATTTACTTTCCTTACAATCAAACATCAGAGAAGTACATGAAAAGTAGCTATCTTTTTGGGGGTATATGTACAACTGTACATGAAAGCAAAAGGTTGTTACATGATTACTGTCAAAAAAGGACAGGCCTTCATTGAGGACAGTGTATGTTTCTAAAAGTAGCAAGGTGAAATACATTACTGTCACCATTGATTTGCTATTTTCCTCTTAGTAAGATATCAAAAATACACAGATTGTGGCAATGTAAGTAAACAAAGGGCAGTTATATAATCACTTCTGATTGTTGATATGGCTTGTTGGGGACAGTATTTATGAAAGAGCAATGTGTCCAATACATTTATGTGATGACTTCCATTCAAAGGCAGCTTACCATCTCAGAAGAACGACATTCAACTGGGGCAATATGTGTGTTTGTGTGCCTGTATGTGTGTCTGTGTGTGTGTTGTACCCAAGTATCTTATTAGAAGTTTCTATGTTTTATATGGTAAACTATCTTATAGGAACTGACATATGGTCTCTTGCCTATGTCTATCAAATCCAAAGCTTCATTGAATTGGAAGCCAGTATAGACTGTGCAATACATGCACAATATGTGGGTAACATAAAATGCCAGGCAGTCAGTAGCCTGGCTACAAATTCTGCACCAGTTGTACATTGTCAAGTTCAGTGTTATGAAGTTCCAGTTAAAGACACTTTCGTAGTCCGGGTGGGATGACAGCAAGGATGTGTTGAACTGCCAAAAGATGCCTGATCTTGAAGATGTTCTGCAAGTTAGAGCAGGAAGATTTCATTACAATAGGCATTGGCCCTGAAGTGCCAGCCAACAGTCCAGGATCACGTCCAAAATGCATATCTTATCCACACACTCAAGTCTGTTTCCACCATGTAAAATATAGTTGGGAAGTAGGCAAAGAAGACTCTCTCAAATTAGCATAAACAGCCATGGCCTCAAGTTTTGGAGTTGTTGACCTTCAACCAGTTATGAGAAAGCCATGGATGGATGGCTTTGAAGTTATTAACAACAGAATACACACTCACTTTTCCCTGGAAAGGAGAAGTAAAGCTGGGTGTCATCAACATGATAATGGTATATTAAACCTCTTCCCTGAATTAAATTTCCCAAGGGTAAGGTACATATCTTCTTAACTGATATGCTGTCAAGCTTCAAATCCCCTCCAAACCCAGTTAACTCTAGTGAATACATAGAAACATACACCACCACATTATACCAGTGTAGATGTAGCTGTACCCCATAGGAACAAGTTCATGGTAAACCACAGAAACAAATCCACATGGTATAACCATAATATCAGCAAGATTTATAATAAAAGGGAAAAATTCTGACCAAAATTATGAAGAGTAATTCCCAGGATGTTAGAGCACTTGTCACTGAAATAAACAAATCGGGAGCTTAATAAAATCCACGAAAGCCAAGTTGAGACTAAAACAGCTACCCAAACTAAAGACAATCATAAAACATTTTTTAGTTATGTTCATATTCTCAAAAATGTCAAAAGCACAACACAGCAATGCACCAAGTGGATTGTGAACAATGTTACCTACACTGAGGCTGCAAATATAGTGGAATTTAGCTCTAACTTTACCCTTCTCTCTCCTCCGTCTGTCCCTCAAGATATACCTGAAACTGCATTGCCTCCAGCTATCACACAAGACCAAGTCCTAAAAGTGCTATCAAAAGCTAAAAATATTGTGTTGATGGGTCCTGACAATATCTCTGGATGCATCTTAAATAACATGAAGCACAATTTAGACAAACCCCTAAGAACACAATCTCAGCCTCCATACAAGTTTTGTAACAAGTGAATGGAGAACAGTAACAGTCATTTCCTTGAACATTGGAAGACCTTCCATAGACCCAGGCAATTACACACCCACAAGTCTGACCAGCCTCATATGCAAAGCCATGGAAAGGCTTATCATGGAACTAATCAATCAGGACATATGGAACCTCCAAACACTGAACCTGTCTCAGTTTGGATTCATCCAGGTCACGCTTACTCAACCTGGTGGATTTTTTTGAAAAGGTCACCAAATCAACGGATGAAGACAAAATGCTACACTGCATATCTTGGCCTGCCCAAAGCTTTTGACACAATTTCCCACTCAGACAAAATAGAAAAGCTAAATAAACTCCTATGTCCCTCACTGGATTGCCAACTGACTCACAGATATAATGCAGGAAATCAAAATAGGGGAATGTACCTCCACAAATAGACCAGTTACCAGTGGAGTCGCCCAGGGTTCTGTGCTGGGACTCCTCCTGTTTGGCATTGACTGAAGTAAAAGCCAATACTAAAAGGCTCTGACTGACTAAGTTTGCAGATGACTGCAAGCTAGGAGCAGTCACTGAATCCCCAAATGACTCAGCCATCCTGCAGGAAGGTTTGTCCCAAATAAATTACTGGTGCCAAAAACATGGACTGAAACTAAATGCATTACTGTATCTTTTGGGAAGTCATCTATCTCAGGGAACTATCACAATGACAATATGCACCTAACAGTTGACCCAGTTGTTTGAAATCTGGGAACGTATGTGAACAGCGACTAAACATTTGACCAACATATGTCCAAAAGTTAAGAAGTGAAGCTGTGTGTCATCAGCATACTAATGGTATATTAAACCTCTTTCCTGAACTAAATTTCCCAAGGTTAGCCTATATATATCCTCCTAAGCGACATATTGTCAATATTTAAATCCCCACCAAACTCAGTTAACTCCACTGAATATGAGGAAACATACACCATCACACTATACCAGCAAAGATGTAGCTATACAGCTTATAAACAAAGGGATATAGGGATGTCATTGTCCCCCTTTACTCAGCCCTCATTTGGCCAGTCATTGAATATAATGCCCCCTTTGGCATGTATCTGTCCAGACACATGCAACAACTTGAATGCCCACATTGATACCTTACTAAAAGGATACAAGGCCTAAACAACATGTCCTACACTATCCAACTCAAAGCCCTGTCACTATACTCGGTATGCTACAGGCTGCTAAGAGGTAACCTGTGTCTGGCATACAAGGCATTCTCTGACTCAATACCAATGGATTTACTGCACAAAAGCAAGTCAAATGTCATCAAGTGAAAGGCCCTTCTCCCCATGATGTGCCCATTTGCAAGTCAGAAACATGTTAGCAAGGATGAGGTATACCTCTTTATTGGCTAATTTCCATGCTGCTGAATTGTATTTACTACAACAATGTGCAGATCATTGTTGATCTGCACATTGGAGTAGTAACCTGCTGCTCATGTAGGTAGTGGAATTCTCCCCTGCCACTCTCTCATGCATGCTAGTAGATAAACACAAACTCACACATATACAGCACCACAGTTCATGTATCTCTCCCTACCCTATCTGCCCTGCCATGGTTCCCCCATCCCCATAATAGTGGCAAAGCCATTACAACATGCATTTATTAGGCCCTTGTGGTCTACTGCATCCCCCACCCCAATCCCTGTACAATAGTTGGTGCCATTACAGCACTTTAAAGAGTATTCCCTGGTGTCTAATGTACCCCAACCCCAATCCAGCACTATCATTAGTGCCATTATGGCATTTTAAAATTAATCCCTGGTGTCTAGTGCATCTCATCACCCCCATCCCAGTTTTCCTGCTTTTGCATTACGGCACTTTATACAGTAATCCCTGGTGTCTAGTGCATCCAGTCAACACAGATCCCCATTTTGCAGTCTGTGCCATTATGGTACTTTAAGAATAATCCCTGTTGTGCAGTGGTTCCTCCTCACCATATTCAAGTTTGGTGATTGAACACAACTAAACACAGCAACATGGTGAAAATGGCCATGCTGATCTGCCTGACCAAACAATTTCCTGAATCACCTGGATGTGTAGGTGCCTTCCTGGAGGTGTTTCCTGAGAGAGAGGATATGGCTAATTGGCATATGCCCCCTGGAATGCTTCATTAGCATTCAGCATGCCTGTGGAGTAAGCCCTTTGTGATGCTGCATGTCTTTGTGTTAGACGAAAGTTACTGAATCAGGGAAAGGTACTGCAATGTATACACAGTGTGATACCTAACTCTAGGGGTAAAGCTGGTAGCCACATTTATGGACCCCACTGGGTGCTGTTGTTGTTTACTGTGCCTCAGCTTATAGCTTAATTTAGCTCCAGCTTTTGAAATACACCGCTGAGGTATCAGCACTTTACCAAGATCTTAAACTTGTTCAGTTCATTAATGTAATGAGCTTAGGAGATTATTAGGATCCAGTTGTTGTTCTTGGATGACTTAAAGAAACCTAGAGTATTAGAGAAATCACATTCAGAAAATATCAGTTATAATTAAGACCAATGCTATTTGCAAAAATAGAAAACTCATCTTTTTTACTTGTTTGGCAATCCTTTTGGAATAATTTGTCAGATCTGCTGTTTTAAATTATTAGTGTTTTCGTTCTTATTTTATCTTGCTCTGTTTTGTTAGTTCTCTCTCATTCCTTCCTCTTTCTTCCATTACTCGTAATAGATGATGGTATTTTGATCTAAGTTACATATTACTATCACCTACTGTTTTACAAATAAGAGTCCATGAACCTTTAACAGCCTTTTGGCATGCAATCTAAACAAGTAGGTGGGATCTTGGTTTATTACCTTCCCCTTCCCCCAAATTTACAACCATATATGTACATACATACACACACACACACACACACACAAAATGGTGATATGTACAGTAAGTACAGTACTGTAAATTAATAAAATGCCATGTATAGGTATAGAACGATCAATTCAAATATCATCCTTTCCTTCCTATCTGAGCTGGAAAGTAAGTAAAAGTGCTACAACTTCTATTTAAGTGCTGCATGACAAGGTAGTACACTATATCATAAATAAAATGTGTCATTTAGATCAATAATTATTGCACAATGAAGGTGAACATCTATCAAAGATAAGACTCCTCTCACCATAAATCTAAAAGCCTGTCAAGAGCTGGTTTGCATTCTAGGACATGACTCTCAAAACAAACATTTATGGACTTCATTCAGATTTACTGTAAAGGAAAACACCTTAGAACTAAAAAAATCTATAGAGTTAGTTTAACCTCTCAAAATCAATTTAACTGCTTCTTATAGAATTTTAATGTTTTCTGCAAAATGGCTATCAATGGGACTTGACATATCAAAGTGATCTTATTTTATTTCAAGCCTTTCTCTTTCCCATTTCAAGTCTGCTTTATATGAGTCATGCTAGGCATAAGGAAGTAGTGGTGTATTCCCATTCCACTGACACATAATGGGATTAGTGTCAGTCATTGTCATCTTATATACCTTCTGTAACAGGACTGTTTCTTTTATTTTTTGAATGGTCCTTATTTGTGTCTGTCTCAGGGCTTGTTTTACAGTATATTAAGGTATTACATAGCTGCAATCAAAACAGTTGCTAAATTGCAGGCCTTTGTTCAAAGTATCTTTTTGTAGTCCAAGATGAATTGACAGCCCCTCCCCCTACACTTTGGTAAATGTGCTGATACTTTACAAGAATTACAAGAAAAAATATTTAATAACTTTTCTCTAAATGTCGCAGACATCTTTCATACTACACTTAAGTCATTTTAAAAATGTAAAGTAGTACCAACAACAAATATTTAAAGTTTAAAGCTTAGCATTTCAATACTGTAATACTGGTTATGTAAATTTGTCAAAAGAGATGACAACTGCCTTTGAACCATGACTGACTTAATAGCTCAGTTTTGCTCTGAAAGGTTCAGCTACATTAGAAGCAGCTGTGAATCAGTGTAAGATCTCAACCTCTTTGCAATAAAGACAACGGAAAACAGTTTCACACCCCTCTGTCTTATTTACAGCAGCCTGACCTCCTGACTACACATTTCTTTGTGTCTGTGGTATGTCATGCAAGTGTAGACAAATTCCTCTGCAACTCATGTGAGAAGTTAAGCTTAAAAAAAGTGGGTGGTCTTTCCCTTCTTTTGATAACAAAATGAGGAAATTAATGTTTTATAAAGTACAAGCAGGTTTCAGGTACCTACAGACAATACTGGAATCATATTGTAGAGAGAAAAGCAACCTGAGAGTTGAGTTAAACTTTAGGAGAAGGTGGAGTTTTCCTTTAAGTAATTTTCTGAATAATGGATAGTCTACAAAGAAGACCACCATCCGGGCTGTGCAGACAGCAGGAAGAAGTGCTTGTTTTCAGTTCACTTGCTAATGCTGGACAGTACCCATTGTTAAGCAGTTTGAATGTGAGGCTGCAGGGCAGAAAGTGGACTTACAAAAATGGGTCAATATGCATTAAGCAGTTTGAGGGGTAAGGGTGTTGAGTAGAAAAGAGGCTCTTTCAGTTATTGGAATTCAAGTTGAATTTTGAAGCATTAGGCAGTATGTTCTCTATTGTTAGGTAGGTGTATGAAGCACAATAAGTTGTTTTCTGTTGCTTGCAGTAAAGCAATATTGTGGGAAGAAATTGAAAGTAGTAATGCCCAAGATGTATTCTGATCCAGGGATAAAGGGCATTACAGGAATAGCCCTTCCTACATCCAATGTAAGCAAGTGAGCAATACTATAGAAAAGTTCACATTATTTAGAACTTTGTCAATAGTATTTTCTATGTTGTGTGAATGGCAATTGCTGATGTGAGCATAGCCAAAGATACTTTTGAGTTTTGATACAGGAAGTAAATTTCTAAGGGATTCTTTAATAAATTTATGATTACGTTCTGGGCACATAGCAGTGGCAAAAGTCATTACTGTGGCCTTTGGAGGATTTATATTTAGGCTATTCATAACAAGCCAACTCCAAGTGAATCAGAAGTGAATTTGTAATCCTTTTTTTAAATCTTCGGTAGAGATATTGGCATTAGATAACAGTATATCATTTATATACAGCAGGGAGTTGTTATTTCATACCTCGTATGTCAGGTTATTCCCAGAAAGAAGGAATCTGTAGAAAATAGATGGGTCATAGTCTTAATTCAAAATGTCCTGTCATTTGGGTAGTCAGAAAACCATTACACCCCTAAAAGTAAATCCAGCCTAACATAAAGTACTATGATTTCTCGGTTTAGGGTACAGGGTCATCCTATCACATTGGGGAAGGATCAGGACCCCCATGGCAGCTTTCAATAGCTAAAAGATTTGCTGATCATTGCCTAAACCATTCCTCTGCAATTCCCATACAATTCCCATACAATTCCCATACATTCATTTGTAGTGGACTCAACAGCAAACACAAATGCAGAACAAATGTCACTTTTATTATGCAGTGGTATGTTCTGCATCTCCCTTCAGTATGATAATATCTATGCATAAAATAAATCAAGATATATGTAGAAAAACTTCTGCTCTTCTACAGTAACAAAATATGCTAAACACACCCCAAGTTATCAAGCAGAATGTTATTTAGTAAACAGGATTAACATGTAAATAAAAATTCTCATTAATGATGCACTCCTTATTTATTTTAGAAGTTTAGCTTCTTTAGATTCATGTGACAAAACTTCCTCCCCCAAAATAGAAAGTGTAGCATTTCTGCACTGCCCAGGCCTTGTTTGGAAATGATCCATTATCTGGTGCTGATACTGCCACACACGTGTTTGTCTTCTATCAGCAGCAAGGCAATATTACTAGGTACACTGCAGAAAGGAAGGGTGGTGAAGGTGAGAAAGTGACATCCAGACAAAAGTTAGAAAACGAGACGTTCTTTCGCCATCCTGTGCAGGTGAACAAACTTTTCCCATTGACGTCCTCCTGACCACATAAAGCAGCATCCTGTCATCAGTCTTTCATGTCTGTCACCACTGGGCCATGACTGGTAGCCTGTCTAAAATGCAATGGATATCTAACCCACCCTGTCAGAAAGAACAGCATCTACTCAAGACAGGCTTCAACCGTAGTATAGCTCTTTCTTTCTCCATTTTTCAGCATGTTTCTACTTGCCCTGCCTTGTTTGATGCATGAACTTTTCAGTAACACAATTATCAGTTTACACCTTATAACTCCATAGTAGCTCGCTAATTATATTACTTTGCCCAGAATGCTTCACTTCCTCAGCCCCACCCCACCACCAGTACTAAGTTAGCTGGTATCACTGTAGGCTTCCAGACACAAAGCATAAAAAAGTGGAGGTTCTTACCTAACGTGGGTGCCTTGATACCCTTGGCAGCAACTTATTTTCCAAAAACCACTCACAACATTTGATAATGGCACTGATCCACAATGTCACTGTGACCTTTAGCCTTCCAACAATGTTGCATATGAATGCAGTATGGCTGCTATAATTACAAACTTCTGTCATGCTGATTACTGCTTGTAGTCTTTGAATTCCAACTCTCTGTTTTGATGCTAATGACGTCTGATCTGAATAACACATTTATATCAGCATATACACATATAATGCAGAAACTTGGAAATCCATTAGTTGCTTATTCAGCTTTATGCTTCAAACCTAGTAATAAAGGGTCTAATTCCCATCTTCTCTGAATGTCTAAAAATCATGTGTTATAGCATGTGAATCTTGTGAGACAAACCCAATCACCTTCTTCAGTAATTCTTTATCTACAAAACTTATTTCTCTCAAGCTCACAATGTTTTCTTGCTTTAGACACATTTATAGCTCTTACACAACGGTTCTTGTTTGGCACTATTTATCTTACTCTTTCAAAACTTTAGAAAATGATTCAACCTGCTACCTTTTCACTCTTTTTACCCGACACTCAGGTATCATCAGTGCATACCGCTCAACCTCTTAGTGCCAGAAATGTGGACAAAGTGGGGGGAGGCCCAAAAATAGGGACAGATTTTGAATATTTCTATTATAAACTTAAAAAGTTGAGAGAAAAACAGAATTTGTGTTAACATGCATCTTCTGAAGGATTTGAAGTCTGAAATGCAAGTGTACGTCATTATTAGTAACTTCAGTCTCCAGTGATTTACCAGAAAACCAACCACAAATTTTATGAGGGACAGACCAAAATATGAGGCACAAACCTGGACATTCTCTGAAAATCTCTTGAGAGGTATGCATCAGTGATACATTTCAGCCAACATCCTATAGTGCTAATTTAACCAGTTAGCAGTGCCTAATTAATGTGCACTGTAAAAAGGAACAAATCATTTTTTTCTGTTTATTTTTTAGCATTTATATCCAGTGCCATCACCATCAATAACTTACTATACAACACTCTTCCTGATTCACTGAAATGGTATCAGCACACTCACTGGACTCGGTTAGTCTCTCACTTTTGTATTGTTTGCATGTAATGTCATCTGCTCCTGCAGACTTTCCCCTTCTGAGGTTTCCAGGTCCTCGCAGCATAAGTCTCTCCACTGTACACTTTAACTGTATGCAGTTTCTTTTTCACATTCCTTATTTTTCATGCTAAAGACTGCGCAAACATATACGTCTTTCTTCAAAGTGACACTTGTACATAAATGAACTTAATGTTTTCACTCTTATCAACAAGGAGTCCCTTCCAAACAGTAGGGGAATATAAGGGTTTATATTACAAGACTGAAAGAGCAGAACCGCAAACACCTAAAGAGCGAAAAAAAAATGGAACCTCGATGTGCTGTTTGTCAGCCCCCCACAATAGCAAGTTTGAGGTTCCATTTCTTTTGCTCTTTAGGCATTCACTGTTTTAATTTTTTGAATATAAATGGTATCTTGGCCATGTCTCCTAATACCTCTTCACGTTTACACTGAAAACAGAATAAGGATATATTTGGATTTACCTGATCAACAAACTAGAAATAAGTAGACAGGTATGTCCTACTCCATAATATAGTCCAGCGTGTGCATGGTATACCCCAGTCCATGAATAATTTACCTCAGTCTATGCATACTGTACCTGGTATACTTCAAAACATGTATAATATGCCCCAATCTGTGTATAGTATACCCCAGTCCATGCAAAGTATATACAGCCTGTGGTCTGTATACCCATGTCCAAGTGTAACATACCACAATCTGCACATGATATACTCAAGTCTGTGCACAGTACACACCAGTCCATGCATATTTTCCAGTCCGTGAAGGAATGCCACAGCCCATGTATAACATACTCAAATCTATGCATAATGTACCAGAGTCTGAACATAATATACCCCAGTCTGTGCACAGTATACCCCAATCCATGCATAACATTTTCCAGTCTGTGAAGGAATGCCACGGTCCATGTATAACATACTCCAATCTATGAATGATGTACAAGAGTCTGCAGAGCCAGAGCTGGCTTACCTAGTGCCCACTGCTTGTTCTTGATTTATCAACCCCACTCCCTCAAAGAAAAAAAGGAATTCAGTTTAATCTGTAGCAATTCAATTGGTACATTTGTACAATCGGCTTTCTAGAGCAGATCCAACCCCCTGGCTCTTATGCAAAGAACTAAAAAAGGGACTTTGGTTTATTCTGTAGCAAGCCAATTGGTACAGTTCTACAAATTGGCTGCCTACAGAAGACCCACACCCTCTCAACTCTTCAAGCAAAGAGCAAAAGAAAAAATGTATAAGGCTAATTAATAAGTTGATCCATGACCCCCACAGCTCTTCAGTGAAGAAGAAAAAAAAAGAAAGAAAGAACAAATGAATTTTAGCTTACATTGTAGCAAGCCATTTGGTACAAATGTACCAAATACCTTTGTGCAGCAGGCCCTCACCCCTCAGCTCTTTAAGCATACCTCTCAAGTGTCCAGATTTTTTTGCATCATATTTTTGATCCTTCCCTGATAAAATGTTTGGCTTTCTGACATATTACTGACAGCTGAGGTCACTAAATAATAACAGACATTTGAGTATCAGACTTCATATTTAGAAAATGTATGCTAATGCAAAACCTATCATTCTATCAACTTTCGAAGATTAAAAGAGGACTATTTAAAAATTGTCCCTTTTTTTGAGTCTTTCTTCCCACTTTCTTTTTTGGCTTTGTTCAGAATTCTTGCACTAAGAGGTTGAGAGGTATGCTTTCAAGTGACAAGCAAAAAAAAATGGTGATACTGTAAAAAATCATGAAGGAAGTGCATTTCTCAATCTCACCCCTAACACTTTGTGCCCAGGGCAGCTGCCCCCTTTTCTTCACTCTTGGTAAGCTACTGTTAGTCTGTGCATAGTATACCCCAGTCCATGCATAATATATCCCAGTCTGTGGATGATATATCACTGTTCTTGCATAATATTTCAGAGTCTGTGGATGATGTACAGTGAACTGCAGTTTGTGCATGATATACTTCTGTGTGTGCAAGGTGTACCTCAGTCTGTGAATGGATATACTTTTGTGTGTGTAAGGTGTACCTCAGTCTGTGCATGGATATACGTCTATGTGTGTACGGTGTACCTCAGTCTGTGCATGGATATACTTCTGTGTGTGTACGGTGTACCTCAGTTTGTGCATGGATATTTATTTCTTCATTCATTTATTCAATCATTTTGTTAACTAGGTAGGTGAGTTAGTGTAAGGATTATTTTCATCCATGACATAAACTATTAAGGCAGTAAAGACATACATATATTAATATAACATATATGTAATGAAATAAACAAAGAAACAACTGTAAAACTTAAAAAACAAATTCCAGTCTATGCACAAAATACCCCAGTCTATGAATCTGCCATAGTACTCAAGACTATCTACAGCTATGCTGCACGGATGCTAGGATGCATGGCTAGGGTTAAAAAGGCTCCACCAGTCATTAGCCTAGTACACTCCTAAGAACCTATAACATACTAAATCTGTGCACAGACTATACCGGTCCATACATAGTATACCCCAGTCTGTGCACAGTACATCTCAATCTATCCATACAAAAATCCTGTCCATGCACAGTTTACCCCAATGTCTGCATGGTATACACCAGTCAATACATAATATATCCAAGTCTATGCATGGTATACAGCCTTTTCTTGGCATTCTGTCCCAGCCTGTCAGAATATCTGTAGTACTGCACACCCCCATACTCTTAGCTCCTCCAGATATAACTATCCTTGACTGTTTCTCCTTTCCTTCACCTGTACTCTCAGCAGTCTTGCATATCACACCCAGGATATAGAATGCCCTGCATTTATTGTTTGTTTCTTCTCCTTGTATCTTCAGCAGTTTAACATCTTCCTGAAGGCCCATGCCATTCCCCTGAACCACTCACCTTGTGCTTAATCACCTCCCCTTCTGGGCTGTCCTCCCTAACCAATATATTGCCAATGGAATCATTACCACAGGTGCACTCGTCCTTGCATGCATTACCGAAGCTGCCATTTATCCCATTATAGCCCTGCTAAAAGTTACTTCTTTGTTTATCTGCAGCAAAGTGTACTGTTCATTACATGTGACCTGACTTTACTTATGTTCATTTAAAGTTTCATGTACCAATGATAGACTTCTCTTACACCATCCCTCACACTAAGTGTCTCAGTAGGCACTGCTCTATTACACAAGCAAAATAAACAAATGCATACATTCATGTCTATGTAAATTAATTCAAAAAAAACTTTTATTTTTTTATTTTTTGGTCCCTATGCAGCAGACCATTGGCTGCCACTGGTGTATCTCGTAAATCTTTGATGCTGGGAGTCATTGCTGACCTCAGACCTAATCCAATATGTTCTACCATTGTCTGAGAGGAGACCGAGGCATCCCATTGCAATGCCATACTTGTGACCATAAGGATTGTTTTATTGCCTGTCAACATGCTTGGCATGCAGTGGAGCATTAAGGCCAGTCAGTATGTGCCTGGCACTTGTAAGCTTAGGATACATACCCCCAGTATCACCTCCAGGGTTATCATCCTATGCTTAAAATCCCTCCTCTCCCCTCCCCTAAAATAGGTAAGCCAGTAAAACACAGCTATCTTTCCTGTCCACCCTGAGGTATCATGCTCACTAGCTGAACCAAGGTCAGCTGGGCCAAAGTCAGCGTTCCACCTGCCTGGACCATTGAGATGACAATTGCAAAGCAACATGAGATATAGGACTTACTGGAAAAAAAACATAAAATAGCAAAGCGTGGCCAGATCCGAATTAGACTGTCTATCTAGTAGAGCAGGTTGTAGTTCTAAAAAAGTGGATTTAGAAGAAAAGTGTCCCATTCTCCATACTCCCTAAGATCACAGAGCTTGCTGTAATCTTCTGTCACTGGAACACAGCAGAGACAGAATCGCAAGTGCAGCCCTGTACATGGATAGTCACTCTACGTCTCACCTTCCCTGTTGCTATAAATGTTATAGCTGCTCAGACAGTATTTAGTAACTCTAAATGCCACAGAGTAGTGCCAGACCTTTAGCCAGACAATGCATCCATTTAGACAGCAGCAGCCATCTCTGACCACATACTCACCAGTTCAGAGATGCAGCCTGCATTCCCCCACATCTGACATTTTACTCCTGAACCTAGTTTACATATGACAATGAATTCAGTGTCAGAAAATACAGTGCTTGCCTGAGAGTCAGCCTCTTACTTATTCTGCATCATAGTTCAAGTACTGACACTGTAAGAGGGAAGAGAAATGTTGTTAGTTAGGTAAAATGCTACAGCTAATGCTGTGACTGTTGTTCTGCCCAATAAAATTCTTCCTTTAACATATGCACTGTCTGTTGGATTCCACATACACTAGTAAATACACCCATATCTGCCTTTGATTGATGCCAAGAACACTTTACAAAAATATATTATGGTACAACATGTCATAGGACTCAAAGTCTCTGTGGGTAACCTTTATGGTTTTAATACAGAAGTGCATATTTTTGGAAAGTCTATAGCATATCATCAGGTTGTATGTAGCACCGCTGCTAAGAGATCTGTTATTGCCTGTTAAATAAAGCTGCATACTATACAGACCTATGTCTTCCACAACTGGGCTTAAGATCTTTATTGCATCTAAACACCCAGCGTCTCACCAATGCACAAAACAAAAAATTAACAACTTAGTGTTAGAGAGGACAAAGCCAAAAAGGCCGCCCGATGTGTAGTATTCTGCTGTAACTTGTGGCCATAGCTAGTGAACAGGGCACATTATAACTCCTGTTCTTTTTCTTTCTACATTGAAACAATGGTTTGCCTTTTTAACAGCTAGGATTATTATTTGCCAATACCAATACCAATTTTAAGCAACTGTCTTGTATGTGCCTCTGTCCTCCACAACAGTAGTGGGACTGGAGACCAGCTGTAAAGAATAATAAATCCCTGGTAACCACTTAGTCCACATACCAACATAAACTTTATCAAAAGCATCTAAACCAAACACCCACATATGTTCATATTTGTTAAGAATGATTTATAGAAAAGCAATATTTAAAAATGCATGGTCCCTTCATCGGCTATCATCTTTTTATCATCATGTTCCCCAGGAGTTATACTCACTCCACTGCTCTTTTCAATCTTTATTTACAAACCCCCCTCCAACTTCCCTAACCTTTCTACTGCTCGTTAGGCAGATGACATAGTTATCCTTTGATCCCATCTCTCAGATTCAAATATTCAAAACCAATTTCAATCTGACCTCCACTCCCTTAATTTTTGTCTAAACCCTCCAAAACAAAAAGTATGACATTTGGAACCTAATAAAATCTGATAAATATCATAAAATTCTCAACATCACAGATTTCAATGGCTTCCCAATAGAAACAGACACTTGCCCTAAATAGCCAGGTTTATGGCTAAACCAGTCATGTTATTTCCAAAGCCACACTAAAGCACACATGGAAAATATCAGTTATCTTTTGTTCTGGTACTGGAAAATCTGTCTTTCTGTCCAGACCAGCTAGAGCTGTAATAGGCAAAGAAGTCCTCCTTAGGCAGCTTAAATACAGGATTCTCATCATAGCTGCATCCTCTAAAAAAGCAATCATCCACTCTACAGTCCACTGAAAACTAAATCTGCTGATTCATTTTTAATTTCCACACAAGAACACCACTGCACCACCCTCTCCAAAACCCAATGGCTCCCAGTCTCTTTTACAGAGTTGAGCTATGCCTAGTATTCCTTCTTTTCAAACTACCCAACCAGTTGTCTTCCCATCTCTTGCAGCCAAACTCCATAATAAATCTACCCCTTACAGCCTCTGTAATTTTTCCCAATTAACTCCCTCACTCCAGACCCCCAAACCAAACTGGACTCTACCAACCATTCCTTCTCCATTCTTGCATCATAACTCTGGAACCCCCCCCCCCACCTAAAATAAGTCTTCTCTTTCCCCACTTTCAGAGCACAACTCAGAAGACACCAACATCACAAATCTGACTGCAAGTGCTTTTCCATGGGACACATCACTTAACTCCCTCAACTCTACTTTGACCATCTCTTTTCACCTATTGATTACCTTCCATATTTACTGCTAAAATTAATTAACATTTGTATTCCTACTCTGTTAACGACATTTATATATTGTTTCAATTGTCTATGGGCTTCTCTACCTTATGTGATTACTCCAATGTTTGTGAATTTGTTTCTTTTTTTTTTGTGAATTTCTTTACCCAGGTGGGCTGTGCCTGCAAATGGTCTGTTGTGATCAGTGTGGTATCCCGGTAAACAAACCAAATAAATAAATGTTTGCCATATAATTTCAGCAGTCACACTTTCCACAAGTCATTGCCGACCTATAATTCACCACTGCACCACCATTCTATGTTTCTGCTCTGGTCAGGTAATCCTTCATTGCTGAAACACACTTTTCGCTGGTTATATTACTTCTTCATATAATAGAGCTTAAACCCACAGGTACCGTAAGATACAGTTTACTAGAGTTTAGCCTGGTTACTGGAGGTGTATGAAGCTTCATCAAGGTTGTCATTCTGGGTTCAGAAAAGGACATAATGATTACATGAAACCATTATCTGACTATCATCTGTATACCTGTCAACTGTCCAGATTTTCAAAGAATATCCAACTTTTTACCTGATATTTTTGGTCTGTTCCTCATAAAGTTAGTGGTTTTCTGGCAAATCACTGAGGATTGAAGTCAATACATAATGACAGTCATTTAAGTTTTAGACACCCCATCTTTCAGAAAATGCATGCTGATTGAAACCCCATTACTCTAGCAACTTTAAGTTTATAAGAGAAATATTTAAAATCCGTCCCTAATTTTAGGCCTTTCGCTTTGACCAGATTTCATGAGCTAGGAGGTCAAGAGGTATGTCTGTACATTTCCATTAAGTGCTCAGCAGTCACTACACTGATGCACTTTATCCACTGAAGACAACCAGCATTTGCATATTCTTTGTTCACTATTGATCAACATAACTACATGCTCAATAAATGCAAACACATGAATAACTGTCAGTGTTTGCTGTAGGCATCCTCAGTACTACTGCAAACAAACATAGCTCACTCATGTACTGGGCTGCTAATATAATGAATAGTAGCTTAACCATTGCACTGGTGGTGTGCCCTGCTTTTACAAGCAGCTCTTTTATTTATTTATTTATATTTGGTTAACCAGGGTAACGCTGATGGGCACTGCCCATTTTTAGAGGGAACATGAAGAGAAAAGCACTCATCAATGCAAATCTAAACGTTAACAGCATCCAAATGTAATGAAGGCATGATTCGGTTGCACTAACAATGACAGTAGTATAACACACATACAGGTAAGCCCAGCTACTATTCTGTAGGTGACTGCTTTATGTACTCTGTGTACTGGGTGACTGGCGTGTATCCAAAATATCCTTTAGTTGCTATTCTGGTATACAGTAACTCATTGTTACTATGTTAAAGTAGAGCAGTATATCTCAAAGCTCCTCTTATTCAAAAATTTCCTACCTCATTTTAGCACACCAGCAACTTCAGTTAAACCAGGATTACTGACATCACAAGCAGTTGCCATGATAATACAAAGGGAACTATCTGTACTCACCAAAACAAGGATATTAATTATTTCCTTGCCTTTTTCTATTTAAATTTCCCCATTCCACACTGCAGCACCAAAGACATTGCTTCCTAATTTTTCCTTTAATTCTAATTTTCTTCACAACAAGGATATTACTTCCATAATTTTTTCCTTTAATTTAAAATTTTCCCATTCCATACAACAGCAAAACGGATATTACTTCTTTACTGTTTTTTTCCTTTAATTATAGTTTTTCCCATGTTGTCTATTATCCTATTTTCACTCTGCCTTTTTTCTTTTATTTAGTACCAATCACTAATTTCATAGTTCTGTTTTACAGCTCACCCACCATTCAGCTTTCAATAACAGTATCCATTCTCTGAAAAAAATTGCTTTTTCATTTGAAGTCAAAGTACTCGCTCTAGTGTGAAGTCATATAGCCCTAGCCTACTATTAAGACCATCAGATAAGGTACCCTTCCGCCCCTAAAAAGTGAATGTTGTTTATAAAAAAAAAACATGTAAAACCCCATTATAAGGTGATAAATGAGTGAAAGACATGTAACATGAGAGACATTGGTTAAGTATAGCAGTCAGTCACTAACGCAGAAAACAGTAGCTTCCCTTCAGTTTACTGTACAGCAAACCAAGAACTGGACTGCAATGCAACCATTGCCAAGTCTCTTCAAATCAAATAAAGAAAAAAGATAAAGCATTTGTGCTTAGCCCACTCACAGCCAAATGAGTACTGTCATTTATGAACGACCGCATACAGAAAGATTGCGACTGTAATTCAATTAGTGCAATTGGCCTGGCTCACTAAAACTTATCCTTAATACAATAAGAACTGCAGAGCAACTGAACAGCCTTTAATATACATTTCAGTAACTCACAAACACAAGGGAATGTAATTATACTGTGGTGGGCATCTCTCCTTTACTGAGTTAAATCAGTACTGACAGGATGAACCATAGTACAAAGGCTTGAGGTGTCTCCCTCGGTGAAGGGGGAAGGGCAGGTCTTTCACAGCCCACAGAGCTGAGGGGTGGAGAACTGACAGGGCTATAGCTCTCATTTGCCTGAGACTTATTATATTCCATATAAAAAAGAAACACACACACACACACACACACACACACACACACACACACACACACACACACACACATATATTTATAATGAGAAGAAAAGCTGTTATCTAGGATGGTGTCACAAAAAAGTGTCTCAATAATGCATAACTTTCCCTGTGCAGAAAGGACAGCAGTCTAGACACAGTGGGGGAAGCTGTTATACATCTTTGTAAGGTAGGAAGACAAAGTGACATGGTAACAAATGTCATCAGGACCAGAAATCCCCAGTGCTGGCCTGCCATTAGGCTGCATTGTCACATACAGAGACTCTAGGAAAAAAAGACTGAAGCAAATCTGGGACAGCCATGATGGCAGTAATGGACATTTCACAGCATATCAGAGAGCAGAATGTTCCTCTGTAGTTCTGTTGTACCTTAGCTTACACAGAATTTGGAAGGCCTGGAGTGTGAGAGACAGGTGAGATTAATACTGATATCATAAAGAGATGGAAACCAGCAGGCTCTGTGCAACAGGGATACAAAGTGGTAATCTTTAATTTTTTCTCTTGTTTCTCCATTTGACTGCCTGCTTTAATTGTTAACCCAAAGTAGGCATGTCCCACAACACCGTAGTTAAAAATAATGGTGACACATAAATATTACATACTGATCCCCAGGTGAATCACTCAGGAAACAAATAAGAGATAAGACTGAAAGCTGCAACGCTGCAGACCAGATGTTGATACATGAAGTTCAATCTAACATGCTTCTGCAATAAACACGCAGTTCATTGTGAAGAGAAAGTCTGCCAAGTTGGCAATATATCAGACAGGAAGAATACAGCTGTGCACTTCCTTTTAAAATGATGAAAAACAACCCTTGTAACTGTACATACACACCTTGGTGTGAAAACATTTTTATTCCTTCAGTAACAATGAATACAGCTGTAGTACCCTTAGCAACAAAGCATATGTTAACCCCCTTTAATAGTGTTTGTACTACAAAGTTGACCCATAAGTCACAGACCAGTAAAACAAAACGCCCAGAACATAGCTACCCTGAGTGTATTCTACTGTTCTGCAGTCATTTTTCTGCAGTTTATACATTAATCTGCTTACCTCTGTCTTCCAAAGTGTACCCATACTGATAATGGATCAGCCATTAATGCAGTTATATTGGCTAGGTCTGCCCTTTAGCTTATCCAGATGATAAAAGAAAATGTTTAGCAGTACATTTTGTAATTGAATTATATATACTGGCAACGACTATTCGTAACAGTTATGTATGGTAAATTTAAATGACATGAAAACTAAGGAAATTATAGTCTTTCAGCTTTCTCCTGTTAGGGGTTGCCACAGCAGAAAGTTGGTTCGCTAATGATTAGCAGTGAATTTTTATGGTGTCGAGTTGCCAGCCTGGCACCCAAACTTCAAAGAAGGCACACCCACACATGCACCTACCTGCATGTCTTTAAATTCACTCGACCATGGGAGGTCATACAGACTCTGCACAGAAGGCGCTCCACCTGAGAATAAAACCAAAGAACCTCTTGCTGTGAGGCGATAGCTTATAGAGTAACCTATAGTAAAGTGGTTTGGGTATACTACACAGGATGTATACAAACTGCTCTAACCTTAAAGGCAATATTATACCAAATAAAGCTTATATCCTAATCTATAGTTTGTTGTCAATGCCAGTTATTTATTTCTGTTTGTGATAGATAGTGAAACTTAATATTTATAATATAATATAATATTCTTTTAGGGCACTTTTCTCTAAAGATCCCCTCTTAAGATGGTCTATGCCCATCAGTGAACAAAATATAAAATAAGTATCTAAATGATTAAATTATTAATAAAGCACAGAAGGCAAGCATAAATCACCTGAAAAAGGGACACCTTTTGATAAAACTAGCAGGGCTGCTTGGCTGGCAATTTATAACAAAATAAGTAAATATCACTGTTTTTAAAAAGCATTTAAATTCTGACTTTTGTTGTCACATGTATCAATTAAGTTAACTATCTCACTGCAGCAGAATAAAAATATCTTCATCTCCCTTCTTCTAGAACTCCCAAAGTGTGTTTTGTTTTCTTTGTTAAGAAACAACTGTGAGTATTTTCTTTTGGAAAATACTAAATCAACCCAATGCAAAATTACTCTGAATGTGAAAAGACTTTCTTCCATAAACTCCAGAGAAATTCTTGTAAAAACCTGTGTATCAGAACTACTGCCAAGGCAATGATAACAGATGCTACACCAGATACAGTCATAGTAGGACCCATACTATCAAGAATCTCAATGCCTAATAAGTCATCATCATCATCATCACTGTCATGACTTTCTAAACAGATTGCCCTGGTGAAGGTTGTGGAAGTAGCAAGTTAGCCAGGGCAAAGAAAATGTCTTTATCTCAGATAACATTTTTTACCTCATCCTATGAGATCTCCATGCATTCTACCTCAAGTCTCCTCCCTGTGAACCATTCTTGGTGCACGTCCTTCACAGAGACTGAGTCCAGCAACCTTACAAAGGAACCTACTTCCACTTTTTAGTCACTGCCTTACAACATTCAGGGCCCTAGGGCCCAAGGAGGGCACATCCTCACAGGACCTGCCTAGTCTTAAACAGTTAACATCGATTATGTGAGGGGAGATGGTCATGTAAAAGCCTGATGTACATCAGGATGATGCTAGATACACCCACTTTGTTCCACCTCAAGCATATTCCATAGGGTTTTAGAGTAAAAATGTTAAAATAACCATCATTCCGACAGCTCAATTTTATGTATTTTATTAACTGGCGAATCAAAAAGTAATACCAAATTTGTATTAGTCTGCAAATCATTTAATATTGCAAGGTTTTCAAAAAGTGTTCATTAGAATCTCAAACACATGCATCTTGCACACCTCTACAGAGAGTTATTTGTCACATGAACTGCTTCTATCGGATGTTCTCTGATTTTCCAACTCATTGAGGCTTCCTTGTTTCTTCACATGAAGCCTGTACATGTCACCTAGTGGGGCATATCCTGCTATAATGATTCACTCTTCCTGCACATGGAAACGAGACTGCAGGCTTAACTCTGGTTTATTTGTTTTTTATGTTCACAGGACAAATTGGAGAGCAGGAATGTGTGTTATGAAGCATCCCCTTAAAGTGAAGAACCCTACTCTCCTTTTCTTGTTTTGTTTTTTTTTTGTTAACAGCATGGCAAACAAACATAATCAGGTACTTGGGTGCCCCACACCTCCCAGATGTTAGCCATGGTCATACATGTAAGATGATCAGTGTATATGCATCATGATCCTGCCATCCAACAGGTGAGAAAAGGCTACTAACTAAGATTGACTTCTCCACAGGGAGGAAGAGTAGTCCAATGGCTGTGATGCTTCTGATATGTGACTCTCTTCCTCCATGAATAGGGCTTAGTTCCATGCCTGTGTCACCACTCACTAGTGCAGACTGATGCTATCCTTGTATGTTATCAGACATGCTGAATATCCCCAATGTCTGCACTGCTGGTGTAGATGAATAGAGTGCTGGCCTTAATCCAGATGGCCCAAATTCAATTAGTGGCTCAGGTGCTTGATGCCATGGGCAGGGAGAATGGTCATGGCCATACTGAAGGGAAAGATTTCACTGATAATGTAGACCACGTGTCAAGCCCTAATGGAGGTCAGAGCTAGGAGCAATCCCTGGACTGGGAGGGGTAGGGTGACCAAAGAGGTATTGCTGCCCTAGGGCCAAGGTGGGTATTTCCTCACAGGGCATGCCTCATTGTCTGCCCAGTCTTAAATAGGTGCCATGGTCACAGAAGAGGATAAGGCCATGCAAAAGCCTGGTGTGCATCAGAATGATGATGCTGCATACACACACTCTGTTCCACCTCAAGCGTGAGATTCATCCCCCCTTACCCTTTCCACCCTGCTGGCAGTCCAATCCAGGGGATAATACCAGAGCAAGTCAACTCCCATCTCCCCTCCCCTTCCTGTCAGCAGCCTCAAAAGGGGGGTAATACCAATGTTGGAGGTCACAGCAACTGGAGAGGTGCTAGGCAAGAAAGTGGTCACAGCTACCTGTAACAAAACAGAAGATAAGATACACATACTGGCTAAGTAATACATAGTGTTCCGCTGCTTCGGTTTTTTGTACATCTGCAGCCACAAATGACAGCTAATCCTGCTGAGAGCATCCTTTGCTGTACACTGCAGCTGACATTGTCTCTACTTATTCAGAACTTTTTGGCAAAAATGTACTTTAGGAACATGCTAGGCAAGCATACCTCTCAACCTCTAAGACCAAGAAATCTGGACAAAGCCATATATAATGTGGGGCAAAGGCCCAAAAATAGGGACAATTTTTAAATATTGCTCTTACAAACTTAGAAAGTTGATAGAATAACAGATATTGCATTAGCATGAATTTTCTTAAGTATGAAGTCTGAAACTCAAATGTCTTCCATTATTTTTTTACTTCAATCCTCAAAGATTTGCTAGTGATTTGCTAGAAAAATCAAAATTTTATGAGGAACAGACCAAAAATATGAAGGAAAAATCTGGACATTTTGCAAAAATGTGTACAGCTGAGAGGTATGTAAGGCAAGTGGTCATAGGGAACACAAGATGCCTAGCCTTATACACCTTTAAGCAGACCCTTTTCAGGTACTTAATAGTGCTTGCCTCCCAAATCGAGCAGGGCTGTACATGATACCCCTTGTATAAATCTATGTCCAGCTATCCAGTCATCAAAACTAGCCCTAAATGTAGCCAAATTGGTACTTTGTTTGACTTGTATTGGTACCTTATTCCGTAAGCTAGGAATACATTGCATTTATGTTTTGTGAATAATGCCCATCATGCTCAGTGTATGTTTACAACTAAAATATATGTAATATACATTGGCTAAATGCTGATGCTTTGTTGTTTGCATTTTTGTTACAATCATTTATGTTCTGTAACAAATTCAATTTGTATTCTTTATTATGATTACTTTTTGTTGCCTCTATCTTCTTGTTCTTGATCATGGCTGAAAAGGTTCTACAGACCAGTTCACTTATCTGATTAATACATGTAATAAAGAAAAAAAAAAGAAAATATATATTTCCATTTCTTATGGAATATAACTTGTGGGCAGCATTCTTGATCTGTAACTCCAGACTTGTAGAAAAGACAGTCACAAAAGACCTGTAGTAAATGATGGCCTTCGTTGTATTCCATGTCTGTGCTATTAGTAAATTTTAAACAGGCAGTTGGAGTAGGGGATAAGGCTTTGAGCTATAGTTCCTGTAGTGCAGCATTTGATTCCCTTAGTCTTTATGCCTGCTGTGTCACCTTGAGCAAGGCATTTAACCAGACATTGCTTGGAGACAACTGGCAATTAGGACTAGGCTTCTCCATGGTCCCCTGGACTACACGCCTAGTAATCACCTATGCCTTTATTAAGGTACTTAAATTGTATGCCTGTGTGTGTGTGTGTGTGTGTGTGTGTGTGTGTGTGTGTGTGTGTGTGTGTGTGTGTATATATATATATATATATATATATATATATATATATATATATATATATTTTTTTTTTTTCATCCTTCCTGTACAGCAACTGTTATCTTGCTTCATTTTCACTGTCTCACAAACAGCTTCTTTATATACCTCACAGGCTGTCACAAATTTGAACTAAAGGGGGTAGGGGAGTGTTGCTGACACCATGAATGAGTCAGTGTAGCAGATTAGGATTCATGACTGTTTATGCATCCATTCAGACTGTATCCTGTTGGCTCTTATTTGAAATGACAGCTCTAGAAGTACACTCACCTTGAAACCACTAAACATAATAGGATGTGTCTCTTTCACTGCTGGTAGAATTTTGTTCTATACTACTCTTTTAATACCTGCTGTCATGACCCAAGTCTCTGTAGAATCCTAAACATTTGTCTATACTCTCAAATGCCCGATGTTGTGCCAGTCAAAATCATCAAGCAATTTTAGATATTTATGTTAAAACAATTGGGGGAAGGCCAACATGTTACTACTCAATCAAGTTTGAGAGAGATTCACTCTGCTTCATGTTACAAGAGCTAAACTACAGTTCTGCCATTCAGTATTATTTCAGTATTGTAATGTCAGTACATGTTCTCTTAGCTCCTCTTTCACATTTTATGTCTTCCTTCTCTGTTGTAGAGTTCCAGCAATATGCTTTTTTTGTTTCTTTTATGTCTGTTTCTTGTCTGGTAAGGCAAAAGCAATATGCAGCGTCACAGTGTTTGAATCCAAATTTTTAAGGAATTCACTGCACTTTGCCAGTGGATGGTTGTTGAGTGGTCTAGCCCAGTGTATCTTTCCAGAGTGAAATCAGCTTACTTAGATAATTCTTTCATGTTACCTCAAACTGTTGACATGTTATCAGTTGTGTCTTCTGAAAGTTCACCCTCACAATTCTCAGCCTCTTGTGTGCTTCAACAGGACTGCATCATATATATGATTTTTTTTTTTCGTTAGCAGTTGTTTAGCAAAATGATCTACTTCCAAGAACAGACCCTCCTCCTCCATTAAACAACCATTTAATGTATTAGTATCTCCCTTGTTTACTGCATTTTATAAACAAAAGCCAGTAAAACACAAAATGCTTCACAGCATACCTAGCAGCAGTCCAGGCTGTACCAGTGGCCACAACAAACTATAAAGAAGATCAGATAGTAGCCAGACAATTCTACAACAGGCATTTGTGCAGTAATGACCAATGGGCTGAATCACACGGGCTTATCACCCTAAGTCACTGGACTGGCGATATTACTCTTACCCTAAAGTTGAGTGACTCTGCAGCTCATTTATTCATTCATTCTCAGATTACATACTTAGTCTACTTCAGGGCTGCAGGAGAACTGGAACTCTGACACTCAGTGGGAACAAGACAGAGAAAGTTTTCATGGATGGGGTGCCAGGCCATTGCAGAAAATATATTCACACACGTGCACAGCATGCACACCTGTAGCCAATTTGCAGGATCATCTGTTCACCTACTGCAACCCAACTGAGAACCAAGGTATGAAAGTCAAACAGTTGCCCAAAACCCACAGAAAGAGAGAGAGCGGCAGGATGTACAAACTGCACACTGAAGGCACCCCAGCTAAGAACCAAACTGCGTCACTGTTTTAACTTAGCAAAAGCTCTGTTGGTCTTTGATTAACTAGCTGTCTTAGAATTCACAAACTATTATGGGTGTCTTAGTATAGCATTTCCATCTTACTACATGTTACTTGTTGCTAATAACTTTGTTTTTCAAAGCTGATTAAGTTGTCTGGCAGCTTTCCCCTCATTCCTTGCTTTTTATGGTGTGTGCCTCATAATGATGCTGGAGGCTAGCACACAGGGGAATCCCACATGCCCTTAAGACTACACAGCATTGTCAGTCAGGGGAGTAGGCTTAATTATGCCTTCTCAAGCATGAAAAGACACAAGTTGGGTAAACAGAATGAGATGATGTGGTGTATTCTGGCATAGACACCTTTGTTTTAGGGACACATCATTCTTTTAGATGGTAAGCTTGCAAAACAATTCCCAGGGGATACAAAAAACTATAGCTATAAGGCAGATGAGATTAAGCAGCAAAACGTCCCGGGCACTGAAAGGGTGGATCCTGATGTCAGGATTCTTGCAGGTATCACCCTTTGTAGCTGAAATCTATGACAGAATGCATTAACATTTGAAGTAAACGTTCCATAACTTATTCCCATACTGCATGAAAGAAAATTGTGAATGAACAAATGTAAACAGAATACCATTAGGAAACGTAGGGCACACCCTGAAGTTACTTTCAGATGCCAGATTGTACAACACAGACAATGTTACCAGAGTCATCAAGAGACTGTAGCTAAATTACATTGATCAGGATACACTAGGTATATGCAAGTATAGACAACACAATGGGGTGTAGCTAAATTATAATAAGCAGGATATACTGGCTGTATCCAAGTACAAAGAACAGAAGTGGCTGTAGCTAAATTAAAGTGAGTGGGATATGCTGTCTGTACCCAATTACAGAGAGCATAAGGGAGTGTAGCTGAATTACTGTAAGCATTACATGCAAAGTGTAACCATGTACAGGGAACACAAGGGAATTAACCTAAATTACAATGAGCAGGAGATACCTTTTGTATCCAAGTACAGAAAATATAAGGAGTGTAGCTAAACTGGATCTATGACTAACCATCAAACGTAATAAACATTGAATGGCTAATCATCAAACATAATTCAGCGAACGTTCACTTCGGCAAACATGTGAGATGGGAAAAGTAACTAGTTGGCTAATACTTACCCATCTCACACACCACAGTACTTCAAACCCACCCAGGTGGGGTGGGGCTTTGCCCCCCACACTCACCGATGTGGGGGGCTTTGCCTCACATACCCCCCTAATTATATATACCAACTCCAAGATCGCACTACAGTGGGGAAAAGGGCATATTTCCTGATGCTGGCCAACTACTTCCATGCCCTTTTCCCCAGTATGACATTTATGTAGCTGAGCAATTGGCTGATCAAAGTCACTTATGTTAATGAAAATGGCCTAAAGTTTATGTTCACCCATCACAGCAGAGGTAAATACTGGTGAGTTTAGTGGGCAGAGAGCATTAAAGGTTGTCTTTGTGAGAGTAAGTGAGTGTGTATGTGTGTGTGTGTGTGTGTGTGTGTGTGTGTGTGTGTGTGTGTGTGTGTGTGTGTGTATATGCGTGAATGCATGAATATGTGTAAGGGGGCACTGGCAAACCTCCACACTACCCTAGATTAAAAAGGGGGGAGACACTAAACACCAGGGATACCTTTTTTACAGCATGTCTTAAAGGCACTTAAGAAAAGAAATGTTTTGCAAAATTAAAGATGTAGGGCAAGGAGGAACATTAGACACCATGGATGCTCTTTATTGCATGACTTTAAGGCACCAAAAAATATTCAGACCCTGTACCTGTGCACCCCATACAGTGGATATTAGTAGACTACGTGATGATATGAGGTGTGCCATCTGTGCCAGGGAGAGTAGGGCAGTGCATGTGTAACATATGCCAGCATAGCTAACTGGAGTTTTATAAAGAATTTTATGTCATTTGGCTATCACACTGATTTGTACAGATGCTTGTGTTAAAAATTCATCAACAGTGGGTCCTGTTGGACAAATAAGAGATATACATATATGTCAGACAGTGTTATTATAACTGATTAAATGTATATGTTTTTGTGAAGATTGGGTAGAGAAGGGTGAAGGCTGCCAGCCTAGCCAGATAGAATTGTGCAAATAATTCTATCATTTGTAAACGTGAAATGTTGAACTTAAAACAATGTGGCAACATTTCCATCTGCTGTAAGGAAAACCAAGTCAAGCATTTCAAATCTTTCTTTTGAAATTAAAATTATTTCATCACTGCCTTTGATTTTGTACAAGTCGGCTCCAGTCCGACTAGAGGAAGGCTTCCTGTCTATTGTTTTAAGGCTAAAGTTAATGACCAGAATTTACATGTGGAATGTCCTTTATTGCTTTAAGTATAAAATAATGTAAATGCAGTTTCTGTTTGGCCTGGGAACCAGGAAAGTGTCAAAATGATGTCATGTGTATAGTGGGAAACTTAAGTGTCAAAAAACATGATGTAATCTGGGAGGGCCCAGCAGAAATGTTTGTTAGTGATTTTAAAAACTATTGCTCATTAGAGAGACTGTAAGCATTTTGATCTTGGACATCTAACTCAGCACTGCCTGTTTTCTTACGTAAGTTATCTTAGAAGTGTGTGTTTTCTTGTAGAAATAGCTAAGACTATAAAGATTAGACTAGGTGTTTTTTCTGTTATGTCAGAACTGTACTACTGAATTATTTTAAGTTTTGTGTGATCTCTGAACTCTTGAATGGCACTGTGGTGTAGTAGTATTGTCTTGTGTTTTTAGTATTTATTATTAAATATTTTTAAAACCTTTTAACCGTGACTGGTTTATGTACAGATAATTTAAGCTCTAGAGTACATTGCATTCTTATAAGTGATCCTGTAATAAGCCCTTCCAATAAGCCTTGATTGCTTAAGTTACACTACTATTGGATATTAATATTGCACAGTAATAACTGGACACCCTTTTAAGGGCCTTTGGGTAGCTGATAATTATTAGCTGGTGGTGGCAGTAATTACTACCGTATAGTCTGGTTATAGGGCCACAGCTGGAGAATCTGTCAGCCTTTCCCAGGAGTGTCTGTGAAGTTGTATAAATACTTATCTCAAAGTGTGTGTGTGTGTGTGTGTGTGTGTGTGTGTGTGTGTGTGTGTGTGTGTGTGTGTGTGTGCGTGTGTGCGTGTGTCAGTTACTTCGGCAGGGACACGAAGCACTGGTTGGACAGAGAGGGTACTGGAGGTTAGCTTGCCAGCTAGGCTGAGATCTGGACCATATAGCTGTGCCAGTGGGCAGTCTTATTGAGGACCTGGAGAGTAAGGGAGCAACCAGCCCCAGACTGACTGTGATCTCTGTGTGCTCTTAAGGGAAATTGCACTTTACTGTGTGTATCTGTTATCCTTTCCTCATATATGAGACACCCTCTCTAGTGTTAGTGGTTAGGATTGAGGCTCCTTGATTGCTGGGCCAGGGCACGGGCGTCAGAGTTTTAACAGAGAATTCTGGACGGAAGAGGCTAATCACAGTCCAGCTAATTTTGAAAAATAGGTTGAAAATCAAATGGGTTGGTTTAGGCCATAAAGATTTTATCTTACAGATCTGATTGCAGCCAGAGATAAAAATGTCTGGGAAAACCATGACTAAGAATCTTACTGTATTGTCCTTAGGGGTGAAATAATTGCTACCCTGGAAAGGTGGAAGTTTTTGAAATTGTTTTATACTTTCAGATGCTATAATATATCTTAGGAAAGCTTTGGGTGTGTATTGTGCCAGAGTCAGGTGACCAGATGTGATGTCATTCTATAACCAGCACTGAAATGATTCTTTAGATATTAGTGAGATATATTTCAGAACTCTCACAGCAGCACTTTGTTTTTTGGAACCTGACAGGAAAGATCTCTCACAGATATCTTACACAACCACACACACCTCATCTTGCCTTGCTGTAGTAAGTAACTTAACTAGGGAGCAGTAATTATTTAGTAAGTCAAGGAAATATAGTGAATTTAGTTAAAGGAGAACTGCACCCATAGACTCAAAAACATGCTTATTTCATCATAGTTTGGTGTTTCCTAAATTTTAACACCACTCTAGGACTACTTACAGATTTTTTAATATTTTTATAAGCAATTTCTGAGTCTGACCACATGGGGTCTGGCATCTTGAAGTAATACTGATTGTTTATTCTGCCTCTAGGTATCCCAAAATGCAGTGCTTGTCAGTAAAAAGTTACATCATGCAGGCCAATTTCTTCCTAAAGCTCCTGTCACTGCATTTATTTTACTTGCATACACTGCTGTCTTTCAGTCAGTTAGTTTTAAGTAACATTTCATGCCAGTCAATGACTACTTAAAACACAAACAGTGCAAATGTCACAGAACAGACTTTCAAAGTGCTTTTTACTGCTGCTTCTTTTTAGAATGGCTAAACTACATTTTTTGTGAAGCCTGAATTGTACTACTTTGACTCATCTCCCATCTCCCTTCACACCTAACTTCCCTAGCTGTCAAAGTGCTATGGGTAATTTGAGTTGTTACCTGCTGTGATTGACAGCTCACAACAGGAGACTTGACTCATGTACTGTTTCCTTGCTCTAGCTTTTACTTTCTGTATAGATAGGGAAAGGTCTAGGGAGCTTTGACATCACAGCATGGGTGGGTTTTCAGGACAGTCATGGCGATGTCAGTTTGGGGAGGCAGCTGGTCAAAAAACTACCTATATTCAATGGCCTTGATGACATCAATGAATTGGAGACTGCAATTAGGATGGGATACAAGTGTTTTGAAAGTGAAACCACCATAGTACAGTAAGGTACTGTTCTAGTGGACAGAAACAGTCAATTTAAAATATTTTAAATGCTGTGTTGTTGTTTATTCATAGCAGGGGCAATAAATAGGAAGTCAAAGGACACAAAAGTTGAGCATTTCATAACAGAATTCCATTGTTGTCCTTTAAGTTTTGATTTTCTACATCTGTGTGAATCTCTCCAACTGTGTTATTTTTTGTATCTCCTGTTACTGAAACTCTAGTGTTTACTGTAACTAGATATTCAGTATTCTCATGTTTTCTATTTTTATTATTTATTATTAAATATTTCTATACCTTTCACTGTGGTTGGGCTTTTAGAGAATGCCTTTAACATCTTAACAGTATTTATGCTTATTTTAGTGACACTTTGGCCACTCCTGAAAGCCTTGCTGCAATGGCAAAACTCCACCAATTGTATTAGTGTTAATTTTGCTCAGTATAATTGGGTACCCTTGTAAGATCCTTAGAGTAACTGACTGGTGGCAGCATAATTACCTTATAGTCTGGGCAGAGGGGGCACAGCTGCTAAATTTGTGCCAGCCTTCCTCAGGTGTGTGTCTATGAAAATCAAATATCCAAGCATGTGTGCATCAGCTACTCGGAATAGGGACACAGTACTCCTAGTGGCCACATCTCACCATTGTCAGTGGTCAGAATTGAGGCTCCTTGATTACTGGCCCAGAGTAAGGACCATCGCAGACTGTACCACCACTAGATTCCAGTAAATGTCTACAACATTAGTTAAGTCCTCAAAAAAAAAAAAACAAAAGGGGAAGACATTTCAAACGCTGTACCCTTAACACAGAAACCAACAGCATTAAACCACTATGCAAACTCATCAGTCAGTATAACAAGGGTTTTTAACATAATAAGTATAAAACTATAAGCTCTGCATTATTCAATGACTACACAAGTTACAAGGGACAGGCCATCTATAACAAACAACCGCAGGAGTGCCCTGTAACATCAGGGACAAACAGTTGAGAGAGTGTCCATGTAAGGGGGAAGATTTCAGGACAAAGCCAGGAAAAATGATAGATGACACTAGGAAGAACTTTTTTAAATATGCAGCAACAGTTCTAGCATCACAATGAACTTTAAGAACACTAATGGAGAATGGAGAATGAAATATTAATGTCTGGCACTACTGACTGGCTGCAGGGATTGTGATTTACATGGGCAGGAACAAAAACATAAGAAGAGACAGTGGGGACATTCTGTCAATTCAGGAACAAGTAAGAGGTATGAAGGTGTATCTGTGTGTGTATATGTGTGGAAGAGTAGGAGGTGTCTGTGGCAAAGCAATGCATGGGCCACCAGTGCCAACTATGGCAGTAAAGTGCTGATTTCAGTTATGGTAGTTAAGTGCAATTCACAGACATACAAATTAGACAATAATGAGGTCTTTCCTTACTGTTGCTAACATGCCTCTGAATCACAAATTGCTGCATTGTGTAAATAGCTCCTATTTACCACAGCTCTTGCAGCCAGTGCTGGGATTCTTTCTGAATCACAGAGGAAGTCTTGTCTGTTTTGTCTGTATATTCCCACAGATGTGACACCACAGTGGCAAACATTTCCTGTGATCCTGGCATATACACCTTCATGGGTCATGACCCCCTCCATGGGTCATGATGCGCATGAAGCCTACTTGACCAAACTGGACACAATCCAAATATTACTTAACATTCTGGTTATGGGGGGGTCTCAATTATCCCACCATCAACTGGGAAACCTATGCTAGCTAGTTCCTTGACTTTTAACTTAAATCCCCTGGAACAAACTGTTCATAACCCAATAAAAGGAACAAACATACTAGATCTGATCTTCACTAACATGTCAAACAGATGCACTACCACAACTGTTGGACCTTCAGTTAAATCTGACCACAGATCAGTCACCTTCAAGCTGACACTAACACCAGAACTCACAAAAGGTGAAATCAGACTAAAAAACTTCACCGAGGCAAACTATACTCTCCTAGGTGAAGGTATAAATGCCTTCAGAGCCTCACCCAAGCTGGAAGTGGTAACTACACTGAAGCTAAAACTAAAGCCTTGTACAAGTGTATAGACTCTGCTGTACCAGAAAGAATCAAAGCCATAGCCCCAAGTAAAAACAAACCACCATGGTGGACATTCAGTATCAACAAACTTTACAATAAACACAAAAAGTCTTTGTCCATGAAAACAAAGGTGAGACCCCAACAATGGAAGAGCTCCCTCCTTGGCCTCAACAGGCAAATAAGACAACTTGTCAAATCCTCTAAGGACTTCTCTGAGAAAACTTTAGCTAGCACAGCCAAGGATAGCCATAAAACTTTTTACAGCTACGTACATAGCCCAAAAGGTAGGATCCAAGCATGTGCAGAACTAGTGGCCAATGGTATCACACACACTGATCCCACAGGGATGGCAAACCTGCTAGCAGATAGGTTTGGTGAAAATTTCTCTCCCTTGTCCCCTCCACTCACAAAGCATGTCCCAGACTCAACCCCATCCTACTTATCTGAAGAACGGGTTATCAAATCCTTGTCCAAGGCAAAAAATACAGCCTCTATGGGATCAGGCAGCATCCCAGGCTGTCTTCTAAACAGACTAAAAATGAACTAGCATCACCATTAAGTACCCTTTTCAACCATAGTCTAACCACAGGCTTTGTTCCTGCAGAATGGAGAACAGCAACAGCTTTTCCCTTCCACAAAGGTGGCTTAGCAACAGACCTGGGGAACTGCAGACACATAAGCCTGACCAGCCTCATCTGTAAGGCCATGGAACATATCATTATGGACCTCATAAATAAAGACATAGGTGACCTCAAAACCCTAGATCCTACCCAGTTCAGATTCATCAAGGGCAAATCTGCCTGTTAAATCTGGTGGATTTTTTCAAAAAATGTGACTAGGGCCATTGAGGGCAAATGTGTGCACACGGCATACTTTGACTTGGCAAAGGCTTTCAACACAATCCCACATTTGGGTATTACTGAGAAACTTGGCAAACTGTAAACCACTTCATTGTAAGATGGGTTGCCAACTGGCTCACAAACCGGAAACACGATATCAAAGTGGGCAACTCCACATCAACCAGCAGACCTGCTACCAGCTGGGTGCCACAGGGGTCAGTTCTGGGCCCACTACTGTTTGGTAGTGGGCCCAGTACTGACCTCACTACTGTTTGGTATACTCTTCTCAGAAGTTCAGGTCAATGTTAAGGGGTTGTGGCTGATGAAGTTTGCAGACTACTGCAAACTGGGTGCAATTACTGAATCCCCAAATGACTTCTGTATACTCCAGGATGGTTGTATGCAGACCAGCGACTGGTGTCTTAGTCATGGGCTCAAACTGAATGTGAAGAAATGCATCATCATTCCCCTCAGCACAAACAATGTTCTTTCACACTATTGAATCAACAATAATACCCTAAGTACCCACAAAGTAGTAAGGGACTTGGGATCACAAGCTGACCATGACTTTAACTTCGACCGCCATGTGTCTACTGTAGTAAGGAAGGCTTTCTACATAGCACACTTGCTCTCAAGATGATGCCTTTACTAATCAAAGGAGTTTTTAACCCCTCTATACTCAGCACTAATAATGCCCATAACGGAGTATAACTGCCCATTCAGCACGTGCCATAAAAAGCACCTGTAGCAACTGGAGAGACCCCAGAGGTTTCTGACAAAGAAGCTCAAGGGACTCCAGCACATGCCATACACTGACCAACTAAAGTCCCTGTCAGTATACTCTGTATCATATAGACTTCTTAAGGGAGGCTTATTCCTGATTTACAGAGCAATCTTAGACCCAAACCTAATGAACCTGCTGTACATCAGTAAATCAAACAGGACTAGGGCCACTCATTCCAGGGACCTAACTATGGCCTGGAACTTAAATAGGATATGCTGGAGGGACAGATTTATCTCCCAGTGACTGCTCTGTCTTTGGAATAGGTTACCAGTTCATGTGAAACAGAGCACCTCCATGACATTGTTCAAAAGGAACCTGGATGAGTGGATGGGGCACTGTAAATTCTTACCGGGAATAGTGCCCACAACCTTCCTGGTCATGGGAAGCCACTAAATCAAGTCTTGGGTACTGACTAACATTTCTATGGTATTATATTGGGATGACACGGCTAGGCTTGAAATGACCTCCAGGTCAATAGCCTAGTAATCTCCTATGATCCTATGAGAGTACCAAAAGTCAGGAATTTTTCGTTATCATACTTCATGTTCTTCCTTCCATTATGCATAACTTGCTGTCCAAACCTTTCATGTGAGAGATATTGAGATGGGACTCATAACTGTAACATCACAATGTGTCAAACCTGCAGTAAGATTATGATTCTGACACCTCAAAAGGCAATATCATACTGTACCCCAAGTTCCTCTTTCTTAGGTAAAAAAAATGTGAATCTGGATTTTCTGCAGTCTGGAAAATCTTTCATAATTTATTCAAACATTTTGAATTTCACTGATATACCTCTCAGCTGTACAGATTTTTGCAGAATGTCCAGATTTTGTGCCTCATATTTTTGGTCCGTTTTTCATAAAATTGTGATTTTTCTGACAAATTATTGACAAATCATTGAAGACTGAAATCACAAAATAATGACAGATATTTGAGTTTTAGTCTTCATCATCACATACATATCCAGCAGAAAATGTATACTAATACAAAACCAGATATTCTAGCAACTTTCTAAGTTTATAAGAGCTATATTTAAAGACTGTCCTTACTTTTGGGCTTTTGTCCCCATTATGTTTGGTTTTGTCCAGATGCCTTGAGGTAAGAGGTTGAGCGGTATGGATTGATACATACTTTTCCATTATTTAGATAGTAAAGCTCCCACTGAAAAATACCCACATATTCCAAAATCTTCACTTATTTTCTTATGAAGCAAAGCATTATTATTTAGAAAGAGAAAGAGAGACAAAAAGAGACTCTAAGAGAACTAATCTGCTTACAATGTCGAAATTACAATGGAACTGCTTTTAATGCAAACTTTTTACTGCCATTTGATCTCAATAGCGTGAGCTCAGACATGGTGAGAAAATCCATGAAATGAGTTTGCCCATTGCATCCTTTCCACAGCTTTACAGTACTGCAATTCAAAAAACAGGCTATGATAATCTGCAACCAAGCCAGAAGGATTATGGATAGCACTTGAACGGCACATGCAGCTTGATGTGCACCACTGGCAATGTCCACTAGAGGGATGCCTTAACCCGACATTAAAAAAAAAAAAAAAAAAAAAAAAGAACTACAATGACAGAGATAGCCACCCGCCAGTGTAAACCTTGGCTGTAGATGATTGTCACTGTTGAAGTGACACTCCAACCCCATGTGCAAAAAATGGGGAAAAAGAGGCTGTGGATGGACGGATGGAGCTAATAGCTTCGTAAAGAATAAAGAATCTAGTTACGTAATTGTTAAACTTCCACACTGGTGTTAACAGGAAAAACTGTAAACATATACACATACACACACACACACACACACACACACACACAAGGCTCACAAACATGCCTACTGAGTGCTTAATGAACATGCTCAGTATGGGGCCCTCTCCTATTTTGGCATCTATTACTCAGACCTTCAAGCGAACACTTCTGGCCTATGGTTATCTTAAGTTTACAAACAATTGTAAATTGGATGTTGTTATGCGATCTTCCACCGACAATTGCTCCAACTTGTGCTACAGCATGTTAACAATTAGTGCAAGGACAATACACTCAAATTAAATGTGAAAAAATGTAGCATAGTTCACTTTTGGTAAGAAAAAAAAACATTTTCACATACCATATAGGTGACACACCCTCTTGTAAGGAATCTAGATATTTTTTTTAAGAGATTCTTGTTGAAAATTCCTTTTCATTTGGTCATTGTGTGTCCACAATAATTTGGAAAGTCTCTTGTCTGACTCATCTAATTTTCAGAGGCATTTCCACTAGATCCAAATAAGTCCTAATTAGACTTTACTCATATCTCATCAGAACTATTACTGAATATAATGCCCCTTTTGATGTATTTGTCTAACCATATTACTCAATTTGATACCTCAGAGCTTTCAAACTAAAAAGATCCATGAGCTTAAAAATCTTAGTTATCAGAACAGACTGGCAGCCATCTCTCTATACTCAGTCTTTTACAGACTCCTCCATTGAAATCTTGAACCATGAAAGACTCAACCATCTTTGACTGCCTGTTCCTTCACAGAATAAATGCTAATTTGAATACCCAGTTAAAGGATTTAAACCTTCATCAACAGATAAATAAGACACAGCATGATATATTCATGTCCCAACATATTCCTCTCCTCAGGAACAAACTTCCACTACCTGTCAAGCAGAGTGACACCCTTGCTACCATCAAGGTAAACATAGATAATTGAATGGCCAGCCATCAATTTGTCCCCGGTCTATCTTGTCTTCCCCTCCTTGAGGCTGAAGGGAACTTTTGAATAGGAATTTCTGGCTAGTTTTGTAATGTTCTGGAGACTGAGTGCCTAGTGTTTACATATGAACTTATGAACCTATGATCCTACTAATCTTAGCAGCCCTGAGACTGCTCACAGAGTCTGTGACCAATCTTATGACCCATTTTAATTTAGTGCTATAAAAAGGACACTAGTAGTTAACTTCCTTTTTTAATATCTAATGATCCTTTAAATAGGTCTTCCACAGTGTGACAAGTGCAGAATCTCACAGTAAACACATTTATAAAGCTAAATCACTGTACAGTCAGACCACGTACAGTAGTATATTTTGAGCTTGACCATAAGGTACAAATTCAAGGAATAAAATGTAAAGCAAATGTACCAGGCTCTGAAGGAACCAATACTCCAACCACTGTAGAGCTTAGTTATATACACAGACCTAACGGGATAGCAGTGCACTGTTGTCCCTTACCACTCTGCAGTCATGAAAAGAAGAAATTATAAATGTTTAACATTATATTGCCATCACTGTGGATCAGCATTTATTTACAAAATATATAAATAAAGACAAAGTATAGTTGTGTAAAATCTTACCGTAACGATAGATGTCCTTCTCTTCACTGTTGCAGTATTCATAACATGGAGGATTCCCTGTCAAAGGTGACCCGACATTCGGCCAGTATACTTTTACTACCTGCAAGTACATGGGATGTCACATGTATGCTCCCTGCATATGTAGGGCATAAATGTGATGTCTGCACTTACTATCAGCAGAACTGAATGCCCCAGAAGGAATGCCAGTCTAAGGAAACAAAGAGGTAGACCATACATCCATAAGAAAAAGCAACACCCAGAAGGTTAGGAGGGAGGGATAGAATACTGCAACAGTGAAAAGAAGGACATATATTATTATAAGATTTTACTGCTGCAGTATTCATAACATGACGGAGAGTACCACAGCTCATGAAGAAACTTAGCAGGAGGAAGGGGCAGTAGAGATCTCTAAAAGCCATGAAGAATGGCCCTAGCAAAACTAGTTCTAGCTCTGGAGATTCCATCTAACTTGTAGTGTTGGTGAAGGTTTGTACAGCAGTCCAGGTAGCTGTTTCAGGAATGGAATTAGTGTCCAAACCCTTAAAGAAAGCACCAGAAGAAGCCACAGCCCTAGTAGAATGAGCCTTAACAGAAAAAGGAAGTCGCCTATCATGAGAAACATAACAAAAAGAAATAAATTTAGAAATCCAAGAGGAAATAGTTTGATTGGAAACAGCCAATCCCAAGGACCTGTGATGAAAAGAAACAAAAAGCCGATCATATTTCCTAATAGCCTAGGTTTTATCCAAATAAAATCTGAGTTGTCTATGCACATCCAAGGTGTGTAGTACCTTCTCACTAGGAGATTGTGGAGAAGGGAAAAAGGTAGGCAAATGAATGGATTGATTAAGTGACAACTCATTCACAACCTTGGGCATAAATGAAGAATTAGAATGCAAGGACACCCTGTCCTTATGGGGAAATAAAAGGAGGAGAAGCCATAAGGGCTTGAAACTCAGAGACCCGTCTCACTGAAGTCAAAGCTAACAACAAAACAGCCTTTCAAAAACAACGCTGTAAGGAAGCTGTAGCCACAGGCTCAAAAGGTGCCAACGTCAATTTCTCCAAAACAAAACTAACTTCCCAAGGAGGAGGAACAGGCTTCCTGGGAGGTCTAATATATAGGATGGCATTGAGACATTGTTTAGCCTCAAATCTAGAAGCTAAAGGAGGAGGTAAAGACAGACAAGCAGAAATAGCTGACAAGTGGGCCTTGATAGAGGAGTAGGCCAACCCAGAACTGAGCAATTCACACAAATAAGAGAGAACCAATGGAACATCCATAGTCAATGGATCCAGATTATGTGATTAGATAAGTAGGATTTCCTAGTATTGTGTTTTCTGGCTCTTGAGAACCCTAAGTATGTCCTCAGAAAAAAAGGTGTCTGAAAGGAATCAAAATCCTGTCACCCACAAAGTCAGTTGTAGAGTCGACAGGTGGGGATGGATAAGAGAGCCTTTGTCTTGTATGAGAAGGTCCATCCTGTGAGGTAACTTGTGATGATTATTCTTGGCTAAATGCAGAAAAACAGGGAACCAATGCTGTCTTGGCCAAAAGGGAATCACCAGCAAGATTTTGGGTTTGTCCTACTGAATCTTGAACAGGGCCTTCAGAATGAGAGAAAGGGGGGAGGGTATCCACAAAGAAACATCCCCTTCAAAGAAAAAGAAAGGGTGTCCACTTTCCAAACCAGAGGACCTGGGAATCTGGCACAAAATAGACGAGGTTGTCTGTTCAGAGGGGAGGTACACAGATCTACTTGAGGAGTACCCCACTGGTGGACAATGTCCCTATGAAGCATCCATTCATGGGACTGAGTCAAGGACCTGCTCAGAGTGTTTGCCACATAATTTTGACTGGATGAGATGTATACTGCCTGAAGAGTGACATGATACTGAACTGTAAGCTCCCAAGCCATGAGAGCTAGCCTGCAAATAAGATAAGATTTCATTCCTCACCCCCCACCCCCATTTGTTTACATACAAGAGGACTGCGGTGTTGTCTGCAAACAGCTTGAGAGAACCTGGAAGGAAAAGAGGATGAAAAGCCTGAAGGACCAGCAGAAGCACTCATCTCTTTGAAGATGATGTGCTCCTTTCTTTGGCAAAAGGAGACCAGGCCCCCTGTACCTTCATGGAGCCGAAAGCTGCTCCCTAACCTACATCATACATTTATATATGCATCTCTGAGATCACACAGTCTCAGGAATAGAAAATATTTTAATACTGCTTCCTTTTCAATAAGGTTGGCAAACACTGGAGTGCACAAACAAGTTGTAGAACTATCTCACTTTTATGTCCTGTATGCATTCAGAAAACATTTTCAGTTGCACAGTATTTTGGCAATTCGTGGTGCTTTACGATAAAGCATGTTTGATGCAATGGTATTTTATAAACTGGAATTCAACAATATGAAGTAGAAACCTCAACTCTTACCAACCATTCTGTCCAAACTACTTATATTCCCTTTCTCTGTAAAAAGGCTAAAACTGCACCTTCAAAAAGATGGATTCTCATCAGGCATCTGTAGTCATTTTTAATTCACTGCACTTCTGTCACTAGTATCAAAAATCCTTGAAAAATGAATACAAGTGCAACTACTCGCAAGTATATATACTGCAGGTCATACCAAATCTGAGTTACAATTCTCAGTACCACTGACAACCACAAATGTGCCAGACAGGGGTCCATGGAAGTAAATAGTGCGGGAAGAAATAGCCAGGAAATTGTTATGGCTAGGCTTGTATAGACCCTGGGGCTGATAGCCTAGTACCAGCCTATGAACCTGTGAACCTATGACATCAGTATTAACTCACAGTACATACAATACAGGATATCCCACATCTGTACTACAATGTTCACTAGCAGTAAGATCTGCAAATGTGCCTGCACAAGAACCCAACAAGAATCACATACGCACCAGTACTAAACACAGTACATGCCCAATATCAGTAAAATCCATCCAAGGTGTGCTGGCAGACTAAAAGTGGTTACATTAATTGTTATGAGGGTATACTGCCCCCAACAGACTGAACACATTTACAAGTTTGTCATGCCTTACAACAAGTTATAGTTAATTTGTAAGGGATTTAATAACCTTTAAAATTTCTTTTTAGGATGACATGCATGGTATCACCTATTTCAAGCTACTGAAGTGTATGCAACAGTCCTACATAGTCAGAAAAGCTCTACAATGAAGATTTTTTTGCTGCTCATGCATTTCTGGTAAAATTCACTAGATTTATAGTAGTACTGCACTGCCCCAGTGCGTAGCTGACAGACCTCTTACCCAGTGCTGCTCCCCAATCTGGAGCCCTTCAGTACTAATACAGTAGTACTACTCTGCCCCAGTGTGTAGCTGACAAACCTCTTACCCAGTGGTGCTCCCCAATCTGGAGCCCTTCAGTACTAATACAGTAGTACTACTCTGCCCCAGTACATAGCTGATAGACCTCTTACCCAGTGCTGCTCCCCAATCTGGAGCCCTTCAGTACTAATACAGTAGTACTACTCTGCCCCAGTGCGTAGCTGACAAACCTCTTACCCAGTGGTGCTCCCCAATCTGGAGCCCTTCAGTACTAATACAGTAGTACTACTCTGCCCCAGTGCGTAGATGACAAACCTCTTACCCAGTGGTGCTCCCCAATCTGGAGCCCTTCAGTACTAATACAGTAGTACTACTCTGCCCCAGTGTGTAGCTGACAAACCTCTTACCCAGTTGTCCTCCCCAATCTGGAGCCCTTCAGTACTAATACAGTAGTACTACTCTGCCCCAGTGCGTAGATAACAAACCTCTTACCCAGTGCTGCTCCCCAATCTGGAGCCCTTCAGTTCTAATACAGTAGTACTATTCTGCCCCAGTGCGTAGCTGAAAACCTCTTACCCAGTGATGCTCCCTAATCTGTAGCCCTTCAGTACTAATACAGTAGTACTACTCTGCCCCAGTGCATAGCTGACAAACCTCTTACCTAGTGGTGCTCCCCAATCTGGAGCCCTTCAGTACTAATACAGTAGTTCTACTCTGCCCCAGTGCATAGCTGACAAACCTCTTACCGAGTGGTGCTCCCCAATCTGGAGCCCTTCAGTACTAATACAGTAGTACTACTCTGCCCCAGTGCGTAGTTGACAAACCTTTTATCCAGTGGTGCTCCCCAATCTGGAGCCCTTCAGTACTAATACAGTAGTATTACTCTGCCCCAGTGCGGAGCTGACAGACCTCTTGCCCAGTGCTGCACCCCAATCTGGAGCCCTTCAGTACTAATACAGTAGTACTACTCTGCCCCAGTGCGTAGCTGACAAATCTCTTACCCAGTGGTGCTCCCCAATATGGAACCCTTCAGTACTAATACAGTAGTACTACTCTGCCCCAGTGCGTAGCTGACAAACCTCTTGCCCAGTGGTGCTCCCCAATCTGGAGTCCTTCAATACTGGTAAAGTAGTACTACTCTGCAGTGGAGTATAGCTGACAACTCTCTTACTCAGTACTGCTCCCCAATCTGTAGCCCTTCAGTACTAATACAGTAGTACTACTCTGCCCCAGTGCATAGCTGACAGACCTCTTACCCAGTGCTGCTCCCCAATATGGAGCCCTTCAGTACTCATACAGTAGTACTACTCTGCCCCAGTATATAGCTGACAAACTTCTTACCCAGTGGTGCTCCCCAACCTGGAGCCCTTCAGTACTAATACAGTAGTACTACTCTGCCCCAGTGCGTAGCTGACAAACCTCTTACCCAGTGGTGGTCCCCAATCTGGAACCCTTCAGTACTAATACAGTAGTACTACTCTGCCCCAGTGCGTAGATGATAAACCTCTTACCCAGTGGTGCTCCCCAATCTGGAACCCTTCAGTACTAATACAGTAGTACTACTCTGCCCCAGTGGATAGCTGACAGACCTCTTACCCAGTGGTGCTCCCCAGTTTGGAGCCCTTCAGTACTAATACAGTTGTACTACTCTGCCCCAGTGCGTAGCTGACAAACCTCTTACCCAGTGGTGCTCCGCAATCTGGAGCCCTTCAATACTGGTAAAGTAGTACTACTCTGCAGTGGGGCATAGCTGACAACTCTCTTACTCAGTGCTGATCCCCAATCTGTAGCCCTTCAGTACTAATGCAGTAGTACTACTCTGCACTGGGGTGTAGCTGACAAATCTCTTACCCAGTGCTAATCCCCAATCTGTAGCCCTTCAATACAAATAGAATAGTACTACTTTGCACTGGGGTGTAGCTGCCAACTCTCTTACCCAGTGCTGCTCCCTAATCTGTAGCCCTTCACTACTAATAGAGTTGTACTATTCTGCACTGGGACATAGCTGACAAATCCCTTACCCAGTGTTTTTCTCCAATCTGTAGCCCTACAATAGTAATACAGTTGTACTACTCTGCACCAGAGTGTAGCTGACAACTCTCTTACCCAGTGCTGCTTCCAAATCTGTAGCCCTTCAATACTAATACAGTAGTACTACTCTGCCCCAGTGCGTAGCTGACAAACCTCTTAACCAGTGGTGCTCCCCAATCTGTAGCCCTTCAGTACTAATACAGTTGTACTACTCTGCCCCAGTGCGTAGCTGACAAACCTCTTACCCAGTGGTGCTCCCCAATCTGGAGCCCTTCAGTACTAATACAGTAGTACTACTCTGCCCCAGTGCATAGCTGACAAACCTCTTACTCAGTGGTGCTCCCCAATCTGGATCCCTTTAGTACTAATACAGTAGTACTACTCTGCTCCAGTGTGTAGCTGACAGACCTCTTACCCAGTGCTGCTCCCCAATCTGGAGCCCTTCAGTACTAGTACAGTAGTACTACTCTGCCCCAGTACATAGCTGACAGACCTCTTACCCAGTGGTGCTCCCCAATCTGTAGCCCTTCAGTACTAATACAGTAGTACTACTCTGCCCCAGTGCGTAACTGACAACTCTCTTACTCAGTGCTGCTCCCCAATCTGTAGCCCTTCAGTACTAATACAGTAGAACTACTCTGCCCCAGTGCGTAGCTGACAAACCTCTTACCCAGTGGTGCTCCCCAATCTGGAGCCCTTCAATACTGGTAAGGTAGTACTACTCTGCAGTGGAGCATAGCTGACAACTCTCTTACTCAGTGCTGCTCCCCAATCTGTAGCCCTTCAGTACTAATACAGTAGTACTACTCTGCACTGGGGTGTAGCTGACAAATCTCTTACCCAGTGGTGCTCCCCAATCTGGAGTCCTGAAGTACTAATACAGTAGTACTACTCTGCCCCAGTGCATAGCTGACAAACCTCTTACTCAGTACTGCTTCCCAATCTGTAGCCCTTCAATACAAATAGAATAGTACTACTCTGCAGTGGGGTGTAGCTGCCAACTCTCTTACCCAGGGCTGCTTCCAAATCTGTAGCCCTTCAATACAAATAGAATAGTACTACTCTGCACTGGGGTGTAGCTGCCAACTCTCTTACCCAGTGCTGCTCCCTAATCTGTAGCTCTTCACTACTAATAGAGTTGTACTATTCTGCACTGGGGCATAGCTGACAACACTCCTACTCAGTGCTGCTCCCCAATCTGTAGCCCTTCAGTACTAATACAGTAGTACTACTCTGCCCCAGTGCGTAGCTGACAAATCTCTTACCCAGTGCTGCTCCCCAATCTGTAGCCCTTCAATACTAATACAGTAGTACTATTCTGCACTGGAGCGTAGCTGACAAATCTCTTACCCAGTGCTGCTCCCTAATCTGGAGCCCTTCAATACTAATCTAGTTGTACTACTCTGCACTGGACCACAGCTGACAAATCTCTTACCCAGTGTTGCTCGCTAATCAGGAGCCCTTCATACTAATACAGTTGTACTACTCTGCACTGGGGCATAGCTGACAAATCTCTTACCCAGTGTTGCTCCCTAATCAGGAGCCATTCATACTAATACAGTTGTACTACTCTGCACTGGGGCATAGCTGACATATCTCTTACCCAGTGCTGCTCCCCAATCTGTAGCCCTTCAATACTAATACAGTAGTACTATTCTGCACTGGAGCGTAGCTGACAAATCTCTTACCCAGTGCTGCTCCCTAATCTAGAGCCCTTCAATACTAATATAGTTGTACTACTCTGCACTGGACCACAGCTGACAAATCTCTTACCCAGTGTTGCTCCCTAATCAGGAGCCCTTCATACTAATACAGTTGTACTACTCTGCACTGGGGCATAGCTGACTAATCTCTTACCCAGTGTTGCTCCCTAATCAGGAGCCCTTCATACTAATACAGTTGTACTACTCTGCACTGGGGCATAGCTGACAAATCTCTTACCCAGTGCTGCTCCCTAATCTGTAGCCCTTCAGTACTAATACAGTTGTACTACTCTGAACTGGGGCATAGCTGACAAATCTCTTACCTAGTGCTGCTCCCTAATCTGTAGCCCTTCAGTACTAATACAGTTGTACTACCCTGCACTGGGGCATAGCTGACAAATCTCTTACCCAGTGCTGCTCCCTAATCTGTAGCCCTTCAGTACTAATACAGTTGTACTATTCTGCACTGGGGCGTAGCTGACAAATCTCTTACCCAGTGCTGCTCCCTGATCTGTAGCCCTTCAATACTAATACAGTTGTACTACTCTGCACTGGGGCGTAGCTGACAAATCTCTTACCCAGTGCTGCTCCCTGATCTGTAGCCCTTCAGTACTAATACAGTTGTACTATTCTGCACTGGGGCATAGCTGACAAATCTCTTACCCAGTGCTGCTCCCTGATCTGTAGCCCTTCAATACTAATACAGTTGTACTACTCCGCACTGGGGCGTAGCTGGCAAATCTCTTACCCAGTGCTGCTCCCTGATCAGTAGCCCTTCAATACTAAGTTGAAGAACAAAAAAAAAAAAACATATAAAAATATCTGTTCTCTGATCTGGCACTTCTCTCTTGTCTCCTACAGAAGAGTGCCAGGTCTATGTGCCCCCTCATGTTCATGTGTGTCCGAAGAAAAAAGAAATGTAAAAAGGTCTGTTCTCTAATGTGGTGCTCCTTCTTAAGAGGGAAGAAAGATGCACCTGGTCCTTGTTATAACCTCATGTTTAAGTGGGGCGAGGTAAAAAACAAAACTGGATCTGATCACTTCCCCCAACACCTTCCTCCTGGGGTGACTAATCTAATTAGCTATGTTTCTGCTCTGCACAATTTGCTCACCACAATCTTCCAGTAGAACAGGGCGGATTGGGATTACCCAATTTGAAGGGGCATTTCAGAGCTACACAATTACGACTCTTATACATAGCACAAGCAGAAAACTATAATTCAAAGTGGAAAGGGATAATGTTGAAACAGGGGGAAGCTCAAGAAAACAGGAGGGACTGGGATTTTGGAAGCAGGCCTTTAAGGAGTAGAGCAATAATCATACAGAATATTACATCTGTAAAAGTAGCAGAAAGTATTCTAAGAACTAAGCCAACACGGGAATGGAGAAATGAGATTCTGCCGATAGGGATGACTGCAATTAGGTATATAGACAATAGGCAAGAGGGGGATATAATTTATTGGAGAAAACTGGGAAATTAACCAAGGTATTGGGAGCAAATAACTAGAGAGGGAAAGATGATAGAATGGGAAGATGCCAAGAATTTATTTGGACTGCAAGTTAGAGATTGCCTTCCCTATCAAGGATTGATATCAGAATACAGGCAAAGAGAAAGAAATAGAGGGGTCTTAAATGAAAGACCAGCCCTGATAGAGTTTTTAGTAGAATCTAAAACAGAAACTGCCATTAAAAAAGTAATAATTAGTAGAGCGTATAAGGTATTGCATGATAACTGTAAGAATCAATCAGAGGAGGTTAGAAAGGATTGGGAAAAGAGACGGGATAAGCAATTCACAAAGAAACAATGGGAGGATATATGTATGTCTCCCAAATATGCAACAAAATCTAGAAGATTTAGGATTTGTGCTTGGAAATGTTTACATAAATATCTTTATACCCCAAGTAGACTCCAGAAAAGTTTTCTTCAGGTAAATAGCAAATGTTGGAGGTGTGACAAGGAAGAAAAAGGTAATAAGGAACATATTTTCTGGGAGTGCAGTGAGCTGGCAATCTTTAAGGATTCCCTGTGAGATGCACTGTCAAAGATGCTGGGTGAGCAGATTAGTATGACAAGGGACTTGTTTTTTCTGACCTATGATAGAGAATCGGAATTGCCTAGACATGGTAAGGCCTTGCTGTCTCTAATTATGGTAGCTGCCAAAAAAAGCAATTACTGAAAAATGGAAATCAAAATCTAAACCAACTATATTAGAAGTAGTGAATATAGTAACAGAAATAAAACAACTGGAACTGAGATCTTTAGAAAAAGGTAGGAGCAAACTACATAGGAAAAAATGGGAATTGAGGGAACAATACATATAGGTTTATAGAACAGCTTACTGTTCCTGTGGGCCATTTTAAGCCTAGCCAATTACCCCATGTGAGGATCAAACTTTGCACCTTGTATCTGTAAGGTATGAACCTTAACCATTATACCAACTTCTCCTCTCCCAAAACCCCATACCTTGTATCTCCAAGGTAAAGACCTTAATCATTATGCCAACAGGGGAGTAATGAGGTTTAAAAGAGTCAGGACTTAAATGAGATATGTAATGTTTGATTGAAAACAATTGATTAGATTATAAGTGATGTATAATGTTTGCAACTGGGAGTGTGTCAGTATGGTCTGTGATATAAAATGCTTGAAACTAGGATTGCGTTGGTGAGGTTTGTTTTCATTTATATAAATGCGTGATTGCTTATATCGTAACTGATGGCTTGATAAAGATGTTTCTTGTTTAATAAAAAAGGGCAGGAATTGAATAATTTATGTACTGTTGCTTAGGTTATATGATATATAGCAATAAATGTGAAGCATAATGTTTGTTAATTTTAACTTGTTAATACAGTTTGAATACTTTTACATAAATGCAAATTTGCATGTGTCACAAGTGATAATTCATTAAAGGTGTTTAAAAAAAGCCTTCAAGTGCACTAGTGCTAAGAACTACAAGTGCCAGGGTAACCACCCTTCCATCTTTCACTATAGGACAGTCCCTATTTGTGTATTTGCATCTTGCAAAAAAAATGCATTGAAAAATGGCAAATGTCCTGAAAGTTTAGGACAAAAATGTTTCTTCTGTTTCCTATAATAGTTACACAAAGTAATTGTTTTGTATCTGGAAAACATTTAATATTACACAAATCAATAGAAACCACTCAAATTCTACAAATGTAAGCTTTTATTTTGGCAAAAAAGTGAAGTTCAGGTCTTTGCACTGGTTATAACTAATTTATTTTCTGAAAAATCTCACATTTCTGTAAAAAATGCCCCACTTTGGGCATTGGAAAAGGTGTGAATGCTAACAAGTCCACTATCACTAATGCTAACCACATTAACAACAGCATTAAGTGCAAAACTACACAGAACTAAAGCAAATATCTGCACTAGCCCTAAACTATATCACAAGTATGTTTTGTTTCATAAAAGCACTGACTGAAATCCTGAAATACAATGTAATCCATCATGAGTGCACTAGTGCAAACAATATCTGCAGGTAAAGCAATGCCACAAAGTTCAACATGTGCACCACCAGCAACAAGATTCACCAGAAAGGCAATGGACTTAAACAGTCACTCGCCACATGCGTATCAATCCCAATATTTACATCACATGCACAGATGGTGCAGACTTGCACTACCATTAAAACCCCTCAGAGACACATTAACCCACAAAAACAGTAGTGACATGCAGATTCAGTAAAATTCTCTGTGGCTCTAAGACTAATACTAACTATTTTAAATATTCTTAAAAAAATCATCACATAAGTTTTATGAGCATCAAGCCCTACCATATATGAAGCAGCACTAAAACCCATCACACAAGCACTAACACCACAATCTCATGTTATCATACGTTATGTAAATGAACTACATGTACAGTAATTCTCCAAACAACTGGTTTTGTTTCTATAGTGACCTTGCACATGTACCTCTGGGCTGCGATTTACAATAAGCACATGCTAACTGTTGACAATGTCTGCTTCTGTAAAAACTTTGTGCTTACAATGCCAGGCTTTACTACTTCTGAAATTACCTGCTGTTGTCTCTGCCTTCCGCATAAATCCTGACCAGTAACTTACCATAAAGCTATAACTACAGCTGCAACTTCCTACAAGCATATGCCTCAAACAAGAATAAACAGGCTTGGAGTCTTGTGACAAGGATGGAATTCCCCACAACCATAACACCTTTACATCTATATCCGTAAGCAATATTTCACAGAATTAAGCTATGTGACTGCAAAAGATGCTGCAAGATTAATTCTGGTAAGCATTTAGCTCAATACAGGTATACAAGAACTAGGATTGCATATGGAAAAAAAGAAACTCTTGCACCACAACTTGGGACTGTGATTTAGCCCACACTCCACTAGTATGAATCCCTTTCCTGTCATCTCTAACCAATGTGCAATAGTGCTCTACAGACATATATTCATGTATGTGCCAGAAGGTAATTATACATTAGCTTTTATATTCACATCAGTGAATTGACTCAGCATACACAAAAGTACACTACATGCAACTGTAAAGTTCTGTGATTCAGATCTCTATAGGTCCTTATTTTATTGCTTGTTACTGTCAGGATGCACAAATATAAATGAGTGCCAAGTTTAACAGTCATTAGAGAATAAACAGAGTTGTCAGAATTTGAGAGAGGATACCTTTAATACTTATTTTTATTAAAAAAATGGACACTGTTGCCAGACATTAAAAGTGGATACCTTTAACTTTTAAGAACTACTGCAGTGTTTCTTTTCAGAAAGAGAAGCCTTAGCTAGATAGAGCACAGGAAGCCAATCAAGGTCAAATGCATCATTCTCCTCAGTGGTGTATCCTCATCTGTTGTCTTCCTCCTCCTCTTTAACAGTCTGTCAATCACACCTTGACCTTCTACTAAGAAAATTACATGCTTTCATCTGTCTTTCACTTCTTGGCAGAGCTAATACATTGTTCTCAAAAATGAGACAACTGTGAATCCAAGAGGAGTAACATCCCACGGCCCATTACAGTGAGGACAAATACAAACGCCAGCATGTCTCATCCAGTCCTAAGAATAACCCTTGTCACCAAATTTGCTTTAGTTCACTGCCATGATTCAGTGAGACACGCCTCTTAATGACTACATAGGGGCAGAAACAATCCAGTGTAGCTGGCCTGGGAGCTCTGCTGGTACATTAATACAGATTCTATAGTTCCAAATGATTAAACAAAATGATTACCTGAAGCACCTGTTGGTACCACCTGCAAATGCATATAATTTCTCAAAATAAAAAAACAGGAAAGCTTCTAATTGATATCTACAGCTCAAAATATTCTATAAGGAAAAAAAGCTGTCATGACAGTGAGGTAAAACTATGTGCTACTATAGATAACTGTGCATGCAAAATATCTAAAAATGTAAATTCTAGTAATAACCATACTAATATATATATATATATATATATATATATACATACTAAAAGTGCCTAAAAGTAAATATACATACATTTATACTCCTTTACCAATACAGCAAATTAGTAACTATTATCAGCACAAGTAAGTTGCAAAAGATAAAAATTAAAGCCAACACTGCATATTTACTACTTTTTTGTGTAGGGAGGGTCTAACTTATTTCCCAGAAATCAGACTCCCACACAAACAATGGTCAAGCACAGTGTCTACTTCTTTTTGATCAAATATCCAGACTGAGAAGGGCATAAGTAGCCATAACATTTGTAACAGTGCAATGAAATCTTAATTATGATTCAGTGACAGGTAACAGACTTCACAATGAGGAATGACCATCTAAGGATGAGGAGTGTGTGTGTGTGTGTGTGTGTGTGTGTGTGTGTGTGTGTGTTTGGGTAGTATATGCAAGAAGGAACCAAACAGTTAAGGAATGTCCTCAAATGTTATTGCAATGGTACTGTCTAAGTTCCCAGATGTAATGTATGGCACATTCCCTTTCCCATGGTAGGGAATAAGTGGCAGAAAGCGAGGAGGTTCATAAAATGTTTGGTGACTGGGTCAAGTCTATTTTCAGGCAAAATGGAGGATGTCTATTGAAAGTCCTCTTGACAACTTTTTTACAATACATTAATAAAAAACATACTTGCAGAATAATAGGGGGTTTGACTGAGTTAACCTGAATGTTTAAATAGTAGCAACAATAAAAATGAAACAAAAAAATCAATATGCTACTGCTGATTGCATTGCACTGCATAAAGCAGTTGCATAAGGAGGCAGTTTGTTTACCGAGTATGCAAATCTGGTTGCATCTCATGTGTAGCTTCTGCCTCTTCCCACCTTGGATGATACCATGCCTTCCCACTACCCCACAGCCTCTTGAAGGCCCGTGTGGATTCAGAATCCACCATCCAGTTATGCATTCTGCCTCAAAGCTTTACCACTTTCTTAGTGAAAAAGTATTTTCTCTCATCCCAGTTAAAGTGAATACCCTTCAGCTGCATCTGACGGCCCTTCTCCTTCTTTTGTCCTAGAGCATTAGTCCCCTTCAGCTTTCCCATGTAGCATGTTAGTTTTGGCTAACATCATATCTCTGCTATCTCTCCTAAAATCCAATAGATACAAGCTCAGCACAGATGCTGTTTGTACTTCTATCCCTCCACCTCTCTAATGATTCGAAAGGTCTACTTCATGATTTCCATTTTTTCACATCCTTTTCCCTTAAGGGTCTCTAGAAGGATGCACTGTAATCTTTACATGCCTTCAGTAGCATGTGACACAGTGGCAGTATACTCTTCTTATCCATGCAGTCAGTGTCTCTCAGAACACAGTTCAAAGCCTTGTTGTCCCCCATGTGTTTGTTTGACAGTCCAGCACTGATGTAATATCACTCCTTTTCAGCCACCAAGACATCTAACTTATCCCTTAGCTTATCTTTTGGATGCGTTATTCAAACTGCAGACCCCTGAACTCATCTGCACTGTCAAATTTACTGGGCTTGCAGGTCCGTTTTCAGAAACTCCTCCCATTCAGGACTGTGAACCTGCTTTGTGAGTCATTTAAAGATAGACTCATTCTATTACTCACTCCATCCAACATTTCAGAAATTAGAAATAAGGTCTTGGAACTGACCCTTGCAGGATTCCACTGTGACATTCTCCCCAAGTGATCACTATGTTCTTTCTACAAGCTGTTCTGCCATCCAGTCCATACGTTTCTGGTTTATCGCTATCCCTTTCAGCTTACTGAGTAGTATTCAATACGGAACTGTGTTAAAGGCCTTACTAAAGTCCAGACAGCTTAGGGTCAGAGGCACTCCCTTTCCAGTTCTACACTTACCCAGTCAAAGAACTTTGGCAGGTTTAACCAACAGCTCTTCTTGGCAGCAAAGAAGTGCTAGTTTGCATAATAAAGATGACTGTCCTTTTTTTCAAAGGCCTCAGGCTTTTTTATAAATAAGGTCTTCATCATCTTCTTGGCCAATGGCACCAGGTCTACAGCAGCCTGGATTAGTTGTGTTACATCCCCGAGCAAGGTCATAAAAGCTGTTTTCCAGTCATCTTCTGAAGGACTTGTATGTGTTGTTGTACCAGTGTTCTTGATAAGCTTTTGAGTACTCTTGAGTATGTCATCTGGGCCCCATACTATGTCCGCTTGTAAGATGACTGGTTCCTTTTCTAACTCCTCCTTCACTGTTGGCCCATCTTTCCCTCTCTCACCTTCCTCTACATTCTCCCCACCCAGATGGTATGCTTCCCTTTTTTCTTTTTTGAATTTGTTCAGTGCTCCAGTACTGTCTATCTTTATTTATTTTTATTTTATTTTATTTTACATTTGTTGAACGGGATAGTCCGACTGGATATATGTCCATTTTCAGCACAGGCCCGGGGAGAAAAGCTCCACATACCAAAAAAGAGACAGTACATACATCACTGAGTGATAAACTCAGCAGACATGTTTAGAAAAATATAGACAAAGAATACAGGCAGATATCAATATACACAATATGCAGACTTACATCTGATTGGCAGAGATGTATCAGAAAATGTGAACATAGAATACAATCAGATCTCATAATTCACAATGCTTAGACATTCAAATGCTATGAGGTATAGATATTTGGCTAAACAGCAGGTCGGGTAGCAAGACATGTATAGCCTTAACTCTTCCATCCTCAATTAAACTCATTGAATTGTTACACCCTTCCTTTTCTCCCAGCTGTACTTGAAAAATGATTCCATCCATCCTTAAACCTGGGCTACTAGTTTCCTCTCCAGTCCAGTCTTGGTCTTCCTCACCTTTATAGTCACTTCCCTCCTTCCTTGCATGTACGCCCGCTCATCTTCTTCCTTTCCTACTTTGTTCTACCACTTGAATGCTTTCTGCTTATGTTTGAGAACTGCCTTTACTTGTCTGCTTAACCACTCTCCTGAGCTTTACCTGCCTACTGTTGGGCAAACAATCATGCATACCATTCAGTCGTCTGTCTTTAAATCTTATCCACAGGTTGTTTTACTTCTTACTCATCTCCCAACAATTCAGTTACCCAGCTCATTCAGTATGGCCACTCTAAGTTGCTGTAGACCACCCTTCTCTAAATCCATGCTGCTTTCTTTTCATTGTGGTAGTTAAGTCAAAGTCTATTGGCAGTAGTGAAATAATTTATTTTTCCTTATCCCCCAAGATATCTGATGTTCAATGTATGGCATAGGTATCCAGATTTGAAGTGCAGTGAAGCAAATCTCCCTGCATTCCCATATGTTACACACAACGTCAACTAGTTCACACACTCATCTCTAATTAACAACAATGGTAACCACGGTAAACATAAGTGTCCTCTTAATGAAAATCAAAAACAAGTGCAGCACTTACCACAGAAACCGGGGTTAATGAGAAAATGCACTATTGCGTGCCATGCAGATCTAAACTGCCTTCTGGTAAGAAACTTAACATGTGGCCTGTCTATGTCTTGCCCATTACATTGCCAGATATCAATGAAAACCCATCCCAAAACAAAATTACTTTTGATTTAACTGTCCATTGTAACATAACGGGGTACCAGAGTGGAAGTACTGTGTAGCATGGATGTATGGTCAGGTCATGGTCAGTAGAAGAAACAAAACACATCGCCTGGAGACTCAAAAAAACAAAATCGAGAATGTAAACCAGATGTAGCTGATAAAAAGTACACGGAGTAAAGGAGACCTGTGATATTGTTGTGGTGATTAAACCTAAAGTGTATCCTGTGTTTTTATACATTTTGAGTAATCTTGGCACAAAGATACCATGAACATGCCTCAGATACTGTTATCGAGATTGTTTTAAGTCAGAAATGTGTGAAAAGGCAGAGATAAGTCTGTAGTCATCATTGGCATGATGGAAGGAAAGAAGTAAGTTTGTGACAAAGACCCAGAGGGTCCAGAAGAAATGTGCCTAAGTAAAAGTTTTCTTCTGGAGTTTGGGGATTTAGATTCTCAGCTAATTCATGTAGCAAATTAAAGGGATCTGCTGTAGAGGACATAAGGTATTCAGACTGACACATCTACAATAAGTATCGTAAGTCAAATGATTATCTGAACCGACACAAAAATGTGTGCACCTATAAGTGGATGCTAACACAAAATGTTTCCTTTACCTTCTCACAGTAAACTCATCCAGTACATAGAGCACTGGGAATAACTGCCTATTTCAGGCAAAATATAAACTTGCTAAGCACTAGTAAGAGACCAGTCATAACAGTGCTTAATAATTGTTAAGCATCCCCTATGTACTGTTACCACTGAGTCTTGTGCTCGGAACTAACAGTGGACAGTATCTGCCAGCAGATAACAGTAACAGAGAGTAAAACAAATTCAGTTCTGCCTGGTGTCCATGGCTCTCAACTGTCCTTGAGTTTGTCTCATGTTTTTCTGTTTTCTTCATAAATTCTTTGATTTTCTAGTAAATATGTGAGGATTACGGTCAGTCAATAATGGCAGACATTAGAGTTTCAAACTTATTATTGTTCAACAAATGTGCACCATGCAAAACATGTTGTTCAACAAACCTTTTAAGTGAATGACAGCAGTGTTTAACACTGCCCTTAATTTTGATTCCCCATTAGTTTTTGATTTGTCCAGAATAAACAAACTAAGACATGTGCTGCAGCCCCTTTGTCAGCACTCAGTGCTTTCCTGATTTCAAGGTTGCAAAGCACTTTGCGTTTCTACACTTTATTCCGTGTAACTGGCAGAACATAGAGCAGATAAGGCTCCATGCAGCATAAATAATTATGACCATGTCACTGATCATAACATTTTACTACATGTTCTCAGCATGGATGCTTAGATTTACTCTTGAGATAACATTTTTGGAATCCATGTTTCAGACACATAATAAGCTAGCTATGACAGTAGATCCACTTGCAGCCCTCCGTGTAGTGCATGGAGGTCCAAGATTACAGTCTGATATTGAGAGCAGCTTCCCTAGTATGTGATAAAATCATAACAGCATTTGGGGGGGGGGGTGCACTTCCATAATCAGGTCTCACGCTAGGGATGGAGGATGGTGCCAAAGCATTGGAAAATATTCCCCATTCAGGCATTGTTGGCAAACTCATAAAACAAGGAATAAACCCCTATGTCACTTGCTGGATGGCCAACTGGCTCACAGATAAGAGTCCCCTATTCTAACATTCTGTGCCCTATCTCCACAAAAAAAAGTCACACTAGCAGAGTCCTTCAGGGATCAGTGCTGGGGTAGCTCTTTTTTGTAATCTACTTTTCAGAAGCCAAAGCTAATGTCAAAGGCCATTGGTTGACCAAGTTTACAGATGATTAGAAGCCCTTTGCAAGCACAAAATCCCCTAAGGATACTAATATCCTCCAACAGAGTTTATTACAAACTAATAATTGGTGTCAAAGACATGGTCTACAACTGAATACCAAAACATGTATAATAGTATCTCTTTGGAAAGCCAGTCATCCTGGGGAACTACCACATAGACAATAATACCCTAAGAGTAGACCCAGTGGTTATGGACTTGGCAACATACATAGACAGTGATTTGGCCTTTGACCATCATGTGTCTACTACTGTAAGGAAATCATTCTAAATAGTATAACTTATAAGCAAGGGTATGTCATCCACATCCAAGGATGTCTTTGCCCGGCTGTAATTAGCCATATTAGACCAATCACTGAATAAAATCCTCCTTTCGGAATGTACCTGACCAAGCATATGCAACTACTGGAATGCCCACAGAGGTTCCTCACAAAAAGAATACATGGCATTAACCACATGAAATATGTAGACCCCTCTCAAATCGTTATCTTTGTACTCACTTTTTACATACTTCTGAGAGGTGATCTGTGCCTGACTTACAAGGCATCATCTGATCCAGTACTGATGGATTTACTGCATATTTGCAAGTCTAAGAGCATTAGAAATACCTAATCAAAGAACTTAAACCTTGTTTGCAACAAACAATGTTGGAGGGACAGGCACATGTCTCAAAGACTGTCCCTTCTCTAACAAGCTTCTCATCCATATGAAGCAGAGTTCATACCTGAACCTATTCAAATATAACCTGAACCATGAATAGGAAATCAGAAATTTGCACCTGCAGTGGGACCTATGCCCCTGTTAGAGGCAGTTTGTAAAAGCTCTGCCACCTATACCCAACTAAATTATGCTGGGTAATTTATCCTATCATTTATAAATGGGAAAACATGGCTAGACGTAAAAACACCTCCTAGGGCCATTAGCCTAGAAATGACCTATAAACCTAAGTACAGACAAGCAAAGAACAGAAGAAGAAGAAGATAAAACAGTTTCTGTTCCGCCTGCAGTTCACGCCTGTCTCATATTTTTGTTTGGTCTCATAATTTTTTTGATTTTCTGATATATCAATGAAGTTAACGCAGCCAGTAAATTGTGCCAGACATTACAGTTTCACACTTATTGATCAGAAAATGCATACTGACTCTGAACCTGTTGTTCTTTTAAATTTTAAAGTGAGTAAGGGCAACATCTAAAAAAGTGTCCCTGATTTCTATCCTTTGTCCCCTACTTACTTTTGGATTTGCCCACAATGCTTAAGCAAACAAACTGAGAAGTATGCTGCTGTTTGACAGCACTAAGTGTTTTACTGGCTTTCAAAGCCAGTACAACACTTCACACTCCCACATTTTGTTTTGTTTTGTCACTGGTAGAACATGGAGCAGGAAGAACTTTATGTACTACAATGAATTACGATCAGGTCACCAATCATAACTTTTAGAATGTGCTCTCAACATGGATACCTAGAATCATCTCTGGAGCTCCGGTCTCAAGATGAGTCATTACATCCATATTTCAAGCAGTTGGTAATCCTGTTATGACCTGCCACTTGATCATAATCCTGCATGTCAATGATGTCGATCTGAATAATTAATTAAGCATACTATAGGCAGATGCATGCAGCTTCTATGAAAGCCTGAAGGAACAGAAAAAACATGTAGGGTTGCTACAAGCCAAATCAGAGGATCAGGCAGTTATTCTAATATGGATAGATTTCTGTGATGAGGTTATATGTACATGCACAGATACTAATGCATAGCTCAGTGTCATTCTTGTTTTGTGGTCCTCTATTTATATATTTTTTAGGATTAAAAATTCCTTTACCTTAACACAGTCTTATAACACACCCTGCTTAACTCTTTGAATACATCTTTATCCAAAAGACTGAACTATTTGAATATATCCTTTTCTTCATCCAAAAGGAGTGCACCTTAATACTGATATTGCATAAAGTGAGAATAAACAAATATTTAATGTAACAATGCAGATAAACTGGTGCTGTCTGTGCTTGTACTATGTAGCTTTCAATACCAATTCAAAGCCTGGATGCCGATAGAAGTCATACATTACAGTTATATAGTCTATGATGGTATGCAGTTCAGGCACACTGCTCTTCCTTACTGCTCCTGCTCAGTGTGTATTTCAAGACATTCAGTATTTTTCAGAGGAAAGGTTGTTAATCGCAGCTCTAATCAATGCTGAACTTACAAGTACAAACCACAGCAAGTCTGTACCCAGCAGTACCTGGTAAAATCATTTTCATTAAATACCTCACTTGCTCCACTACATATAAACAAAACTGCTTAAAACAGCTGTGATAAACAGTTACTCTACCTTAGGCTTTAGATTCTGTGGCCACCAGCCTGGATCAGAACTTCCACTGTAGGAGAATAAGTTGATTTATTACACTCGGCTTTGCCCTTCTATAGTACAGCCAGTTGCCTACCGATTAAACATTCTTAATGTATTCTGCTGGGCTGCCATACCCTCAGTAATAGGTCCATTATCTGAACTGACAGTGCCTGTTTGATGCAAAAGTGCTATAAAAACATTTTATGTTGTTATAAAATAAATCCTTGGCTAATAACTGTGTGTACTATACAAATTTCTATTTACGCAGCTTTGTTCTCGGACAGAATGAACTGTCAGTAGAAGAAGAGTCTGTTTAAATTAAATGTTATTAGTTTTAATGTCAGGCACATTATAATCATAACACATCAGCCATAATGCATTCCTTCTGTACACGTGTTAGATGTCACTGTGGCATTCGGCTGGTATTTTCAATGTTCCTTAGTACCTAGTATTTCTTTATATTTTCTATACGATAATTCAGCCTTCTTTACCTAAATCCCTGTTACTTACCACTGTGTGTCCTTTTTCATGTTGCAGTAAGTCATACTTATGAGACATTAGATCCAATGGCCTGTTAAAAAAGAAATTAAACATGGTATTCTCTTGTATATGCCTTACTGTCTACTGACTTCACTGCAGTCTGTAGTGCAGCAGAGTTTTCTTATATGTTAAGGGGTATGTAAAATAAATTAAATGATTATGAAACTCATCCACCATCTTTGGAACTTCATTGCAGCTGTATTATGCTGATTCCACTTTTAAAATATTTATTTATATATTTATTTATTTAGTTAGTTAGTGTTTATTTTGTTTACCAGAGTAGTACACTGATCACTACAGACCACTTGCAGGCACAGCCTGGGTGAAGAGATTCACAAAAAAAAGAAACAAAATAAATTCACTACCACAGAGTAGTCACAGAAGGTAGATAATCTTATAGACAATTGATACAATATATAAATAATATTAGCATAGTAGAAAATCAAATGTGAATGAATTTTAGTGGTAGATATGAGAGGGAAGCAGCAGCTGAGAACAGAAGATCAAAGTAGAGATGATGCAGGTGACGAGGGAGTCAGGTTATGTGTCCAGTGGAAAAGCACTTGCAGTCAGGTTTTTGATGAAGGTGTCTTTTGTGCTGAGCTCTGTAGGTAGGAAAAGGGAATACTTCTTTAAGGTGAAGGGGGATGGACTTCCAGAGATTGGGTGCAACAATTGAGAAGGAATGGTCAGGACAGTGCAGTTTAGTTTGGGGTGTCTGGAGTAAGGAAGTTAATTGGGAGTGTGTGGAGGTTGTAGGGGTTGGTTTTATTATGGAATTTGCCTGCAAGAGGTGGAAAGCCACCTGGCTGAAGTAGTTTGAATACAAGAGGCCCTCCCTAGGAGTAGCTCAACTCTGTAGCAGACTAGTAGCCATTTGGCCTAGGAGAATGTGAACTGGAAAATAATTGGCAGATTTTTTTCAATGGACTGTAGAGTGGCTGAGTTTTTTTGGAGAGGCTGTGGCTATGATGGGAAGCCCATATTCAGGTTGAGAAAGACTCCTTTGCTAATTGCAGCTCTAGCTGGTCCAGAGAGAAAGAGAGAGGTTTTCCAGTACCAGAATACGAGAGAACTGATCTTTTTCCTGGTATTTTCAATGTGGTTTTGGATGTTAAGTGACCGGCCTAGCCGTAAACCTAAGTATTTAAAGGATGTGGTTGTTTCTATTGGGCAACCATTGAGATCTGCGATGTTGAGATTTTAGGAGTTTTTTTCAGCCTTTGTGAGATTCCAAATATCATCCTTTTTATTTCAGAGTTTTATTGAATATAAAAGTAGCACTGTTTTCAAAAGCAGTATGCGTTACTAATTATTATTATTACTACTGTTATTATTATTACAGTGACTCCTTACTCATAAGGCCATAAGCTCAATGCCAAAAAATGTGTCATCATCCACTTTGGGAAAACCCCAGTTCCCATGAATTACCACATTGATGGTAGTCCACTGATTACAGAAGGCATTATGAGAGATCTGGGAACACAGGTTGACAGCAACCTCTCTTTTGATCACCACATTGCCACTGTGGTCAGAAAGTCCTTCTACGTGGCACATCTCATTACTAAGGGTTTTGCATCCAAGAAGAAAGAGGTCATTGCCTCCCTCTACTCTTTCCTCATTAGACCAATCATTGAGTACAATGCCCCATTTGGCATGTACCTCACTAAACACCTGCAACAACTGGGGAGGCCACAAAAGTACCTCACAAAGAGGATCCTAGGCCTTAAACATTTGTTCTATATGGACAGACTCAAAAAACTCCAACTATTCTCTGTCTCATATTGCCTACTTAGAGGCGACCTCTGCTTGACTTACAAAGTCATGTCTGACCCAGTTCTGTTAGAAATGTTACATCTAAAGAAATCCCAATCCCTCCGCACCACACTCTCCAGAAACTTCAACCTCATTACCACAATCAACAGAACATGCTGGAGGGACAGGTTCATAACCCAGAGACTGCCCATGCTATGGAATAGACTTCCCATACAAGTCAAGCACAGCACCTCACTGGCCCTCTTCAAAAGCAAAGAAAAAACAACTAAAAACTGATAAGTAAAAAAAGAAACCACTCATTGAGCAGCAACAAATTTACTGAAGTAAATTCAACACTCAGTGCAACAAGTAAGCGCTTTCGTCAGGCACATAGACAGACATTGTCTGAAGAAGTTTGGTCTATGTGCCTGATGAAAGCACTTACTTGTTGTACTGAGTGTTGAATTTACTTCAGTAAATTTGTTGCTGCTCAACGAGTGGTTTCTTTTTTTACCTCTCCAAAAGAAATCTTGATGAGTGGACGGGAAATAGAAAATTCACCCCAGGGATTACTCCAGTGGCTTTACGTGACAGAGGCGCTGGGAACTAAGTTCGGGTGGCAAGATGCCAGGGTAATCCTATGGGCTAGGCTTGTAAAGGCTCCAAGGCCATTAGCCTAGTACACACCGATGAACCTATGAACCTATAAAAATTGGCAATCTGTCAACACTTAGAGCAGTAACCCATGCCAACAGTGTGAGTTATGGTAGAATTTGCTTCTGACTGGTGAGGGTGGTCCTGAAGGTGAAGACTGAAGGGTCGAGTGCAGTAGCAAAGAGGAAGTAAATCCTACTATAACCCTCGAATCAGTTTTTATTATACAATGGTTGTTATATAGTTTTGTTAAATATGATTTGATGTGATGCAAGACAAACAGTGCAAGTTTTATACTTCAACCTTGTGGCGTTACTGTTAAATTTCTACACAATGAATTATTAAGCACACAAAATTTCACTAGGGTATCTCTGTAATTCTGATTTACTGTGTAGTGCAGAAACAGAAGTACACCCTGTTATGACACTCGAGTTTTGTCACAGTAGTGTTTGGTCAGTCAGTGCTGTCTGGGTGTCTGGTATTATGTTCCCAACCTCTGGACATTGTTTATGACAGAGTATTTCAGGAACATAATGGCATTTTGTTTGATGTTTCACCCTTTGAATTAAACCCTGTCCATACAGTTTAATAACTTTGAAAGCTGTGTTCTTAATTTCAAGACAGAAATTAGCAACACAGTAATTACTAATTTCTAATTTTTATATTCAAGCAAAACACACTAGATGACAGAATTACTGCTTAAGAACTCCACAGAGTTTTCAAACTGCAGTTCATGCCTAGTTTTAGATTTTGTAAAATAACTTTTTATTTGTTTACTATTTAGACTGAATATTACTTACAGCAGTTTTGCTTTCATGCACACAGTGTGAAGCTCTAATTAAATAATTTTATACTGATCTCTGAACATTCCAGTTTAAGTGTTATAAAATTTCATGGATAAAATGCCGTTTAACTAATCAAGTTTTGCAGAATAAAGCCAGTTTATCAACACCATTGTATAGTACTTGTTATATTCCTTTGAATTAACTAGTAACCATTGTTGATTGTTTACAATGTAAAGGTAATCTGCTCAGCACTGTATTTACTGTGGTACTTAGTGAAAAAAAAAATTCTGAGTGGTTCTGCTACTGAAACAGATACATAGCAAAATGTTATTGAAGCCTCAAATGTTGATACAAGAGAAATCTGTACTGAAGCAAGACCAGAAATCAGTGCCAAAAAGAGAAATGCTTCAAAATCCACAAGGACTACTGATCAAGAGGTAGGAACATAGCATATAGTTTTTATTTTTCAACCATTCCCACCCCACCCTGTCAATAGCACAGATTAACCAAAGAAGAAAAACTGCTTTAAAGGGGACCCTAAATAATTCACTGCAATAGAAATAGAGGTGGCAGTACAGTGTAGGAAGGGTTAAGGCTATAATGTAATAATAAGCTTTTTCATTACCCCTAAATGTAATTCCATGTTTCCACTTAAACAAAATGTGACTAACAGTCATCTAATCAAAAAATCCCCTGCACGTAGGTAAAGTTGCACGGCAACAGCAAGGCAAGTCCACAAACAAATATGAAGCCAGCAACTGGAAGAATCCGATGAAATATTTATTGTAACAACAATTAAAGCATCATGCAAAACAAACCGGTTTCGGCTAGCAATAAATAGCACAGCCTTCTTCAGTGATACAAAATAAGCAAAATGATGCATTTAAATAGTGTCAGCACTACGTCCTATTGGTGCAATTACAATTGCTCATTTGATCCAGGTGTGAATAATGCTCCTAATATGGTAATCCATTTCTTTTCTTTTGAATCAAGCAATGAGTGCCATCCTGTTTTGTTAAATCTGCTACCTCTTATTATATCAATAAATATAAAAGAGAATTTGGCAGTTGTATGTATAAGACTATGTTTATACAAAGCATTGTTTGGCCTTTTGTTCCTGATATTACTCATATGTTCTGAGACACGCAATCTTAAAGGCCTAGAGGTTTGGCCGACGTAAAAAGAGCCACAGCTACATGTTGCAAGATAAATTAACCATTCACTGCTGCAGTTTGCAAAAAATGAAATCTCATAGACCCTTCGACAATTTCTACTAGCAAATTCTTTAGATTTAACAATTTTGTCACAGTTCCTACAATGTCCACATGGAAAACATCCCACAACTTGTTCACCAGTTAATGTAGTTTGAGATGAGGATATGTTGTCAGTAATGTGTGTGTGCTTGTAATGGTTAAAATGCGAAGCCAAGTTCCTTCCTTTGCGGAATGAAAACAAGCATTGTTCAGGTAATACCCCCGATAGTTCTGGAATATTACATAAAATATTCCAATTGGTGTTTATACTATACATGAGAGCATTAGAATTTCTAGCATAGGTAGTCACGAACCTGATTGGCTGTGTGACACTGTTATCCTTGACTTTATATTTCAAAAATTCCTCCCTGGGGCACGTATTGACCCAATTACTGGCTTTGATAACATGTCCCATAGGGTAACCTCTGTCACGAAACCTATTGATAAGATCATGTCTGTCTTGATCAAAAACCTCCGGCTGAGAACAAATCCGTTTTGAATGAATGAACTGAGATTTAGGAATGTTTTTGGCAATGTGCGGAGGATGAAAGCTGGAGGCGTGAAGAACTGTGTTGTATTCAGGATATTTCCTAAAAACTTGGGTAGCCAATGTCTCATCTGGTTGTCTTGTTATTAATACATCAAGATGATATACAGAAAATCAGGAAATTAACCCAACTTGTGACAAATAAAAATATGTTGACACAGAGAGCCCATCCAAACATGAACTACAAAGATGTACATCTCAAACCTTTGTTGGTACATGTTCGTTCCCGGTTGCGTGATACGACTGAATTTCTACAAATCATTGCTGACGTCCAGTTAGAACCTGATTGGCTGATGTGCACACTGTAGCTTATTGGCTCAATATTGCCCGTATTTATGATGAAGACTTCAACACCTTACTTGTTGGTATGGCGGAACTGGTTCTTACACACAATGTCTTTTTCTAGCAAGACATTTGTTATTGGCAGGTTAAAGGGACAGCTATGGGAGCATCCTTTGCTCCCATTTATGCTGATCTCTTTATGGCTTATACAGAAGAATGCATCATTTATGATGCCAGCCATAATATCTACCTTCCTGAAATTGATATCTGGAGGAGATATTTGGATGACTGCTGGATGGTGTGGAGGGCTGATGTTGAATATCTAATGGAATTTGTCTCATATCTTAACGATAATATATGGGGTTTGCAGTTTACTTTAAACTACCATAATGAACAAATTACATTTCTTGATCTATTAATAACAAGACAACCAGATGAGACATTGGCTACCCAAGTTTTTAGGAAATATCCTGAATACAACACAGTTCTTCACGCCTCCAGCTTTCATCCTCCGCACATTGCCAAAAACATTCCTAAATCTCAGTTCATTCATTCAAAACGGATTTTTTCTCAGCCGGAGGTTTTTGATCAAGACAGACATGATCTTATCAATAGGTTTCGTGACAGAGGTTACCCTATGGGACATGTTATCAAAGCCAGTAATTGGGTCAATACGTGCCCCAGGGAGGAATTTTTGAAATATAAAGTCAAGGATAACAGTGTCACACAGCCAATCAGGTTCGTGACTACCTATGCTAGAAATTCTAATGCTCTCATGTATAGTATAAACACCAATTGGAATATTTTATGTAATATTCCAGAACTATCGGGGGTATTACCTGAACAATGCTTGTTTTCATTCCGCAAAGGAAGGAACTTGGCTTCGCATTTTAACCATTACAAGCACACACACATTACTGACAACATATCCTCATCTCAAACTACATTAACTGGTGAACAAGTTGTGGGATGTTTTCCATGTGGACATTGTAGGAACTGTGACAAAATTGTCAAATCAAAAGAATTTACTAGTAGAAATTGTCGAAGGGTCTATGAGATTTCATTTTTTGCAAACTGCAGCAGTGAATGGTTAATTTGTCTTGCAACATGTAGCTGTGGCTCTTTTTACGTTGGCCAAACCTCTAGGCCTTTAAGATTGCGTGTCTCAGAACATATGAGTAATATCGGGAACAAAAGGCCAAACAATGCTTTGTATAAACATAGTCTTATACATACAACTGCCAAATTCTCTTTTATATTTATTGATATAATAAGAGGTAGCAGATTTAACAAAACAGGATGGCACTCATTGCTTGATTCAAAAGAAAAGAAATGGATTACCATATTAGGAGCATTATTCACACCTGGATCAAATGAGCAATTGTAATTGCACCAATAGGACGTAGTGCTGACACTATTTAAATGCATCATTTTGCTTATTTTGTATCACTGAAGAAGGCTGTGCTATTTATTGCCAGCCGAAACCGGTTTGTTTTGCATGATGCTTTAATTGTTGTTACAATAAATATTTCATCGGATTCTTCCAGTTGCTGGCTTCATATTTGTTTTTGGTAACAGTCATCTAACCAAAATGTTCCAGGATAACATGAGAAGGGATGTTTATGCTTACCTGGTTAACAAAAAAAAAAAAGAGAGAAATTAGAAGAAAGAAGAGGAATAGATGAGAGAGAGGGAGAGTGGGGAAAAGGAAGACATAATTTAACACAGGCACTACAGCAGCCATGACAAGCATAGCTCTCAAACTCTTACAGGAAAAAATCTGCCAAAGCTAAAAGTAATGGGGGACAAATATCCAAAATCAGGAAAACATTTAATATGAAAGTTACTAGAACAACAGGCTTTGCATCTGAAGACATTTTCTTAAGTATAGAAAGTCTCAGCCTCAAACGTCTCTTAGTGTTTAATGGCTTCAGTCCTCAATGATTTGCCAGAAAACCACAACTTTTATGAAGAACAGAGCAAATATATTAGGAAAAAACCTGGGCATTCTGTAAAAGCCTAAGGTTATGGGGAGAAGGCCATAACAAGCAAAAAATATAACTTTGAAGAAAACAACAATATAACGCTAATTATTCATGAGTATCAGAAAAGTCTTAGATGACCCTGATTAATCAGTATTAGAAATGTCCAGCCAAATCTCCAGATGCTGTCCGACTTGTGCCACACCACCACCAAAATAAACATTGTTAGCATAATTAAATGCAGAATAACATTGAAATACTGAAACATTAATTGATTTGGATTAATGACTTACTAAAGTAATGTAGCCCAAGGCACATCTGTACACAATCCATCTCATAACCAACTCCCAACCCACTGGAATTGGACAGCTTGTAAGCTTTTGTGGCTTAGGAAGGCGGCCAAATATTATACAAGGTCAATTGCTCTTAATGGTGTTTCTGAATTTACAGTCACTGACTAAAATAGCCATGTTTAATTAGACCTGCATAAAAGATTCATCTGCAAATTCAGTTCTGTACATTGTTTTCTTCCATGCAGATAACATTATCTACGGCTCACTTCTTGGCAACAACATATGAGCATTCTAACTGCTTTATTTCCTGACTGTACAATACTAATCACTATGCTGATATTATTTGGTTCAAGTGTTACTTCTGCAGTATGAAAAGGGTAGTATTTATTCTTGTTTAACAGTTTAGAATAGAGAATTATGTCTATTAGTTACCGACAAGATACATCTTGTAGTCCTGAGTACAATTCCTTCAATCTCCATTTGTCTGATGAGTGTGTCTATGCAAGTCATTTAACTAGTAATACTCTTAGGCTACCAGAAGACAGGCAGTTGTACAATGTGGGTTTATCAGTTAACAAATGTATAAGCTGAATAAAATATTATACTGTATAGCTCTCAACTGTTTCTAAGTTCACAGAATGCCACTGGTTTGGTCTCATATTGTTGAAGTGTATGCCTCATAAAATCATTGTTTTTCTGGCAAATTATTGAGGACTGCAGTCACTATATAATGACAGACATTTGAGATTCAGACTTTATACCCTTCAGAAAATCCATGTTAATGCAAAGCCTGTTACTCTACATATTTTATATGAATATAATGCCAATATATAAAAATCTGTCCCTGATTTTAGAACTTTGTCCTTCTTTATTTTTTTGTCTTTATCCCCAGATCTTAAGTTGAGAAAATGAAAGGTATACTATGCTATGCTATACAATATTATCCTATACAATACTAAAATATGGGACTAGGGTGATACTGTGGAAAACAGCTGTGCTTATGCCTGTGCACTGGTCCACCAATCATTGAGCCTCAGTCTTCACCACTAACACCAGTGAGGGGCGTCCATATAGGGAAAGGATAATAAATACACACAGTAAAGTACAATTTCCCTTAAGAGCACACAGAGATCACAGTCAGTCTGGGGCTGGTTTCTCCCTTTCTCTCCAGGTCCCCAATAAGACTCCACACTGGCACAGCTATAGAGTCCAGATCTCAGCCTAGTGGGCAAGCTAAAACCTCCAGCACCCTCTCTGTCCAACCAGTGCTTCGTATCCCTGCCCAAGTAGCTGACACACACTTGGAGATAAGAGTTTATACAACCACACAGACACTCCTGGGGAAGGTTGGCACAGGTTCTCCAGCTGCCCATTTTACCCAGACTATATGATAGAAAACACTGCCACCACCCAACTAATATTTATCAGCTACTCAAAAACCCTAATGAAAGGGTGTCCAGTTATACTGTTATCCAAATGGTAAGTGCAACCAAACAGTCAAGACTTATTTGGAGTGACTTGGTACAGTATCACTATATACATGCAATGTACTCTTAGAGCTTAAATTATCTCTACACAAAACAGCCACAGTTGAAAAATTTAAAAATATTTAATAATAAATAAAAAAACAAGACAATACTTCTTACTACACAGTGCTAGTTAAGAGTTCAAAGATCACAGAGAAATACTTAAAATAATACAGTAAAAAAGTTTTGACATCACAAAAAAAACAAACAGGTCTAATCTTCCTATTTCCTAGCTATATCTAAGAGAAAACACAGTTCTAAAATCCTACTTACATAGAGACACAGCCAGAGTGGTGAGTTGGATGTTCTCAAGTCAAATGCTCAAATGTTCTCATTCTTTCTGTCTTTAAATTGATAGCACAGTACCACTGATTCATTTCAAATTACATAATTTCTTTCTGGTTCCCAGGCTAACAGACTCTCAGAGGTTAATAGCCCTTTTTATACATGCAAATTCTAGCCATTAACTCTGGCCTCAAAACAATAGGCAGAATGCCTTTATCTGGACATCTCAGCTCTGTGTTTTGACATCAAAGAATTGACTTATCAGCTTTGGTACAGCAGTGTGCACTGTTGCTACATTTTTGCAGTTCCACATTTAACACCATTTTTCCCATTTAAAAGAACAAGCCTGTGGCTTATATTAACATTTACAATGACAGAATTATCTACAAAATTCTATCTGGCTAGGCTGGCAGCCTTCACCTATCTTCATACATCTCCCACCCTGGAGAACCCAAGCTAGTTTTTCAGGTGACCCTTGAGAAACGTTGCTTGGGAGGGTTAGGTCTATCTGAGTATGCCTTACTCCATTCCCTGTCTTGAGAGCCTATCTGCATTGGCACTGCTAATCCCACTGTGGTGCTGCACTGACATATATGCTTGCAACCCTAGGCTCCATCTTAACAACTTGGCATTTTGCTGGCTGGCTTTGTGCAACCATGTTAGGGGGTTGTGATCTGTCACTACAGTGAATTTTCTTCCATACAGATAAGGCTGAAGTTTCTGCACTGCCCACACTATGGCTAGACATTCCTTTTCTACAGCTGCATAGCATTCCTCCCTGGGTTGGAGCCTATGACTGAGATAAACCACTGAGTGCTCTTCTTCCTCTGAAGAAATCTGGCTAAGTACAGCCCCCACCCCATGTTTTGAAGCATCCACCTGCACAGCAAATTATTTGCTGTAATCTGGACTGGCTAACACAGGGGGTCCTCCCAAAGATTAGTTAAGCTCCTGCAATGCCTGCTCACATGCTGGGGTCCATACTACCTTATCTGACCTGTTCTTCCTTGTCAGGTCTGTAAGGGGAGCAGCTACAGTACTATAACTGGGGACTTACTTTCTGTAGTACCCTGCTGTCCCTAAGAATGCCCTCACCTGCTTTTTGCTAACAGGTGTAGGCAATGCCTGAATGGCCTCTACTTGGGCAGGTTCTGGCCTGATCTTACCACTCCCCACTCTATGCCCCAGGTAGGAGACCTCTGCCATACCCACCTGACATTTGCTGGGCTTAATGGTCAACCCTGCCCTCTGTAGTCTGCCCAGAACCTCCCTGACATGCTGAAGGTTCTCTTGCCAGGAATGGCTGTAGATGGCAATATCACCTAGGTAAGCAATGGCAACCCTCCTGCTCCTGCTAGGATATGATTTACCAGCCTCTGGAAAGTCACTGGGGCATATTTCATCCCAAAGGGCATCTTTGTGAACTCATACAAGCCAAAATGAGTCACAAAGGCTGACTTCTCTTTAGCACTTGGAGTCAAGGGCACCTGCCAGTAACCCTTGGTAAGATCAATGGTTGTAAGGTACTTACCCCACCCAGCTGCTTTAGGGCCTCATTTGTCCTAGGCATAGGGTAAGCATTTTACTCTGTGTGACAATTTCCTGTAGTCCACACAGAACCTGGTGCTGCCATCCTTCTTTGGCACCAGCACTACTGGGGAGGCCCGGGGACTGCTGGTCTCTTGAATCACCTCTAGTTCCAACATCTCCTGTATCTCCTCCCTCAGAGTCCATTTGACTCTCTCAGGTACCCTATAAGGGGCCTGCCTAATAGGCCTCTGGGGTCCTGTATCCATCTGGTGCTGTACCAGGTGGGTGCACCCTCATTTCCCAGTGAACATGTCCCTAAACTCCTGTAACACTGCTCAGATTTCTCAAACTATTATTATCCAAATGGTAAGTGCAACCAAACAGTCAAGACTTATTTGGAGTGACTTGGTACAGTATCACTATACACATGCAATGTACTCGTACAGCTTAAATTATCTCTACACAAAACAGCCACAGTTGAAAGGTTTAAAAATATTTAATAATAAATAAAAAAACACAAGACAATATTTCTTACTGCACAGTGCTAGTCAAGAGTTCAGATATCGCAGAGAAATACTTAAAATAATACAGCAGAAAAGTTCTGGCATCACAGAAAAACAAACTAGTCTAATATTCCTATTTCCTAGCTATATCTAAGAGAAAACACAGTTTTAAAATCCTACATACATACAGACACAGCCAGACTGGTGAGTTGGATGTTCTCAAGACAAATGCTCAAATGCTCTCATTCTTTCTGTCCTTAAATTGATAACACAGTACCACTGATACATTTCAGAATACATCATTTCTTTCTGGCTCCCAGGCTAACAGACTCCCAGAGGTTAATAGCCCTTTTTATACATGCAAATTCTAGCCATTAACTCTGGCCTCAAAATAATAGGCAGAATGCCTTTATCTAGACATCTCGGCTCTGAGTTTTGACATCAAAGAATTGACTTACCAGCTTTGTTAAACTAGAGTGCACTATTGTTACATGTTTTGCAGTTCCACATTTAACACCATATTTCCCATTTAAGAGAACAAGCCTGTGGCTTATATTAATATTTACAAATGACAGAATTATCTACAAAATTCCATCTGGCTAGGTTGGCAGCCTTCAGCTAGCTTCACACAAGTTTTCAATGTTCTCTATGATTGAAAGAAAATGTAATATGGCCATGAAGCAGAAACACACAAAAAACTATTAGGATGTGGAATGAAGTTTTAGAGTTAAATTTGTGAAGCAGCCATTCATTTGATATTGCGTAGTGACACCTAGATTACAGTTATCAGCAAACTTAGTTAGCCATAATTCTGGGTTTACAGTTTAGAGGTCAGAAATTGCACCTGCCATCTTGACTGTATGGGTTCTGTCCTTCAGCAAGTTTGCTATGTACCTTACTGTGTAATAGTCTACATTTAGTTCTCTTAGTTTAATATGTAAGTACCTGACCAGGCACATGCAACAACTGGAATGTCCACAAACGTTCTTCACAAAAAGAATACAGAGCATAAACACAATCTCCTGTGCATATCGCCTTAAAGCCCTATCTCTGTACTGTGTTTCCTTCAGACTGCTGAAGGGGGGATTTATGCCTGGCATACAAGGCATCCTTGGATTCTGCTCTGATGGACTTTTTGCATATCTGAAAAATTAACAGTACCAGAACTACTAGATCTAAGGATATAAAATTTGCCTGCAACTTAAATAGAACATGCTGGAGGGACACGTACATATCTCAGAGAATCCCAATTCTCTATAAGAGGCTTCCCCTCCATGTGATGCAGAGCCCTTCTGTAACCCTATTCAAGTGCAACTTGGGCCAGTGGATAGGAAATCAGAAACTCACCTCTGGTCTGATACCTATGTCTCTAATAGACAGAGGCAGCCGTTAAATCATTTCATAGCTTTATTTAAGATATAACCCTTAAAATAACCCCTTAGGAACAATAACTCATGGGATACTCCAAAACAAAACAGTAACAAACGTTTCTGTGTGTACCAATATAAACAACTCAAAACAAAAATACATAGAACTGCTAATGAAAATACTTACTTTACTTAGTGTTTTTGTCACAATATTCAAAATGGACTTCTTCAGAGTAAACAAAAACACTAAATGCATATCTTTATATAACCTAATTAGTCAGTTGACCTTAACACAAAACTAAAAAGAAATTCACTGAACATAGTTTAATCAATAAACCCAACACATTTATAAAAAATATACAAGGGCATGTAAAACATATACATAAAACTAATTATAACTTTTTAACCTTCTACCTTAAAAAAAAGCATTTGATACTGATAATCCCATACAATTTAGGATATTTCTCAACTTGCAATTTCAGTTGCCACATAGTTTCTCTTTGTTTAACTAGGTTTTTAGATCACCTTTGTGACGATGTGAGGTATTGCCAGCTATGCCAGAAGAAGTAAGGCAGTAGATGTTTAACATATGCCAGCATATCTAGCTGGAGTTTTGTAAATAATTATGTGTCATTTGTATAGCAAACTGATTTGTACAGGTGCTTGCATTGAAAAATGTATTTATAAAGCTGCTTTTGTTAAAAATGTTCCAACAGTATGCCCCACTGGACAGAAAAAGAAATACACATGCATTATTGTAACTCTTTACATGTACATGTTTTAACAGAGGATACTGGAAGAGAAGAGGTTAATCTCAATTCACATAACTTTAAAAATAGTTTGAAATTAAATTACCTGGCTTAGGCCATAAAGATTGTATCTTACAGTTCTCAATGCAGCCAGAGACAAAAAGTCTGTACTAGGAAGCTTTGTGCATTGTCTTTGGGGTGAATTAATTGCTACTCTGGAAGGGTGAAGGTTTGAAATTGTTTTATAACTTCCAGAAGCTGCAACAGATCGGATCAAAATTCTATGTGTGTATATTATTGACACATAAGTGCTAAATCCTGACAGTTTCTACCATCGGAACCAGACGTCAAATGGCCAGATGTATGTGATATCATTCTGTAGTCTAGAACAGAAATGATGTTTAACACTAGATATTTTAATCTATGAGAGTACTTATATGTATTTGGTGACAGCTCTTGCCACTCCTAAAAGCCCTGCTGTTGGTCAAACTACCACTTGTATTAATATTAATTTCACTCCGTATAATTGGGTACCCTTGTAAAAGCCCTAAAGTACTTGGCTTTGGAGTGCCTGGTGGCAGTGTAACTGCTTATAGTCTGGGCAGAAGGGGGCATAGCTAGTAAATCTGTGCCAGCCTTGTGTGTGTGTGTGTGTGTGTGTGTGTGTGTGTGTGTGTGTGTGTGTGTGTGTGTGTGTGTGTGTGTGTGTGTGTGTGTGTGTGTGTGTGTGTGTGTGTGTGTGTGTGTGTGTGTGTGTGTGTGTGTGTGTGTGTGTGTGTGTGTGTGTGTGTCAGCTGTTTGGAGGAGGGACATGAAGCACTGGTTTCACAGAAAGGGTGCTGGAGAATTTGGCCTGAACACTTAGCTGAGGTCTCAACTCTATAGCTGTGCCAGTGGAGAGTCTTACTGGTGACCTGGAGGGGGAGACAGATACAGAATTCCAGACCCTGAACTGAGCGTGTTCCCTATATGTCTTAAGGGAAATTGTGCTTGATGCAGAGAGCTGCATCTGGAAATACTGGGTGTATCCATTTTTGCTCCAAGTGAATGTCCCTCTCCAGGGTCAGTGGGGAGGATTCAGGCTCCTTGATTACTGGCCGAGAGTGGGGACATCAGAATCTTCACACACATTTTTATGGAGATATTGTAGTCCAATGTAACTAATTTTTGTATGTTCAGGAAAATATGCTAAATGCCTAGATAATGCATTATTAATGTTATGACTTCTAATATCATAAAAATCTTCTAAACACATTTCAGAAACGTTCTTGTTGTCATCCCCACATAATATGCTGGACAGCCTACACATAAGGCAATATAAATCAGCCCCTCAGACTCACAAATGAAGCTTGAGTAATTAAAATAATAAACTTATTATTTTGCAAAAAGCATCAGGGTTTACACATACACATGCCACATGCAAAAGTACCATTAACCCTACTGATTTTCTGTTAATCAACCTTAACATATCTCTATACAAGACATGTTTTAATGTACATCCTTTTTTAAAAGCTATCATTGTTTTCTCTCCCACCAAGTGAAATAAATCTAAATTCCCTTTCAAAATATTCCAATTATTATCCAAAACAGAAGATCCATCCATTCATCCTCAACCCCTTTTTCCCATTTTTCACATTCGGTCAGGGTGCCACTTCAACAGTGACAATCATCTTGAACCAAGGTTTACACCACCAGGTGGCTAGCCCTGTCACATTAATTCATCAATACCACTCACTCGATCACATACTCCACTCACACCTATGGCCAGTTTAGTGTGTCCAATCCACCTACTGCATGTCTTTGGAATGTGAGAGGAAACCGGAATACCTGGAGGAAACCCACGCGACTGCAGGCAGGACATGCAGACTCCGTACAGAAGGCACCCCAGCCAAGAATCAAATTGGTGAGCCTCTTGCTGTGAGGTGACCAAGTTAACTGCTGCACCAATGCAGCCACCACAGCAGAATCCAAAACAGAAGCTATAAATCTATTATCAATGCAAGACACTTCCTTTGGAAATAGACTTCCCTCTAGATAACACTATTCATTTTAAAAACTCTTTTCAAAATAGGCAAACTTTCAGTGCATCTTTTCACTATGATCTCCTATTCCATAACACCTAAAAAATTAATATTATATCCCCTTGTTACAAACATCTGTTTAGTGGTCCATATTTCTTTAAGAAATATCCCATCATTTGTTATAAGCCTACAGGCCCTAATAAATTGGCCTCTAGGAATATTATTTTTAACAAATTTAGTTTATTTGCATTTGTAAAACAAATAATTGTTAAATGCTGTACCTTTCATAAAAAGAGCACTATCAAATGAAGCAAATGATTCATTAAGCTTTACATTAACATCCAAAAAATTAACTTTTATGCCTATTTCATTCATAACAAATTTAAAAAAAAAACGGTACTAATAGAGATGTTATTTAAAAATAACAAGCATTCATCACAAGTGCCTTTCTATACAAGAGTTCATTGACAAAACAAGCGTAAAACATGACTTGTTAATAACCCATGTCAAAATTTCATTTTCCCAACAACCCATGATAATATTAGCATAAGATGGGGCTACAACAGCCCCAATGGCCATTTGTTTAATTTGCTGGTAGTAGGACTTATGAAAAATAAGTCCTACTATCAGCAAATTAAACAAATGGCCATGGGGCCTGCTGTAGCCCCATCTTATGCTAATATTAAATATTGCAGTGGTAGTGCTGCGGTAGCGTTGTTGCCTCACAGTAAGACGCTATCCCGTTCGATTCTCAGCTAGAGCGTCTTCTCCGTGGAGACATGCATGAATGGGCGTACCTTCATTGAAGGTTGTGCATCAGGGCTGGTAACTCGGCACGTAAAAATCAACTACTAATCATTAGCGGACCGGAGTTCTGCTGTGGTGACCCCTAACTGGGAAAAGATGAAAGACGCAACAACAAGGACTTGTGAAAAATAAAAAAAATATTATTAATAACAGCATCCATCAATAAACAGGCTGTATTAATAAAATCATAATTTTAGTTAATGTACTTAGCCAAGTAAGATCTAAAATATTCCAAATCTTCATCGCCTATTTTATTAATACAGCCTGTTTACTGATGTTTATTTGTGGATGTACCATAAGCAAATCCACAGAATTCAAATGAGTACTACCTTTCCCAAAAAGATTAGATACAAAAACACTATGATACAATTTATAATTGACATCTCAAGGACAGACTTTTTCAAATAAAGGGTAGTTGATGACTGGAACAGGCAAGGTGAAGAGGCAGTAGGATGAATATGTTACATAACTTAGGAAACCATGGAAAGATAAAATACAACAATTTTTATCAGAGAGAGTGGGATAAGAAACAATAAAGTAAATAAATAAATAAAAACAAGAAATAAGTTATTGTTAAGCAGGATTTGTAACGTGCTCAAAAAGGTATGGAGATAGGCAGACTACATGAGTCAAATATTCATTATAGGTAGACCCAATATTGTAGTTATCACCTAAATTAAATGGTTACTTTGTGTGTGTAAGGTGTAATAACACTGATAATTTTAATAACACTTGTACTACTGACCATGTCGGGACTCTGCTCAGCTGCATGAATATAAAGTAAACTGACAGACACCCAGCTAAGTTCTGAGTGCCATAGCTTTCATCAGCCTCTTAATTCCAGAATCAGGGAAAATACACAACTTATCCAGTCAGACATAATAAGGAGCACTTTTTAAAATATTAGTAATATTGACCTGAGAATTTGAAAAAACAATAGAATATGAGTTGAAGTGCATTTTCTGAAGTAAAAGTACTATACAATGCTATTATTTATAACTTTACTTATTTATTAAATGCATACCCCCTCAACTTCAGTGCAATAATTTTGAACAAATCTAAAAATAATGAGAAGGGATCAAAGGACCAAAATATTGCTGTTATAAACTGATAAAATTACTAGAACAACAGGTTTTGCTTTGGTTTGTATTTTCTGAAGGATATGAAGCTGAAAAGTCAAATGCCTGCTATTTTATTTATTTACTTGTTTTTTGTTGATTAGGAAAAGTCTGTCTGGTCTAGTAGCTCTTTTCAGATCTTTCAGAAATGCAAGCTAATGCAAAAACTGTTATTCTAGCAATTTTGTAAGTTTATAAGAGCAATATTTAAAATCTGCCCCTACCCCCCCCCCCCATTACTTTCAGCTTTGTTCAGAATTGTTGCACTGAGGTTGAGGGGTATGCACTTAATTAATAAAGCAATAAATGATAGTGTTATACACCACTTTTTCTTCAGAAAATGCATTTTAATTCACCTTCTTTTGTTTTTTTTCAACTTGTCAAGTTAATACAAGTACAAAGAAACAGCAACAGTAGAACAGTACAGTTTGATAGGGTTGGGTGTTGGGAGGGCTACACAGTTAAGTGAAATCTGGATGGTGGGAATTAGGGTACTTGCATTTTTAAATAAGTGGTGGTGAGCAAGTGTGTTGCAAGCTACTCGCATGCAAGCACCTGCAGGAGACTTTTTTCCATTTTTAAAAATATGCAAGTTATTGTGTGGTTTTTATTCTGTTTTAAAGACAGGAGGAGGTGATATAGCTAATGAAACAGAATACATTGAGTTAAGATGGATTCTTGACCTGAGGGCTACTGTATACCCAGGTCTGAATAATGCTGTGTCTTTAAAACCTGCTCTGAAGAGGAGAGGATTGCATAATTAATTGCACCATGTGACTTGACATCTCTTAACTGTATGGTTGGTTATCTGTATATAACGTTTTAAGTGTTTTATTATTTTGTATAGTCTGAAGAAGCGGGTAACCGCAAAAGCACTCACCAGTTTGTTTTGTGTACATTTATTACTGTTATTAAAACTGTTTTTACTCAGCTTCAGCCTTTTGGATGTCCATTTTTGGGATATTATTGTGGTTGGACTTAGTTTGGGTTCCTACTAAGCTTTTGTTATAACCTTAATCAACAGAAAAAAGTCAAATCACTGAAGCACCATTGAGCACCCCTGACTTTCTTCTACTACTATATGATACTGAGGCATGCACCTCAACTGTCCAGATTTTTGCCTCATATTTTTGGTTTGTTCCTCATAAAATCTGTGGTTTTCTGATAAATCACTGAGGAATGAAGTCGCTATACAATGACACGCATTTCAGTTTCAGACATCATGCCCTTCAGACAATGCATGAAAACACAAATCTTTTTATTTTCACAGCTTTCTAAGTTTATAAGAGCAATATTTACTCAGTCCCTATTTTGGGCCTTTGTACTCCCTTTATTAAAGGCCTTGCCCACACATCTTGAGCTAAGAGGTTGAGAGATACGCACAGAGAGCAGAACACATACAAGGAAAATCAGGTACTTTCGGAAAAAATAAATAAACATACCTGATTTTTCCTTGTATTTCTGCCCTATCATTCATACCTCTAAATTGTCCAGATTTTATAATTTAAAAAAGTAACAGAGTTCCTCCTTTCTCTCTTGCTTGTTGTCCACAGCAGTGATGTACTGTGCAAGAGTGGGAATGTAAGTCCCATACACATGGGCAGTACATCAACAAACATGGAAGAATGCAGAAACAATGCAGAGGAACACCACAGCACCATTATACAAAGGCATTATTTAAGAAAAATAAGTAATTTCTTTCTTAAATAATGTCACTGTATAATAGCAATAACTGACTCGTGGGTGTAGGTATATGAGGATTTACCCACGGTTGGCTTTGTTTAATCACTCGGATTTTGCCCTCATGATCAAACCATGCCACCTTTGGGAAAATATTCAATAAACCCACACCCACTCATTGGTTATTGCTTAGTTAGAACACTGTAAATAAAAATATTGATATTAAGTAAAGCAAATTATTTAGTGATCACAATACTCAACCATTTGCCAGAAAACCACACATTTTTTTAGTGACAAAACAAAAATAAGAGGCAAAAATCTGGATGTTCTGCAAGATTCTGGACAGCTGACATGTATGATTAAGTGTGATTAGGGACATTTGAGAGGTATGCCCTCACTGCTCATTTAAAAAATACTTAATGTAGGCAAGAAACTTGAATAACTCCTTAATGTACAATAACATTCAGTGATTTTTATTGTACTTATAAAGACTCTGCTCTTATTGTGCTTTTAAAGAAGAAAAGCTATTAGTGTTTATAGTTTTGTCCCTGCCTTAAAGTCTTTTTTTCACCACTGCAAGTTGTTCTAGTTCTGTTACAAGGTTGCACTAGAAGCACTTGAGTCCAAACACTTCAGGAACAATGTTTCAAAGACAGGGACTTGATTGTCGTGTAGCTTGCATGGGCTGCCTTTGATGATCGAACCCAAATATGACTACAGGCAAGCAACTGCTGCACCTTGCCCAAACGTATTATTCGAGTTCGAGTGAGATAAGTGTGGCAGCAGTGAGGAGGAGTGGGAGAGGGTGGGAGTATAGATTAGTGAGAGTGAAGGGGATTTTGGTTTAAGGAGCAGAAGGGGAGTTTTAAGGGTTAGGGAGTGAGAGTCATAAGATTATGGAGGGATTGGGGAGTTTAGGGTCAAGGATTGGATTGGAGTTTTAGGTTTAGGGAGCAATCAGGGACTTGAAGGTTAGGGAGGTTGATTAGAGTTTTAGGTTTAGGGAGTGATCAGAGACTTTAGGGTTAGTGAGGTATGTGGAGTTAGGGTTTGGAAGCAAGGACTCGGATTAGGAACTGGTAGGAGTTTTAGGGTTAGAGGTAGGGCTCTGGTAGGACAGCATAGTTTGATAGGGTTGGGTGTTGGGAGGGCTACACAGTTAAGTGAAATCTGGATGGTGGGAATTAGGGTATTTGCATTTTTAAATAATGGGTGGTGAGCAAGTGTGTTGCAAGCTACTTGCATGCAAGCACTTGTAGGAGACCTTTTTCCATTTTTAAAAATATACAAGAGATGTTAATTTCTTTAAAAGCACAAGAAAGTTACTGTGTGATTTTTATTCTGTTTTAAAGACTCTGTTTGTACTGTCCTTTTAAATAAGTTATTACATTTCCTTGCACACCTTTGAGTCTTCAGTTATTTCTTATTATTTTTCTGTGGGTTGCCCAGTTCTTGTTTAGCATCTGATTTATTGGCATTAATCTTACATGCTTAGAAAGTCACAATAATAAACAGTTTAACATTCCATGGGTTTTCTAAAAGGTATGACTTCTGAAACATAGATGTCTGTCATTATGCAGTAAGTGTAATCTTCAATGACGTGCCAGAATGCTAAGAGACACAGACCAGAACCGTGAAGCAAAAATCAGGGGAAAGTTGATAGGTATGCATTCAGAACACCCTTTTTCAGTAACAGATTATTCACCTATAGCCTTCTTCTTAGGTATGCTGACTTTCTTCATAAAGCTGAAACAGTGCAATCTAAAGGTAACCTAAATTATAGACTACATGAACGAAACTAATACAAAGACTCATTATCTATGACCTTTTATTCTGAAAAAACGCAATAAAATGCTCCTCTTTTTGACCCTCAGCAAGATTTTTATGGGGCACATACTATCATTTTAATGCTAAGGGGTAGAGAGTCATAGTACTTATTTTAATTAAGTGCATGCTTTATTTAGCTCTGCTTCTGAGTGCAAATTAACAAAAACACTCTGATGCTGTGGGAAATAAAAGTGATTTAAATGTGATATCTGTATATTTCTTCTTTCTTAAGTCAGACTAACTCATTTGTAAAGCTATATGGTAAACTTCATGAATCCTGCAACAGAAAACAACACTATCTCTGAAACTAGATTTATGAGATACTGTAACAGTGATAGGATAACTGTAGTTGTTCATTAATGTAATACAGAGGAGCGTGGATAAAAAATCTGAAATGTCATTTTGCAGATATTGTGATAACGTACTTTCTCAGGAAAGATTTCAGTGCTTGCATTTTAAACAATTCATCCACATAACTGTATTTCTGTTCTTTGTGCAACTTTATTTACCCCTGCATATTTATTTTTTATCAGCATTGGCTAACTTAATTTTCTAAATAAAGTTTTATTTATTCATTTTTAAGACCTTGTAGCTTGTACTTATTTATGTTTTGTTTATTATCTGAGGAGAGAGTATTATTTAGCACTGTAGGTTGCAAAGATGTGGCACCCATCTTCAAGACACACTGGAGATAGTAAATGGATGGAAAAATCACAGTGGAGAATTGGGTAAGAAACAGTGTGTGTGTGTGTGTGTGTGTGTGTGTGTGTGTGTGTGTGTGTGTGTGTGTGTGTGTGTGTGTGTGTGTTTGTGCTTGTGTTCTTTCAAACTCAAAAAACAACACTTATTCTCACCAGCTTTTGTTTCTGCATGCCAGTAGTAACGTGAGACTTTCTGGTTTGTCTATTTCTGAATATAGTCCTGACAACCTTCTGTACACTTTATTGTGAAAATGGAAATACCCAAACTTTAGAATTAATACACCTTGCATATTTCCATCTGCAGAATGTAAAGTGTACGGCATGCTGTCAGGACTATTATCACAAAAAGACTGAGTCCCTATTTACACTGGTCTTATAACTTGCTTTCTATATACAGGTCAGGTAATGCAATAACCAAATATCACAAAAGCAGTTAAATTATCTCAGTCCATTTGCCAGCCAATTCCAATGTCACCCTTTCTTGTAGTCATCCAAGCTCCTGGCAAACAGACCCTATTTACAAAAGGTGCAAAATATGCATTTCAGTGAAGATGTATGTCTCTTAGAGTTTGAAAGGGCCCAAAGCAGTGCAGAGCAACATGTAAAACTAATACATCCTTTTTCTGTCAATCTCATTGTTATTTGTACAAAAAATGCAAGGACTAAAACTGCTATGGGAATGTAAGGCTAGGCTTCTTAAGACTGTCACAGATTAATAGCCTAGTAAGCACATATGACCCTATAGTCTAGAATGGCATGCTATATTAGCAGTGCTACCGTTGATACTGCATTACACACCAATCAGATTCAATACTGGCTGCTTCATTTGAAAGTTTGTAGGCAATTGCTATGCAGTCATTTTTAATGCAAATTAACTTGCATCACATATACGTTTCTGTTACATTAGTAAACTGTTTTTAAAAATTCCCCTTTTTAAGTCACTGTGTGTCCCTGTTGCCCTCTACCCCCCTCCTCCCCCAGCCTTCAACAGCTTTTGGTACCTCTGTGAAGAAATAAAAGAAGACAGGGTGTAGGTATCACAATGTGATTGTTTCTATAAGAATGCAATAATATACCTCAGATGAACCCACCATTACATGCTATACCCCTACTATGCTCAAACTTCAGGAAGTTATTCAACTTGCCTTCTCTTCTGTCAAAGCCTGGATGGAGAACTCCAATCTTGTCCTTAGCCCAAATAAGACCAAACAAACTCTACTGTCCTCCAAAGCAAACTCCATATTTAATAATGCCTTTTCTCTCAAATCATCTAAGGGCACCACTATTGAAATTGTCCCACGCACTAAGTTACTAAGAGTCATTATTGACAAACAACTAAAATTTGGCCTACACATCCAAGGAATAGCAAAAAAAAAAACAATAAAAACCAAGTCTTCTGTACAAACTTAAATGCTATCTATCTGACCATAGACAAAAAACCCCAGTCACTGGTTACCTGTTGCCTTGCCTCACCTATACTTCTTCAATCTTTACAATCTAACCAACTCACAAAACCTGACAAGTTCTATTACAAAACAGCAAAATTAGCAATCACCTTACCAAACAGTGCTCACTACAGCACAGCCATCAAACAATGAAACTGTCTTTAATTTGCCAACCTTCTAAAATACAACTGGCTAAAAACAAAACACAATCATTCATCACTCAAATAAATGTGATGCTGTTTGTCCTATGCTAAAAAGGATCCTTCTGCCCAATCAGACTTTCTTCATAAACAAATAAAATAAATAAATAAAAATACTGTGTGAGAATGTCTAGTTAATACGATTAGGACCATTGTATGAACATCACAATACTGTAATGTACTAATAAATGTCTATGTGTGAGTACTGGCCACATACAAATACAGTAAAGGTGTCATGTGACATTATTTTAGTGAATTGTGACTGGCGAAGTACAATGGTTAACAACAAATGTAAACAAAATGTGAAATCTGCCCTACAGTAACAACATGCTAATAACACACGTATACAGTAATACATGACACCCCATATAGTTTGGATTCATAAGAGGGTATAAGTAGCATTTACTGCAAGTCTAAGGTAAACCCCTTGCCCTCACTATACATAATTTGACAAACTATTACATAGAACTCCTGCAAGATGGGCATACTACCCTGATGCTTTAAGTGATACAGAGACAAAGTGCAGAAAAATGGCATTGTGGTACGCCATGTGAAATCCTCTGAGAATTGTAATGTAGGATTTATAGCATACCATCACTGATAAAAACAAGAAATGCTCTGTAAAAGCTTAGACCAGAGGTTCCCAAACTGGGTGCCGCGGCACCCTGGGGTGCCGTGCAAAGATTCCTGGTATGCCACCAAAAATGTTTAAAAAAAATACCATCAAAAATGCTGAGAACTCAGAATAAACTGAGGTAATGCCAAACTTCCAAGCTTAGTCCATGGCAAGCCCCAACTTCCGTTTCACTCAACCATTCCAGGTGCTGCTGTGTCTCCCGCCAGGCATTCCTCCTGTGTGCATGCTAATCACTTCCTCCATGGTGGGGAGAGGCGCTTATGGAAGCACGACACTGAGTGCCTGGCCCTTTAACTGTGCTTTTTTCTCCAGTTAGATCATTCCCCCGTCAGCTGTTTCCAGCCTGCGCCTTTAAGGGGTGGTGAGGGGGGAATGAAGAGAGAGCAGGTAACAAGGAGCGATAGCACCGGTGCAAACAGTAGCTGCAGGTGGCAGCGACGGGATGGTAACCAGTGCGGGACAAGCAGTGAGCTCCTTATCCAGAACCGGACCGTTTGTCCAGTGAGCAGGATAGCCAGCACTGAAAACCAAGAGGAAATTATCAGAGGGAAAGCAAAAATAACATTTTCAGTGGTGATACCTTACAGCCGGAGCCTGGCTCGAGGTGATAAGGCAATTTTTGTTTACCTTCTCCGTCAGATTCTTTTAGGATCATAGACTGTTTTCCGAACTGTCCCGGAAAGTGTAAGTTCAATGTTTTTTTTGGTTTTACTGCGTTTTAATATGAGAACTTTGAAGGAGGGAGTCAAAGGGCAGTTCCTGTTGAGGGGTGGGACAGTTGGTGGGGTGATTTGGAGCACAAAGGTTTCATTTTTAGGTGTAGTCAGTCATAGGATATTAGTTGTAATGTACGACTGCTTTGTAACCTACTTTTTGTGACTTTTAAGCTGTTTATGGTTATCGGACTCGCATTTGTTGAAAATAATAATAATTATTGCAGTGTGCCAGTGTTTAGTTTGCATAATGACTTGGTCTGCTTGTTTGTATGTGTCGAGTATGAACGCTCATGGCTTGAAAGTCCACATGCCATGTGGCAAACAGAAAGACGTCAGAATCACTGTCGGTTGTTATTGTTGTTGGGGAGCTCTGAGTAATTTTGAGTGTGCATACACTTTTTTGTAGTGTACTGTTTGCATCCATGTGTAAATCTTCCTTGCCCTCTTTATATGTTTTACCCAAGAAGACCATCTTATCAAAATGCAAACACATATGTCAACCCCTTGGCACAAGAATTCTGGATAAAAGCCCCAAAATATGGACAGATTTTAAATATCGCTTTTATAAACTTAGAAGGTTGCTGGAGTTGCAGGTTTTGTTTTAGCGTGCATTTTCTGAAACTCAAATGTCTGTCATTATTTTTTAGTGACTTCAGTCTCCATAGTTAAAAGCTAAGCTTGAATATCACATGAAAGTACACTTATATAGATTATTACACCATGCACATCAAAATAACAAAAAGTACGGAAATGTCAAGTCACACTAAAATGCATGCTCCGATTCAAATGGAAAATGATAAACCAGAATGATGCAAACAGCTTGTTCAAATCTAAGATTGGACCAATTATAAACCAAATAATTTTTTGCACCTAACTAACAATCGGGCAACACTGTGCGTGATTACGTGAACTTTGTTGTAAGAGAGGTGAAGAGAGAAGTTGAATTGCGCATTAAATAAGTATTGTTTTTTTGGTAACAATGGCCTCTACCTCAAAGCATCAAGTGGATTACACTTCGGAAGATGAAATTAGTAACTGTGAGAGTACCAGTGGAAGTTGTATGATTGCTGAACAGCCAAAAGCCAAGGCTTCTGCTGTTAAGAAAACAAGGCTTTATTCAGATAATTATGTCAATTATGGTTTTACATTTGTGGAGAAACAGGACATGCAACACCCATGTTGCATTATATGCCACAAACTTTTAACAAATGAAGCCATGGTTCCCAGTAAGCTGCAGCACCATTTAAAAACAAAACATCCTGCTGCTGCTAAGAGAGACCAACTTTATTTTAAACGCTTGCTACAATCTCAACATAAACAGGTTCAGTTTTTTACAAAAGCAGTTACAGTTTCTGACAAAGTGCAACTTGCCAGCTTTCAAGTGGCAGAATTAGTTGCAAAAAGCATGAAGCCACATACTTTTGTGGAGACTTTGATAATGCCAGCATGTCGGCTGATGGTGAAAACAATGTTAGATGATGAGGCAGAGAAAGTTATTGCAAAAATACCATCATCTAACAATACTGTTGCACGAAGAATTGAAATGATGTCTGATGATATTAATTACAGTGTTTGCAACCAGCTCAAAATCTGCAAGAGATTCTCTCTCCAACTCGATGAATCTACAGACATCAGTGGTAAAGTGCAATTAATGGCATTTATAAGGTATCCAAATCAACAGTCACTTATTGAACAGTTTCTGTTTTGCAGAGAGCTAATTCAGACACGTGGAGAAGACATATTTAAGTGTGTATGCACATTTTTTGAGCAACATGGATTGTTATGGCAATGGTGCACCTCAATTTGCACAGATGGAGCGCCTTCTATGACAGGATGTGTCCATGGATTCCTGAGTTTGGCAAAAGCAACTAATCCAAACATAACCACAACGCACTGTTTCATTCACAGGGAAGCCCTTGTAAGTAAAACACTGCCATCTGATCTACATACTGTCTTACGTGAAGTGGTGCGAATTGTTAATTACATCAAGTCGCATCCAGCCAAAAGCCGACTGTTTTCAGAAAGTACAGTTTTGTACCTACCATAAATGTAGATGTTCGAGTGCTAATACAGCTGCAGTAATCACAGATGGGTTTTCTGCCGTCAGGCGGGTCCTTGGTCGGCCGAATTCCAAAGTCTAGGTCCGGCGTCGGTTGTTGTCGCTTTCTTTCCTGACGTCAGTGAGGCAGGGGTATATAAGACACAGCCGACGCCATTTTCTTCAGTCTTTCTTGCCCCAGATGTCAGGTGCCCCCAGAAGGAAGGCAATACATAAATTATATTTATATACATGAAATGCAATATAATCAAAAATCAGTAGTTGCAAGCAAATATACCATAGAAGGATAACCCAATCAGGTTGCATGAAGAGGGGTTAGGCCCTAGGCCTTTACCAAGAGGGGAAGGAGGGAGGGAAAACTGTACTGCAGCTGTATTAGCACTCGAACATCTACATTTATGGTAGGTACAAAACTGTACTATGTTTATCGTGCATACAGCTGCAGTAATCACAGATGGGTAGAATCCCAAAGCTACGCACAGGGTGGCAGGCACTAGGTGGAACTGGGATGAGCCAGAATGCCCTGCAACACGGCAGTGGCAAAGCCTGCTCTAGTTTTGGAATATAAAGGCAGGTGGTAGTGTTTTGTGAAGGTATGCACAGAACTCCAAGTGGCTGCCTCCAAAATATTTTTGGTAGGAACTCCTCTGAGGAAGGCTGTAGAGGTAGCTGTGGCCCTGGTGGGGTGGGATCTGATGCCTGTAGGGACAGATTTTCCATGATAGGAGTAATAAAACCGTATGCAGTGGCCTATCCATTTTGAAATTGTCTGTTTGGTAACTGGCTTCCCTTGAGCTCCTACAGTATAGGACACAAAAAGTTGTTCTGATTTCCTGAAAGGCTTTGTTCTGTCCAAATAATAACGTAGCTGTCTATGGATGTCTATGGAGTGTAGCAGCCTTTCCCCTTTGTTTTGAGGATTGGGGTAAAAGGTAGGTAAGTGTATGGCTTGATTTAAAGCTACCCTGGATACCACTTTAGGCATAAATGACTGGTTGGTTCGAAGGGAAACCCTGTCCTGATGGAAGATGAGAAAGGGCTGCACAGCCATGAGGACTTGTAGTTCCAAAACCCTACAAGCTGAGGCAATGGCCAGAAGGAAAGCTGTTTTCCAGGACAAATATTGCAAATCTGTTGAGGCAGCTGGTTCAACGGGAGGCAATGTTAATTTTTCTAGAATGTAATTAAGATCCCAGGCTGGTATTGGTTGTTGACTTGGTGGTCTTATATTCTTAGCCCCTCTGAGGAACTGTCTTAAGAGTGGGTGAGAGAATAAGGGTGGATCCGTGTTGAATTCTGCAGAAATGGCTGAGGCATGGATTTTTATGGAGGAAAATGAAAGTCCACTGTTCAGCAGCTCAGCTAGATACTGTAATACCTGAGGCAAATTCAGTTTTCTAGGGTCCTGGCCTTTTTTCTCATTCCAAGAGCAAAACCGTTTCCATTTTGCGGAGTAAGGCTTTCTAGTAGATGGCCTTCTGGCCTCCAAAATGACATCCTGCACCTCTTTGGGGAGTAGTGTCTGTTGTGGTGTTAAGGAATTTTCCATGCAGCGAGATTGAGTGTTTTCAGCTGACTGTGAAGAGTTTTGTAGCTGTGCTGAGTCAGCAGAAGAGGCATTAGAGGTAGGGACCAGGGAGGAGTATGTGTTAGGCTCCTCAGGAGTGGGTACCAGTGTTGTCTTGGCCAGTCTGGAGCAATCAGTATCATCTGTCTGCTGCTCTTGCTTTCAAGAACACCTTGGGCAGAAGAGGCAGAGGTGGGAAAGCGTAAACTGTCCATGCTGTCCAACTGAATGAAAGGGCGTCCACTCTCCAGGCCTTTGGATAAAAGGTCCTTGAACAAAACTTTTCCAATTGATGATTCCTGTGGGAGGCGAAGAGATCTATGTCTGGCCTCCCCCACGCTTGGATTATCTTTGTAAACACTTGAGGATGCAACTTCCATTCATGTGGATCTGTCATATTTCTGCTTAGATTGTCTGCCAGCGTGTTTTCCAAACCTGGCAAGTACTGTGCTTGAAGTTCGATTTGCCATTCCAGAGCCAAGTTCCAAAGTGTCATGGCTAGTCTGCACAGGGGGTATGAATGTGTTCCTCCTTGTTTCTTTATGTACCACATTACTGTGGTGTTGTCTGTTCTTATCAATAATTGTCCTGGATGCAGGAAGTCCTTGAAAGCTGTAATTGCATTTATCACTGCTAGCATTTCTTTTTGATTGATGTGAAGGTGCTTTTCCTTTTGGGACCATTTGCCCTGAATGCACCTGTCTATCATGTGCGCCCCCCTGACGTAATCTGAGGTGTCGGTTGTGATGACTTGATTTGCTTGAGGCTTGCAGAATGGGAGACCTGTGTTTGTTTGACATGCTTGGGCCCACCATAGAAATTCCTTTTGCAAACATGGAATTATTGGTATTATTGTTTCCAAAATGTGGCTGTGCTGAGACCAAAGGTTTTTTAGGTACTATTGAAGTTTCCTCATATGCAACTTTGCACATGGGATTAAAAGAATGCAGGATGCCATGAAGCCCAGAGCCTGCAGAATTTTCCTTGCAGTAAGCCTGGTACAATTTGCTAGTATTTTGAAGTATTGAGTTAGTTGCCCCTGTTTTGTTGGCGTAAGATATGCCATCTGGGTGTTTGTGTCCAAGTTGGCACCCAGGAAAGTTATCTTCTGAGATGGTGTTATCCTGGATTTCTCTTTGTTGATTGTGTATCCCAGAGACTGCAGCAACCGTGTTACATAAGCCAGATGTTCCAGAAGTATGTGCTTGCTGTCCGCTTGGATCAGGCAGTCGTCCAAATAAGGGTAAATTTGTATCCCTTGAAGTCTGCAGTAGGCAATTACTGATGCCAGGCATTTCGTGAATACTCTGGGCGCAGTAGATAAGCCAAAGGGCAATGCAGAGAATTGATAGTGTGTTGAACCTGCAAGAAATCTGAGGTATCTTCTGCAGATTTGTCTGATTGGGACATGCAGGTATGCCTCCTTGAGGTCCAATGTTACCAGCCAAAACTCCTTGCCCAGCATGGAAAGAAGCTGCTGTAATGTGAGCATCTTGAATTTTGGTACGAGTAAGAATGTGTTTAGGATGGATAAGTCCAAAATGGGTCTCCAGTCGGATCCTTTCCTTGGTACTAGAAATAGCCTGGAATAAAAACCTTGACCTTGCTCGTGAGTAGGTACCTCTTGAATAGCTTTCATGTCTATGAGCTTTGAAATTTGCAGTTGTGCCTCTGCCCTTTGATTGTGTGGCAGGTTTGGCATGCCTCTTATTTTTGGAAGAGTGTGAAAATGAAATCTGTAGCCTCTGTTTATAACGTCCAGGATTCATTTGTCTGTTGTGACAATATGTCAATTTCTTGTAAATAATGATAGCTTTCCACCCAAGGGTGCTGCCAGCTGAGACTTGCTTGGCATGGAAAGGAGGAAGTCATTGGGTTTGTTTCCTGTATTGTTGTGCACTGTCTTCGCCACCTCTTGGTGCTGGAGTTTGCCATTGCCTGCCTCTATATGATCCTTGTGATTGTCCTCTGCCCCTTGTGTGCCTGTATCTACCTCTTTGGGGCTTGTCCGTGGCTGGAAAGGACCAGTTTTTAGAAGGCCAATTTCTGCTAAAACGTGGTGGTTGAACCTGTAGAAAAGCTTTGACAGTTTGCATAGATTTGGCTTTTTCTTCCATTTTCCGTAGTATCTCCTCAGCATTAGTACCAAATAACACATCCTTTTGTAAAGGAGCATCTAATAGTTTAGCTTTCACATGATCAGGCAAGATTTGTTCCCTAAGCCAGGCATGCCTATGAATGACTGATCCTGTAACAGAAGCTCTACTTGAGGCCTCTAGGGCATCATAGCCACATTGTAAGGTGTGTTTACCCACGGTAGAAAACCCATCTGTGATTACTGCAGCTGTATGCACGATGAACATCTGTGTAAAGATATGAGTTCTGATTATATCACTGTTTTGCTACATAATGATATCAGATGGCTGTCCAGGGGAAAAGTTCTCGCACGTGCTTGCGAACTTCACCTTGAATTGAAAACATTTTTTCTTCAAAATCAACCACACAATGAATTTGCAACATTACTGTCTGATTCCTCCTGGACCAGTAAAGTTTCATACTTGCTGACATATTTGAAGTCCTGAATTCAGTGAATTTAGGTATGCAAGGTGTTGATGCTAACATTCTTTCCGTCACCGACAAACTGGAAGCATTTAAACGCAAAATTGATGTGTGGCAACAGGAAATAGAAACAGCAACTTCAATTCACATGTTTCCAAATGCAGCACGAGCTGATCCTAGAGGAGTTGCATTACACGACCTGATTCTTGAACATTTAGCTTTACTAAAACAGCAGCTTCAGCACTACTTCCCATCTATTGATACATCTGACAAAGATTGCGTTAGGAACCCTTTTCATCAGCACAAGAATTTGACTGGTCTTTCACTAACAGAGAAGGAACAGTTAATCGATGTTGAAACAGACAGATCATTGCAGCTCAAATTTAACTCAGTTAATTTGGCACAGTTTTGGCTTGAAGTTGAAGCGGAACATCCTGATATTGGAGCAAAAGCCATTGAGGTACTGTTGCCTTTCTGCATCACTTACCTGTGTGAAAAAGCATTCTCTGCGATGACTTAAAAAGTAAGCAGAGAGAGAGACTTCGAGATGTAGAAAACGATTTGAGAATATGCTTGTCGAAAATTCCGGCCAGACTTGAGCATTTATCACGTAGTATGCAGAGTCATCAATCTCATTAATTTGTGATTTTAAATAAATGTATTGACTCAATGCGTAATGTTAATCTGAAGTTGTGTTGCATTTTTTGTGTTTACACTGTTTCTATATAGTCCCATTATTAAAAAATATTTATTCCAAAGAGTTTTCAAATGTTCTGATAGTGTTGTCTGACAAAAAAAAATATTGGGTGCCATGGCTGGTCTAAAAAAAAATTTAGGGTGCCCTGGGACACAAAAGTTTGGGGACCACTGGCTTAGACTGTCTGCTACATAAGTCCTTGCAATGCAGCAGTGCTTTGCTTTTACTTTAACCATAACATAAGCCTCTCTCTCTCTATGCATAACAACTAAAATTAGAATCTCACTATGCAGTGAGCAATCCTGCTAGAAATAAGACTGTATGGGGCCTTATTTTTTAATCATCTTTAATGAATCATCACTTATAATCACTTATAATATAGATAATCATGCATTTATATAAATGAAAACAAACCATACTGACATATTCTCAGTAACAAACATTATACATCACATATAATATTCTGTACAGTCATTGTCAATCCAACATTACATTAACTCAGTCTCAGTTCTTCCCTTCCCTTAAACCTCATTCCTCCTCCAAAACATTATTCTGCATGCATTGTTCCCACAATTCCCATTTCTATGCAATTTGCTCCTATCCTTTTCTAAAGATCCTAGTTGCAGTTCTTTTATCTCTGTTACTATATTCACTACTTCAAATATAGTTGGTTTAGACTTTGATTTTCATTTTCTAGTAACTGTTTTTTAGCAGCCACCAGAAGTAAACTTAGCAAGGCCGTACTATGACTAGGCAATTCAGGGCGTGTGTCCCAGCACAAAAAATAATTTCCTTAGTTACACCAATTTGCTCAACCACAATTTCTGACAGAGTAGTCTGCAGGGAATTTTTAAAGCCTGCCACCTCATTAAATTCCCAAAAAATATGTTCCCAGTTTCCACATTCTTCCTTGTCATATCTCCAACATTTGTAATCTACCTTCGTAAAACCTCTTTGGAGACAGATTGAGGTGTAAAATACCCATACAAACACTCCCAAGCAAACATTCTAAATCTTCTAGACTTCTGTTGCATATTTGGGAAACATACGTATTGCATGGTGTGTTATATGTTGCTGAATATCCCTATAAGGGATTAGAAAGGAAATCAGTGAAAGGTACAAGTGAAAATCCATTCAGGAAATGAAGCTTATGTGTTTAAATACTATGGCAGGAGATGTAGGAAGTCAAGTTTTTACTTTTGTTTTTCTTCTTTAAGTGCAAATAAGTAGCGGAATTTTAAATTTTGTTTCTAAATACACAACACAGTACAAAATACAGTCAACAAATCATTAAACACTAATGTCAATGAAGGCCATCCATCTTTTGAAAAATTCAAGTTTATATGTCCAATGTATATGGCAAATATTTAAAGTATTGGCTCTTTTTGTCAAACTGCCTGTGATATGCGGTTTCACGGTTTTAATACAACACCCTCACCAATTCAGATTCATCAAATTGGGAATCATAATCATTGGAAATTCAATTACTGTGTAGTCAAATTTTGTTAATGTCATGGAGAAGTACACTCAAAGAATTTAGCAAGAAATAAAGTCTTCATAATCACAATGGGGTGGAGGGCACTCTAGCAGGTGCCTAAGTTGTCCAACTTGTTAAATGTAAAAATATTTAAAGTGCTCCAGATGGTCTTGTTAATCAACTTTGTAGTCCTTGTACAAAATGTTGTGCTGCAAATTGTTAATTTCTTAAACTGTTGGAGCTTTTCTCCCCAGGCCTCCATTGAAAATGGCTTCTCTATGGCCCAATGAACTTTCCTGGTAAACAAAATGCAAATGAATAAATAAATAAAATGTTATGTGTACCATCATGGTTTAAGCATATCAAGACACCCAACAATAATCTAAAAAATTGTATTTTAGTTCATATTTTTAAGGTTGCTGGCCACTTTGAAATATGTGGGGTTTGTCTGGTAGTCAGCAAAATGGCCACAGTTCTTGAAAAATTACCAGACAGTGGTGATAAGAAACACCTTACTTGATGAGTTCTGTATTTCTAAGGAGGTGATGTGAATACTCTTCACCTCATCTCCAGTATTTCATTTAGCGTGGGGTATCAGGAATTAATTCACAAGCCTTGCTACACAGATTCTGTCTTCATACCCTCAAAACACCAAAACTTACACCAAAGCGAAATGTGATATCAGACCACACCTTAACAAAAACCTAAGATGCTGTAACATGGGAGATGTGACATGCTGGTCTTCAGCCTTTACAAAAATACTGTCATTTTTGTACCACCTATGTAATACTTACACTGGTGCAGTTGTACTACCTATGTAATACTTACAGTGCTACAGTTGTACTACCTATGTAATACTTACAGTGCTACAGTTGTACTACCTATGTAATACTTGCAGTGCTACAGTTGTACTACCTATGTAATACTTACAGTGCTACAGTTGTACTACCTATGTAATACTTACAGTGCTACAGTTGTACTACCTATGTAATACTTACACTGGTACAGTTGTACTACCTATGTAATACTTACAGTGCTACAGTTGTACTACCTATGTAATACTTACACTGGTAAGTTGTACTACCTATGTAATACTTACAGTGCTACAGTTGTACTACCTATGTAATACTTACAGTGCTACAGTTGTACTACCTATGTAATACTTACAGTGCTACAGTTGTACTACCTATGTAATACTTACAGTGCTACAGTTGTACCACCTATGTAATACTTACACTGGTACAGTTCAGCCCTCTTTCCACTATAAGCAAAAGATCCACTTTGTCTTTACTCCCAGACTAATCATCAAGGCTTCCATTTCCCTGTTTAGCCAATGTCCTCAATCCTTCCATCCCAGGATCTCCACTACAGTCCCAACCACTTCACTCCACTTAGACCCACCCCAGAAACCCCCACCTTGCTTGGAACTTTATGTGATTTACACTTTTAAAAAAACTCTTATGGTCATATTCAGCATTCCACAAGAAATTCACTAGCAAACTTTACCTAGGTGCAGGTGTCTCTGCCGTAGACTCTTAAGAGCTTGAAGCACACTCATTTCTCAGTCTCTAACCTTCATATTTGATGTCTCTATAGCTCATCACTTTCCATGAACTACAAAAGTATGTCTGCTGTCTCAGAACTCAGTGACATTGAACAGTATCATCTAAACAATTAGAGTATCATCTGTAGCTTGTCACAAATCTCCAAGCACACCACTGTGGTGGTATATATGTGTGTGTGCATGTGTGTGTGTGTGTGTGTGTGTGTGTGTGTGTGTGTGTGTGTGTGTGTGTGTGTATATATATATATATATAAATATATATATATATATATATATATATATATATATAAATATATATATATATATATATATATATATATATATGGGTCTACTTTGTTTAGTTGAATATCATTTCACTGAATTGCAATTCACCCCGACCACATCACTGAAAACACAAATAACTGAAAACTCATTTCACCGATTCTCATTTCACTAACTGCAGTTAGTATATACGGCACTGTGTAAAGTATTGTAAGGCAAGTAAAAGGTATATGCCCTTTTCCCCATTGTAGTGCTATTCTGGAGTTAGTATATATATATAGTTGGGGGGAGGGTGTGGGGGGCACCCAGAACCTAGAACTTTGGTGCCTTCTATATTGTTTTGTAAGTGCTTTATTGTTTTATGTCTTCAAGCAGTTGCAAATATCTGAAAGATAGGTATTTTTCACAGGGAGATGCTAAAATGTTGGTAGTTTCTGACAATGGGGGTTTAGCTTGGGAACTAAAGTCATGTGACAAAAAGTGATGTCATCCAAGCTAATCCAGCAGTAATAACTGATATTAATTTAAAAACTCTCTGAGGGAGAGAGAGGGGACATTTTGTATTTTGTCTTTGACCTAACAAAAAGATCCACTCACCACTTCTGCCTATTTTTCTGTAAGTAAGTTTTTAGGGCATAGTAACTCTTTTAGATTCAGGTAGGAATATAGTAAAGTTTAGCTTAGATGTTTTCTTTATTTATTTTAGACTGTCCTGCAATGTTGTTTTAAATATTTCCTGTGATTTTGAACTCTGATGTAACTGATTACTTACTGAGTATTGTCTTGTTCTTTTATTATTAAATATATTTAAACCTTTCAATTGTGGCTGGTCTGTTTAGAGATATTTAAGCTCTTACAGTACTTGCATATCTATTTGGTGACACTGTACAGGCCACTCCTAATAGCCTAGCCCTGGGTCAAGCTACTATTTAGATTAATAGTAACATTATACAGTAGGACTGGACACCCTTAGTTAAGGGCCTTAAAGTAGCTGATAAAGAGTGACTGGTGGCAGTCGGGACTACCTTATAGTATGGGCAGAAGAGGGCATAGCTATTAAACCTGTGCCAGCCTTTCCAAGGTGTGTGTGTGTGTGTGTGTGTGTGTGTGTGTGTGTGTGTGTGTGTGTGTGTGTGTGTGTATGCTTGTATATAAATTAAATCTCAAAGAGTGTGTGTGCCAGCAACTTGGGCAGGGACATGAAGCACTGGTTGGACAGAGAGGGTACTGGAGATCTTGGTTTGGCCACTCAGCTGAAATTTCAATGCTACAGCTGTGCCAGTGGGGAGTCTTACTGGGGATCTGGGGAAAGAGGGAGAAACCAGCCCCAGACTGACTGTGATCTCTGTGAATGTGTGCTCTTAAGGGAAATTTACTGAATGTGTACTTGTCATCCTCCCAGTGTGTACATTCCTCATTGTTGCCAGTAGTGAGGATTGAGGCTACTTTATTACTGAACCAGTGCTGGGGTGTCACAATATGTATACATAAATATATACATATATACGTGTGTGTGTGTGTGTGTGTGTGTGTGTGTGTGTGTGTGTGTGTGTGTGTGTGTGTGTATATATATATATATATATATATATATATATATATATATATATATATATATATATATATATATATATATATATATATATATATACACACAGATCCCTATCACCCAATTAAATTTTCAGAAATTCAAAATATATATGGTCGACACAATATGATCGAGTTTTTGAAAACTCAAAGCTTTTAAATGGAGATTCCAGTACAGCAAGGATTGGGAAATTTACCCTTTTCTTCAATGTAGTGCAATCTTGAAGTTGGTTTATATAATTTTCAGGAGGTGTGGGGGTTGCTGGGGGGGGGGGGGGCTTTCCCCCTGCATAAATGTAAAAACAGTAGACTTTTGTTTTTTTTTTTTTTTTTTGGGAGGGTTGATGTTCAAGTTTAGGGAATTGTTCAAGAGAATACTTTTGTTTAACTAATCTGGCGGTGTGTTTATCTTTGATGAATATTAATACTCCACTTCCTTTAGTTCTCCCACTCTCATTTAGTGGACTAAACGTTTGGAAGGAATTGTAACCCAGTATGGCTGAGGTGCTTTCCACAGCCTTAAACCAAGTCTCTTTGACTGCACAGATGTCAACGTCTTCTAAGGTGAGGACTGCTTCCAGAGAGTGCAGTTTCAGGTTTAGACTCCTAGCATTTAGCAGCATAACACTGAGGTTGTTTTTTCAGGATATTTTTTACATTGGGAATTTTGTTCTTGTGAACTTGTTTAAAAAAGGCACTATGGGGATGCAACAGCCTTAGCCAGTAACTGAAACCCCAGGGATGACAGGCGAATACCATCTCTGGCAAAGCATCGAGGTCTATTGACCATATCATCCCAGGCTGACAAGTATTAGATTCCCTTATAATGAAACCAGAAACTAAGCCAATTGTTGAAGTCAATCATTTTCTTTCTGTATTGTGGCATCATCCTAGGCGAAGTTAGTATGTTGCTTAAGGCTAGGAACACACCTGCCTCGGACACATAATCAGAGAGCTCAGTCATGTCTCCCTTCATATAGTCCAGTGAGGTGTGTCTCAGGACATTCACTCCAACATGGACTATGACAGATTCATAACAGTACCTATTGTTGGTTGCAGAGACCAGATTGCTTAGTGGATAACATTTTCTCCTCCCATGCAAAAGGTGCAAGGTTCAATCCTGACCTCCAACTAATGCCTGTTTGGTGTTTCCATGTTCTCCCCGTGTCTCTGTGGGGTTTCTCCCATGTCTGAAAAACATGCTGAGTGTTTCCATCTCAAACTCACCAATGAATGGAGCTGTGGGCAGCAGCACAGACTCGACATGGTTCCCTAGAGGGGAAGAGTTGTACAGACCAACTGCTTTGGGCATCTACTGTGGTGCGCAGTATCCTCATGATAGGAGAACATGGTACACAGACTGCACGCAATGGCAGGGCTAGCCACTTGACAGTGTAAAATATGGCTCTCGGTAATTCGGTCATGTTGATTAATGTCGCCATAAATGGGCATGGGTAGTTACCGGTAATAAGAGATTTGAGGACCCGGCCTACTTTGACGCACGCCAGGGACCCATGCTAATGGTGGGAGGGGTATGTGCCCCTATTAGCTAGTGTGTGCCCGCCATAAAGCCCAGCAGCCCTGGTTCAATAAGCTACTGGCTGGCCGGTGTGTAGTTGCCCAGCCTGGGTTACCTGGTATAGCTCTGTTGAGTGAAAGCTGGATATAAAACCAACCAACCTCCCAAACATGATCTGGAAACTGCTATGTTTAATGTAGGTTCACTGACAGGATGCAGCTTGGAAGTGGATGACATGATGATACAGAGGAGTTTGGACATCCTACGTATGCAGGAGATGAGATAGAAGGTCAGTGCAGCAAAGCCACTTGGTTTGGGATCCAGAGTCTACTAGGCACAACAAAAAACTTCCCAGAATTAAGGTGCAGTAGTAGGAATAAGCAGCAAACTTTAACAAAATGACTGACACCAATGTAGAGCAGCAATAAATTTAATAAGAACAGTAGATAAAGTAGCAAAGCATTCAGGTATACAGTGCCCTTCTTCAGTGCTTAATAACCAACATAAAATAATCACAGTTCTTATACATATCAGTTAATCCCACAGCCAATAAAAAAAGACAATTCATAATGCAATTAAGTGCTAAACAGTATACTTTTAAAGTTACAGACTTCTAAAATCTATATACAGAATTTTATAGACAATTTTAACCTAAAAAGTCATCTGTTTAAGTTTTAAAACAGGTTTGACTGAAACCATCTGGTTAACACCTGGTTGATATTCAGCCCATAGTCATATTAAGCTCTGAACCCACTGCTGTTCATACTGGTGATGGACTACATTAGGAAACAGGTTGGAGTGGACGGCTCAACAAAGCTGCTGTATGCAGAAGATGTGGCAGTGCAGGCAGACTGAGCTAGAACTTCAGCAAAGGACAGGAGAATGGAATGCAAATCTGAAGGCACATGGGATGAAACTAAGCACAGATAGGACGATGGTAATGGCAGCAAATTGGGGAAATCAGAAGAAGCTGAGAATAGAGATAGAAGGGAAGATAGTTAAACAGCTTCAAGTATCTGGGAGGAGTAGTTGAGGAGAAGGGTAGTCTGAATGAAGAGGTCAAAACTAGAATCAGAGGGGCTGCAGCCAACTGGAATAGAGTATTAGGTGTAGTCTATGACAGAAGAATGCCAAAGAAGCTGAAAAGTAAGGTGTACAAGACAGTGGTGTGACGAGTACTACTGGTACAGAAAAATAAGTAAAGGCAGAATAGTTGAAGAAGCTAGAGGTGATGGAAATGAAGTGCCTGAGAAAGGTGAGATGCACACTGTGGGACAGATGAAGAAATGAGGACATAAGAGCAGAAGCCAAAGTAGCTCCAATTGCAGAAAAGATCAGAGAAAAAAGATTACGGTGGTTTGGGCACATGTGTAGAAAAGCTGAAGACAATCTGGTGAGGAAGATTTGGGACAGACAGGAAGAAGGTAAGAGGAAGTGAGGACATCCAGCAAAGCGGTAGATGGATTGTGTGACAGGCAGACATGAGTGTTGAAGAAGGCAGAAGTGTGGCATTGAATCAAGAGAGTTGGTGACAGTTAACACAATACCCCGACCCCATGTAGAAAAATGAGAAAAATGCGGGATGGTGATGATGATGATAACAGTACCTGTTGCTGAGAGACTTGAGTGCATGCATGATGTGGTGGATCCTACCACTTGACAGGCAGCTAACCATGACCTTTTCCTTATCCAACCTGTTGAGAGGGACATCTGTGTGTCTCACAATGGAGTCACCTATGACTAGGATGTTAAATTTAGTGTTATGCCTTATGGGCTTGCTTGGTGAGACACAGGTGCATGCATTATGTATACTGTGGTCTACTGAGAATGTATTATGTGAAGCAAGTTTGTGTTTGGCAGGTCTCTGATCTTTAGGTAGGACCTCCACATATGTAGGTGTAGGTATTGGTGGTGTGCATATCTCTCAGCTGTCTAGATTTTCACAGAATGTCCATATTTTTGCCTCATACTTTTGGTCTATTTCTTAGAGAATTTGTGGCTTTCTGGCAAGTCACTGAGATGATTTGAAGACTTAAGTCACTAAATAATGACATACATTTGAGTTTCAGATTTCAAATCCTTCAGAAAAGGTATGTTAACACAAACCCTCTTACTCTAGCAACTTTCAAAGTTTGTAAAAGCAATATTTAAAATATGTCCCTATTTTTGGGCTTTTGTTCCCCCTTTTTCTCAGGCTTTGTCCAGTTTTCCTGGGGTAAGAGGTTGAGAGGTATGGTGGTGTGGCTGGTGGAGAACATGAGGTTTGTAAGCTGACAACCTGCTTTGTGTCCAGTGTACTAACCGGTGAGTGAGACAGCATGGATTCTAGGTTATCCAAAAAATATGCTGAAAACCACCAGAAAACCAAAACGAGTCAGCAAAGCGAAATGTGAAGGCACAACTCCTTAGTTTCCAACGTTTATTAAGAAATTAAAATAAAAAAATAAAAATAAGTATAAAGACATAAATAACACATTTTCCTGCCCCTTACACTTATTGAGATCCTTCAACAGGTCCCATGAATCTGTTAGTATACTTTCTCTGTTAGTCCATATAGGCTTTAATTTTAAATCAACATATTTCACTAAAGTTTGGGTCTTAGATCCTTCCGCTGACACTATAGGGCGAAGTGGTGGATCCTCTTTATTTTTATGTACTTTCGGAATCCCAAAGGCCGTAGGTAACTTAGGTTTATCAACTTTTAAATACTTATAGCTGTTATAGTCTATCAATTCTTCTTGTAACATATCATACAAGTCTAAATCAATCTTATTATACGCTATGTTGATTTCGTTTATAGATGCAGAAACATATCTATCCTCTTCCCATAGTAGGGAGTACATTTTACTATCATATAAAATATTATCCATGATCACAAAGCCTCCCCCTATAAGGCATCTATAAACGAAATCAACATAGCGTATAATAAGATTGATTTAGACTTGTATGATATGTTACAAGAAGAATTGATAGACTATAACAGCTATAAGTATTTAAAAGTTGATAAACCTAAGTTACCTATGGCCTTTGGGATTCCGAAAGTACATAAAAATAAAGAGGATCCACCACTTCGCCCTATAGTGTCAGCGGAAGGATCTAAGACCCAAACTTTAGCGAAATATGTTGATTTAAAATTAAAGCCTATATGGACTAACAGAGAAAGTATACTAACAGATTCATGGGACCTGTTGAAGGATCTCAATAAGTGTAAGGGGCAGGAAAATGTGTTATTTATGTCTTTATACTTATTTTTATTTTTATTTTAATTTCTTAATAAACGTTGGAAACTAAGGAGTTATGGATTCTAGGTTCTTAATATAGACGCATCTCTCACATATAGAATTTGTGTGAATTAGGGGAAGCTGTGTACATGAGACAATTGCTACACTGTCTCAGGATGCCCAAGTCAATCAGGCTGGCTAGAGAAATGGTGGAAAAGTGTCACCCATAATGCAGGGTACAACAGTGTGGTCAGTAGGAGAGAGGGGACAAAAATGTCCAGGTGAGGTGAGTGGACAGGTGAAAAATGTCCAGACTTTGATGGGCTTAACGGGTGGGATGTGTGTATTATACCACAGAGGCTGCTCTGGAAGTTTCTCCTAGCAATGAGTAACAACTGAAGTCAAGCTGGGTAAATGCCTGCGTATGTCATCCTCTTGTGTTTCTTGCCTTTATCATGTTTTCCATCATCGTTCCGTCTTATAGATTAAATAATTCAATTACTGGAATTCAGTGCTGAATATAAATTTGAGTAATGAGGAGAATGGATGTCTGTCCTGTATCAGCATGAAGTGTAGCCCTGTATTCTTTTTGCTGCACCGAAACATAATTTCAAGAGAACATTTTTTTTTTCAAAATAGTTTTTATTTGATTTTAAGACTTAATGAAACAACAAAACCCAAAGTTAAACAGTGACAATGACAGGCTAGCATGTATATCATACATAATGAGTTATGATTACATAGACAATCTTAGTAAGGAACATTCAGAGGTAAGACATTCGTTTCAGTCGGATGAAATACTTAAAGCAAAGTAACATTAAACAATTGTCCTTAGCTTGAGATTACCAATGTGAAGATACTTAGAAAGAACTAAGCTTTCATTGAATAAGGAGGAATGGTCTTTCCATGTTTATTATTCTCACCACATATCACATGCATCCTTACTGGTGACAGGTTATAACCTGAAAACATAAAAGAAGTAACTAAGGAGGTTAAAAAAAAGAAAAAAAAGAGAATGTCAAGAACTAAGACACTAAGCTACTCTGTGTACAACTATTTACACTAGATGCCACTCTTATTTAATAGCCACGACTTAAGCAGTAGTTATAAGGTTGAGAATAAAGGGATAAGGTAAACTAACTAAAGAGTCTATTTAAAAGGCTAAGGATGAGTTGGTTTAAAAACAGGGAGATGAATGAAGACTGGGATTGATAAGGAGTACTGAGGGTAATATATCAAGAGTTTGTAACTAAAATTGTGTTAGTATTGCCTGCGGAATTAAGGAGAATGGTTGAGCAAAACAGGGAGTACAGTTGCTGAAGTTTGGATATTGATTAAGAAGTATGGAACCTGGGAAATGAGAGTGGGATAAATGAACAGAGAGGAGGGTAGGAAGAAATGAAGCTTTTTAATTTATTAAACAAATGTATTCCTAATTACTCATCAACCTGTCCCTTCTGCCCAAATGAAAATGTGGACCTATTACACATCTTTTGGAGCTGCAAGAGAGTATACAAACTATGGTGCTCATTAAGAGCCAAACTTGAAAAAATGGGATATCAGAAAACAACCTTCTCGTTGGAAACAGCAAGAGAACATTTTTAATGTTACCTATTCTAAAAGTTTCTTCCAAAGTTCCAAGGAACCTTTTAACATGGCCATTTGTTTGAGTCCCTATGGTATTATCTTGCTATGTCTGAAACCCAAACAATGTAACAACATTTGCAAAATATTGGCCACTTAATGGAGAACTGTCTCTCTATAGCATAGTTGGGATACCAAATGTAGAAAACACTTTGTCCAAGGTGGACATAAGTCTGGATGTTTATCTTGGTGTTACTGGGTCAGTCATGGGATACCTCCTGCATTCATCAATAATTGCTAACAAATAACCTCCTGATAGTAAAAGTCCATATATATCTTCACTTAGTTCCATCCACATATTACGGATAAATCTCACAATCTCTGGAACTGTTTTGTCATTTGGTGTGCTTTTCTAACAACTCAGGCAGTTGTGCAGACTATCTCCTATGCTGTTATTGGTGTTGGGAATCAATATGTTGCCTTTGGAAAGTATTGGGTTTCATGTAAGTTGTATTGCTCTAGTTTGAAAGTCTTTGGGAATAACTAATTTAGTTCATTTTGTTTCAGCCTTTCCATCTGATGATGTAATTAAACCATTTTAACAGTTTGTATATTCTAAGCAGTTACATATGTAGCTTCATCAGTCAACTTCTGACGTGTTTCTCTGACTAAAGCTTTTCCAGTAACTATAGTACTGGATTGCTGGTTTCTAACTATCTGTTCTAGAGTATTTACTTTTGGAAATGAATGTAAAGCCACAAAATTGAGAGACAATTATTGTAATCTGTCTGGTTCTGATTTAATCAATGTTTACTCAATGTCGGGCCTTGAAAGTCTTAATATAAAGTCAGCGTTTACTGTACAAAGTAACTTTAGTAACTGGCCAAATATGAATTCATACCAAGAGTCTATGTAAAGTATTACATTACATTCTGAGAAATTCTTTCATCACTCAGAAATGTACTTATTACTGGAGCCACAGCATTCAAATAATGAGAAATTAGATGAAATGGTCACCTTGTGGACTCACCTTCAAATTATATCATATTATGCCCAAGTAAAAGAAAAAAAATTAAAAAAAATAAAATAAAGAAAAACACCACCCCCATCTTGTCATCACTATTATCCTGCAAGGATCCATGGTATTACTTGTTCTCTTCTCACTGTTCAGTACTTTTCCTCCGACCTTCCAGCAATGCAAGCTACATTATACATGGATTACATAATTTTACTCTGATTGGGCAGTTACTCCACAAATATTAAGTACCTACATCAGAACACAACACTTTTAAAAATAGAGTAGCTACTACACTTTGGTAAGCAATGCATTCAAAAATATCCTTAGCCTAGTCATTAAGTGATGTAAGTGGCCTAGCCATATAAAGGGTGTCACTCTTCAGACATACAAGCACCTGGCAAGACCACTAACTGACCTTGTCTATATAATGAGATCACCAGTGAACAGGCAATCAGATGCTGCTTACATCACTGTATTATACTATGAAGTGAGCAATGATAGTGAGAGTGCTGTATGAATAGTCCCACCCACAATACAGACTGTCACTAATAACAAAGGCATCTTCCACTATTGTTTCTATATGTTTCTTAACCTCTGTGCCTGATGACCATCACGCCTCCCCTATCAGATTTTAGCTGGGTTTATGCTGAAATATCAAAATGCCAGAACATCACATGTCAGGCTATCAAACATCAGAATATTGAAATGGATTTTTCACTGAAATGCCAGTAAAACAAAAAATGTTTTTTTTTGCAGGGAGGATGCCCTTCCTCCTGAACTCCCCACAGCCTGTGCATATTTTATATATATACCAACTCTGGGATCCTTCCACACTGGGGAAAGAGCAAACACCCAATCCGAAGAAATATAAGCATTTCTGTGAAAAGTTTTCTCAATATTCTGAGCGTCAATATCCTGCTGTTTGATGTTCTGGCAATTAGACTTTTACATAGACCCCATTTTTCAACATTGCCCATTCATTCCCACATACGGCATCATTCCCAGCACAGAGGCAAGGGACGCCTGGAATATCTGTAATCCAGAAAGCCATGAAGGTGGTGTGTGCCCACACTGGCACTATGACAATGGTGGCATTTCTATTATGTCTGTAACTAATCTGCTGGGCACAGGATCTGCAAGCTACACCACCATAGAGGGACACTACACATTCTGAGTTCAGTGAGCCAAACACATATGTCACCGTTGATTTTGTGATTCACCACTCACACTCCAGTGGATGGCATCTCACAACCTTCACCACCCCTTTGTTCCTGGATAGGCCGGCTCTAACATACACCTAAGTCACTAATCAAATCTGAGTCAGTGCTTTTGCCCTTCTTGCAAGTGAAGCTGGCTTTTATTCCACTAATTTAAGTAAACTGCGAACACAGCACAACAGTGCAGGCAGACTTTTTTTTATCCCTCAACATCACTGCTCTGCTATAATTTATCCAAGTCACTAGCTCCCAGTTACTCACAGACGCTAATACTATCTCTGTCCTCTAATATATACACTTATTCCACAACTTCTGTCCCCAGTGGTATGTACCCTTGTTTTCCTCGGTCATTCCAGACCTGTAAGATCGTCTTCCTTTTTACAAAACTCTATTTGTGTTCCTTGTCATAATCTCCTCCACAATCTGCATCTCGATCACTACACCCACTCAGTAGAATGTATCATCACTCACGTTCTAAACTCAAACTAAATGCAGCACCTACAGTATCCATTTCAAGGACTACCTCAACATTTCCACCTTTAAAAGCTGCCACAATTAAATTTACCCCATACTCTCCCTGATAAAGTTCATACCCCATCTGCCTCCTATCTATACCATAGCAATTCTGAAATAGCAATATTCCTGTGGTATAACAGAGAGAGAGAGAGGAAGGGGAAGAGAGACAGCAAACTCAGTACATATGCTATCCATTTCTATTTGAAATGTTCAGTGAACCTTCTAACTTAGGTTACCTCCTTGCTGAAATATTACCTCTGTACTTTTAATGCAACTATATCTATCAACATGCTTTACTTCCCTAATGACACACTTCTGTAATTTCTTTGATTCATGACTTAAAATGGAATACACATAGTCCAACAGACCTAAATGGGTAACAGATATAAATAAAAACAAGCACAGGAAATGCATGCACTGCTAGTATATTCTGTGGTCTGCAAGCAGTAATTGAGTCACAAACACATATATTTTGATTTTTAATAGGGACTACATGACCCATGTAACTGATTCATTATTTACCAGTTAAATTGCAATTCCTAATTACACAGCAGTCATCCTCCCAAACATACACACTCACATCAGCTAGATGTAAGGAGGTTTTATGCATGCCTCTTGCACTTCTCATTTAACCCTTTCCTTTCCACTACTGTTTCTTCATGATGGCTGTTTCAGTTATCCACCACCCTTTCTGTGAAGTAATATTAATTAGTATGTCTCCTGAACTGCCTCAGCATATATATTCATATGATGCCCACTTGTCTTCATGCAAATACTTTTATTTATTTTTTAATGTAATACAACACAGCTGGACTCTACAGATTATCTTGTGTTTGTTCTTTAAATTTGGTACACAGCTGGGCTCTATTGATTCTCCTGATGAACTTAACATTTTCTGTCATCCTCCTTCCTCTACTTCCTTTGCTCAGGACAGTGCACGTTAAGCTGTTTTGTTACCTCATTTATATGGCTTCTGATACAGACTCTGCACGTGTTTTGCTGTACTCCTTTGAAGTGCCCTTATCCTGTCTAGGTTGTCTACCAATGAGGTATCCAGAGTTCACACAATACTCTAGAAAGGGTTTTAATAACTTCTAGAAAAATGGACAATACCTTCTTATTTTCTACTAGTGAGTCATGTATCTTTACAAACATTCCAGCATTTCACTTTCCTTGTCTGCTAGTTTCTAATGCCACTTCTAAATGTTTGACATCTCATATAATTATTCCAAGTTTCCATTCCCCACTTCCAGAATGTCAGCACCCATTTGGTGTAGGGAGTAGCACAGTAGTATAACTGCTCAGTAACATAACTGCACACCTTTTCTTTCATTTGTAAGTTAAGTACATAATTAAGTATAGACCATATATACTAAAGGTATCGCAGCAGAAGCCTTTAATTAGACAGCTAGTAATGTAACAAACATACAACATTATAAATACAGTTTTAGTGGCTTAGTTTACCATTTTAACTTCACTAAGATGTCTTAAGCTGGGACATTTTCTGCTCCTGTGCTGGGCAAATGTTATTCTCCCTTAAACATTATTTTGAACACCATGGATTACACTGTATATTTCAGGCTAGATCCATACTCCCCAATTGTGTATACTTTTCCAGGGTTTTGGATCCCCAAACACGAAATTTAATATTTTATTGTGAATACTTCGTCAAGTCTCTTCACTCCATTTCTGTACTTTCTTCTCTTTAATCAAATAACTTTTTTGTCATTGACAAAAATAGGCAAGCCATTCCTTCCAGACCTTCTGCATGGTCACTTGTAAAAACACCCCATTGCCAGTGCTAACACCTATGTTACTCTACTTGTTACAATCATTTCCTCTGAGGGAACTCCTTTCATTGTAAGCTTCTGTGTCGTACTGCCTAACCACTGTTTAACCTTGTAGCCACCATCTTTGGTCCCCATCCAAGCCTATCTGCTTCCACTATGAGTGGACAAAAGCGAATGCAGCAAGGACTGGAATCACCAAACTGCATTCTCTGAAAACATCTTGCCAAAAACCACTTTTTAAGTGCTTTTATGAGGAGAGGGGCTAGTCCCCTGCACTCCCGATGTGGGATGCAAGCACCCCACATTGCCCAGACTTATATATATATATATATATACATATACATATATATATATATATATATATATATATATATATATATATATATATATATATATATATATATATACCAACTCCAAGGCTAAACTTAGTGGAAAAATGAGGAGATGCCCCCAAAAAGAGAATCGCTTCCAGTACAACTCGTTGACAGTGATTTCCTACAGAGGAACTATGATCATCGGTAAGCTGAAGCTTGAGCAGTCAAAGCTTGAGAGTTCGAGCTTCATCAGCAGCAGCACATCAAATTCCTTGTTAATATCTAAGTAGGCCCCATTCACAACCAGTGATGTACTGCTTAACTAATCAAAGAATTTTATTAGATTTATTTATCATGCCATTCCTGTTATGAATCCATAATGGCTTTTGTTCCTGTGTCACAGTGGATTTCAAATATCAAAAAACTTTAGCCTTCAGCAGTAATTTCATAGTTTCTCATACAGCTAAGGCCAAACAAACAGTTATGTTTCTGTCCTTTCTTCATCTCATTTTTGTGAAGGGAAATCACTTCTACCCACTTTCAGTCATGAGGTAGCTTGCCTTCCTTGTGTTACTTTTTAAAAAGTCATAGGTTCATAGGTTCATAGGTTCATACTAGGCTATCTGCCCGAGGGCATTTACAAGCCTAGCCCATCGTTTTGTGGCTTACGCCACCCCTTTAGTATGGGGAACTATACCCATTATTTTGCTGTGCCTCTGTCGAGCAGTGACACTGAGGTAATCCCTGGGGTATATCTGCGATCTCCCATCCATTGGTCAAGATTTCTCTTGAACAAGGCCAGCGAGGTGCTCTGCCTCACATGTATCGGGATTTTGTTCCACAGCATAGGGAGTCTTTGGGTGATGAATCTATCCCTCCAGCACGTCCTATTAATAGCCGTGTCAAGGTTTAAGTCTCCCGCCCTTGTAGCTCTGATGGATCTAGATTTTTTGAGGTGAAGCATATTCATCAAATCTGGGTTTGACATGGCCTTGTATGTTAGGCAAAGGTCACCTCTGAGCAAGCGGTAAGTGACTGAATAGAGCTGGAGTTCTTTCAGTCGGGCAGCATAGGACAGATTTTTGAGACCCTTTATCCTTTTGGTGAGGAACTTTTGTGGCCTCTCCAGCTGCTGCAAGTGTCGGGTCAGATACATTCCGAATAGGGTATTGTACTCAATCATTGGTCTGATGAGTGATGAGTAAAGGGAGACTATGACCTCCCTTGATCTAGATGAGAATCCCTTCATGATAAGGTGGGCAATGTAGAAGGTTTTCCTAACTACTTTAGCTACATGGGTGTCGAATGACAGACTACTATCAACCTGGGTCCCCAGGTCCCTGATAACTTCTTCTGTGCTCAGTGGATTGCCACCTATTTGGTAGCTAGGGGTAACCTTGTTTTTCCCGAAGGGTATGACTATGCATTTTTTGGCATTTAACTTTAGGCCGTGGCTCTGGCACCAGTTATCCATTTCTGTGAGACCCATCTGAAGGATATCTGTGTCAGATGTGTTTTCTACTATGGCCCAGTTTGCAGTCATCTGCAAACTTTGTCAGCCATAACCCTCCTGTGTTTGCTTGTACTTCGAAAAGTAGATGCCAAACAAGAGTGGGCCCAGGACTGAGCCCTGTGGGACACCACTTGTGACAGGCTTTGAGTCTGACATGGCGCCAGCAACTCTGACCCTGTGGGTTCTGTCACTCAGCCAGTTTGCAACCCATCTTGTGATGTATGGGTTGACATTTAAGCTGATGAGTTTTTCAATGATACCCGAGTGGGGTATTGTATCAAGGCCTTAGCCAGATCGAGGTAGGCTGTATGGACTGCCTTTCCCTCATCAATGGCTTTGATGACTGTTTCAAAAGTCAACCAAGTTTAAAAGGCATGATCTGCCTTTGACAAAGCCAAACTGGGTTGGATCCAAAGTCTGCAAATTCCCTATGTCTTTATTTATGAGGTCCATTATGATCCTCTCCATGGCTTTGCAGATAAGGCTTGTCAAGCTAATGGGCGGTAATTTCCAGGGTCGGTGGAGGCACCGCCTTTGTGAAGTGGTACCACAGTTGCAGTGCGCCACTCCTGGGTAATATCCAGAGGTAAGACTTTGGTTAAACAGCTGTCCTAGCTGTGGGTTTAATTCCTCATTGAGTTCATGGAGCACACAGCCGGGGACACCATCAGGTCCCATGGATGCTGTGTTTTTTGCTTTGGAGAGAGCAGTTCTCACTTGGGCGCTGGAGATGTTTGGGTGGCTCCAATGGTTTGGTATAGTTATCTCTCCTTTGGGGAGAAGTTTGCACTGAACCTGTCAGCCAGTATGTTGGCAATGTCTGTAGGATCAGTAATCTTCACATCATTTTGAACTAGCTCTGAGCATATCTGGGAGTTTCCTCCAAGGTTTCTAACATAGCTAAAGAAGGCCTTATGATTGTCTTTTGAGTCTTTAGCAATTTTTCTCTCGAAATTTGCTTTGGATGATTTTATGAGAGCTCTTAGTTTTTTACTTATAGTGATCAAGGGTGTCTTACCTTTTAAGGATTTTGCTCTATCTTGTAGTAGCTTCCTCCTTTTGATTGTAGAGTTTGTTTATGGCTGGGGTCCACCAGACTGGACGCTTGCCTTTGGTACAAAGAGTCTTTGTTTTGCTTGGGATTGCCTTATCCATGCAGTCCTGCAGGTGCTGGTAGAAGGCATTTGTAAGTGATTCAGCGGCTTGAGTACTGTTTTCCACCGGCTCGGGGCCTTAAAGGAGACCACACTAGTCTTTAGAAGTGTGAAGTCGGCTTTTGAGAAGTTCTTTACTGTGGTCTTTTATTTCAGGTGGGGTGGGATGAGGACCTCCAGCGAGATTAGTTTGTGGTCTGATCTCACCAGTGAGGGGTACACCTCCGGTGTTGAACATTGTGCTCCCATGTTCGTGATGATGAGATCAAGTATGTTATCTCCTCTTGTGGGGATGGTGACTAGTTGTTCCATGGCATTTGAGTTTATGAATTCCAGGAACTTTTGGGCTAGGGTGTTTGGGCTTGAGTAGTGTTCCCAGTCTATATTAGGGTAATTGAAGTCACCTAGTATGATGGTGTTTGGTGATACATTTATCCCTCTAGTGTTTTCAGGAAGGCCATGTGAGGTTCCTGAGTTTGTGAGGGTGGCCTGTAACATGCTACAATTTGCAGAGCAGTCTTGCCTATGGTTAATTGCACCTGGATGGTCTCCGATGCATCGTGCGTTGCCACCAGTCTTGAGGTGTGGGTGTTCTTGATGAATATGGATACCCCCCCTCCTTTCTTGGTATTGTCCGGATTTTGGGGCCGGAACGCATGATATGAGGTAAAACCTGATAGCGCTGGGGTGCTCTCAGGAGCCTTGAACCAGGTTTCTGTCTCAGCACAGACATCGATGTTCTCCATACTGAGAAGGGCATCGAGTGCGTGCATTTTGAGATTTAGACTTCTGGCATTGAGCAGCATTACCCTTAGTTTTTTTCCTTTTTTGTGTTCTAGGGTGGTAGGTTTAGAATTTGAGCCTTGCCTAAAAAAGGCACTATGGGGTGGCAAGAGCCTTTGCCAATATCCGGAATCCCAGGGTGACAGGTGCAAGCCGTCCCTTGCGAAGCAGCGTGGCTTGTCCAGCATGTCATCCCAGGCAGACAGACACTGGATCCCCTTTGAATGACACCAGTGTTTAAGCCAATTGTTAAAGCTGATCATCTTATCTCTGTATTGTGGCATCATTCTTGGTGAAGATAGGATACTGCTCAAGGTCAGGGTCATACCTGCCTGGGCTACATAATCAGAGAGCTCCTCAATGTCTCTTTTCATGTAGTCCAAGGAGGTACGTCTCAGGTCGTTTACACCAGCGTGGACAATGACTGAGTCATATTTGTACCTGCTGTTGAGAGACCTGAGTGCTTGCGTTATGTGGCGGATTCTAGCGCCCGACAGGCAGCTTACTGTGACCTTCTCCTTACTCAGTCTGGTGAGCGGGACGTCAGTGTGTCTGACTATGGAGTCAACAATGACTAGTGTGTCTGGCATTGTGTTTGGCCTTAAGGGCTGTGACTGTTTGACACTCTGACTGTGAGGTCTATGTGTTGCAGGTGTTGTGTTCTGAGGTGGTGGTTGTTTGGGTGTCTGCTTTGGTGGCCTCTGCTGTTTTGGTAGATTTTTGATCAGAGCCTCCGAGTATGTCTTTGTGTGTTTATGTGTATGATATGAGGTTGTAATGGTACTATGTGAGACTGGGTCTATAGTGTGTGTGGTAACCTTCTCCTCCTGACTGGTCTTGCCAGTCCTATGTTGAGAGAGCTCAGCCTCCAGTTTGGCCGTATAGTTGCATCTCTCGCATGTATTTGTGTTTTGTGGGAGGAGGAGAGGGTTGTCTGTGTACATGAGGCAATTGTAACATTGCCTCAATATTCCCAGGTTCACCAGCTGAGCAGGAGAGGACACTAGCAACTGATCCCTCGACATGCTAGAAGGAATAGACAAAAAAACTTTAAAAAAGGATTCGGGGGACGTGGGTGACCGAGAAATGGGGGGCTGCCTTTTTGGGGTACTATCTATGACAAGAGTGCCGTATCAAGGTAATAAGTACTGTAGGAGCAAGTGCTACGTTTAACAGATAGAGAATAGTCTACTTGGAGTCAAGTAGAGATGATCTTTTTAATTATAGGATACGCTGATTAGATCAGTAGTATAGTTCGAGGAAGGTAGTTTTAAGGGAAAATTTGAAGAGTGGACTTTAGGTAGCCCGAATAGTTTAAACCTGCTTAACCGGTGCTGCCCTAGTGTGCAACGGTAGCAACTCCGTGCTAAATCGGGCTAAATCGCTAATGCGCTAAAGCGCTTTATAGCAGGGGGCTGGAAAAGACAGGAAATGACCCAAAATGGCCAATAAACTACAAGTTACTGCCTTAAACCACTCCTCTGAGGACAAATGAAGGAGTTATGGAAATGACCCCTAGTGGCCAATAAAACTACAGTTTCAAGTCAGTAACCACCTCTACGGGGGGCAGGGAAGCTGCTCAATGTCAGTCACTGCCACTGATGAACACAGAGACCCTCCTTCAGCCCAAGCAAAAATGGCCTCACAGAAACTTTCAAACAGTTCAGGAACAGCAAGCCTGTAACTGAACTTTTTTAACTCTCAGAAAAGTGGGAAAAAAGCAAGATTTTTTTTTTTTTTTTTTTTTTTTAGTGGTATTACCAGTTTTCAACCATATGTCATCTAGCCAGGGCCATGTACCTTGTGTGCCTTTACCTGTTTTTACTTTTTACAGAACTATTTCCTTTCTGAAATATTGGCATTAACATTTTCATACTAGATACTTCTATTGGCTTATTTTATCAAATGTACCTTGCTTTGTTTAATAACTAGCCAACAAAAGCATTTTGCCCATGTTTTCTGCCCCCATTCTATCCATTTTGGCTTCATTTCTTACTTTTGTTTTCTTTGCTCCCTCACATATCTCCAAACAAGTCTGTCTTCCTTCCTGATGGAACTGGCTATCCTATCCTCTGCTTGGAATTTTGCTGTTCTGACTGCTCTGCCAGTTTCTTCCTGCATTAATTGGTGCACTTCCTGTCATTCCCCTTATGAGTTTCATTATACCCTTTCAACTGCATCTATTTTTTTCATCACCTTTGAAACTACCTTGTTTAAGAAACATTTTTTTTCTAGATTTGTGCTGTTTTTGTTATAACAGTTTCACTTTATCTCCACTGTCAAAACTGCTGAGACACTGCCCAACTCTGAGAAGTTCTGTTCTCTTTAGTTTTACAGCCTTTTTGTTTGGATTGGCTTGTAGCTTTGTATAAATTGAGGATGGGCAACACTAATTATTAATTGATCACAAAAAAAAACAGACTGGAAGATGCAGGGAAACAGAGTAAAATCCACACGATATTAGCATAATAAACCTTTTAATCCACGCTTTCATAACCAAACGTCTTCAGAATAAAATGCACATACTCACCATCACATTTAAAAACAGTTTTGAAATACCTCTACACCAATAAACACATCTTTCCACTTAAAGAATTACGCAATCAATAAAATTTCAAAGCTCAGGAAGTTATTTCCTTATATAGACTCTAGAGTCTTTCAAAAAACATTAAATGAAAGACCGTAGAGTCTATATAAGGAAATAACTCTAATTCACTTAAAAGGTTAACAGAACAACATGTTTTGCATCATCAGGCATTTTTTGAATAATATAATAAGAAATATGATGAAACTCTAATATCTGGCACTGCTGACTGACTTTAACCCTCACTGATTTACCAGAAAATCAAAAATTGTATGAGGGACAAGGTAAAAATATGAGGGAAAATTAGTATGGTCAAGGATAATCTTCTTAAGTTAAACTGCTGTCGTGGTGTCCCAAGTTACATACGCCATCACTTTCTTCTTTCTCTTTCTTTTCGCACTGTATCATTTCCTTTTTTACTTTCATACTAAGCAGGGGCTCTATGCAGTTCCACTATGAAACAACCACTTCCTGAAAGTCGATGCTTCAGCAGATCGAAAAAAACGCCCCAAAACAAAAAGGGTGAAAAAACCCTTCTTTCTTGTTTTTGCAGGGATGCAAGCCCTGCCCACACCTCCTGTTGTGAAAGGCAAACCCCCCCCACACCCCTTGAACTCATATATACCAACTCCGAGGTCACACTTACTGGAAGAAAGGAGAAATCTCCCTAGAAAGTGAATCATTGCTGTTGCACAATTAGAAATCGCACTGGCAATGATTTCCTATGGAGAAAAGCATTTGGTGTCAAGCTGTTCAGCTTATTTTTCTGCGAGCTACTGATGCTCAGGGAATTTCTCCTCAAGACTCTGTAGGTAAGCTGTTATGTTCAAGTTTCCAGTTCAAATTATCCTGCCATTTTCAGTCTCCAGTGTGACCCACACTGCTCCTCTGTTCCATTTTACTTATATGTACTTACACAGAGGACTCCTCCTACTTTGAATATCTTACCCCTTTTAGAGTTGCATACCCTATTATATTTACATCTCTGCCACACTTCGCAGTACACTTTATTTCTGCTACTGCCACAATACTACCACAGTGTTCTTCCATCCACTGCATAAGTTTCAATAATATTTTGCTCAAACTGTGGATGATAATACTCATCATCCACTGATATGCCCCGTTTTGCTTTATCCATGAGTTGTGTACTGCCTCTGCCTCTGTTATTTCTTCCACTAACCACACATGTTCTGTTTATGCCTACTGTCAGAGTTTGCTTCACTAACTATCCTGCTATTTTAAAGTTACAAAGTCTACAACTCTAAATTGCTTTGCAATGTACTAGAATGCAAGATATCAGAATATAGTTTGTAAACCAATGGTTGTAAGAAGCAGTAAACAAACAATAACAAAACAAATTTAAACTGTAGCCCACAAAGTTGTTTATATGTAATTAATAAGCAAGTATCTAATTAAAAGGTCAACAAGTTTATATGTTTAGTTATTTTTTTATTTATTAAAAGTTAGATGTGACACCTGACCCTATATGCAAAAATGGGGAAAGGGGTTGTGGATGGATAGATGGATATCCATTCCTCACCCTTAAAGGCAATTGAGCATCGGCATTGAGAATGTTATTGAAAACATACTTTCACCATTACTATTGCCACAATTATAAGGAGTGCTGACCTCATTCTTATACAGACATACATCATCTTTTAAGTCCTGATGTCATACCAACACTATATATTTTAAGTTTCTGATAGCTTCTATATGTGTTAACCTGAATAGACTCGATAGCTATACTTTTGTGGCTTGGATTAAATTTGTATATTTGGGAAATTATCCAGTTTGTCAATTTGTAATGACAACATTGGCCTTACAAAAAACAATATAGCTACACTGCTTTCAGATTTCCTTACAAATTTATTAGGGCAAGATGCTTGGAACCTGAGCCTTATAAAGCACATTGTATGAGCTAAAAAAGTCTTTCTGTTTTTCCTGGTTGGAGGTCGCCACAGCGGAACTCCAGTCCGCTCATGATTGGCAGTGGATTTTACGGTGCCGAGCTGCCAGCCCAACGCCCAACCTTCAATGAAGGCACACCCATTCACGCTCACACCTATCTGCATGTCTTTAATGTCACTCAACCACAGGGAGGACATGCAGACTCCACACAGATGACACTCCAGCCGAGAATCGAATGGGAGAACCTCTTGCTATGAGGCAACAACATCAACCACTGCACCACCACGGCTTCCTAAAGCACATTCTAATAGAACTAAAGAAAGGAAAATGAATATCCATGAGGAAAAGAAAGTGTCAGTATCTTGAATGTGTAGATGTATCTTGAATGTGTAGATGTCAATCTACACTACATAAAACTATATTTGCTCGAACATTTAAAATGCTAACATAATACATATATGATTCTGATATTTAGCCAGTGTTTCAGATAAACACAGCTACAGACACACACACACACAAATGAGATAATCTGACAACTTCTAGTAAAATGTCTAGACAGCATATTTGGAAATTCACTTATAAAATGTACATAGGTTACACTTTTTGGTACAGTGGTAATGGAATCAACTTAAATTGTTGAATGCCAGTCCACAATTCTCATTCTAAGAGCTCCTTTTCTGTGTCTTGCTACAAGATTAAGATATAATGTAAATATCTCTGAATATACCTGTTGATAATTTTTTTCTTCAGTTAATCCACATAAGGTTTTTCAGACTACACAACACAATACACATACAATATATTGGGTTATTTCCATTGTTCTTTGCACTAAAAAGTATTTGTGTGGGAATAATTCCGAAGACATTAAAAAAATAAAAGGGAACAAAACGCTTTAGTTAGGCCTGTTGTGGTACATCTCTACTGTTTTGCTTAGCTTCTTTGGTTTAGAGAAGCTAAATATGCAAATTAACCCAATGGTCAGCTTGGACCGGAAGGATGGTAAACAGAATCTGAATTTCCACTGTGGTTAAATGACCATTTCTGATGCTTGGAATTTTCTTTCACTTTCTGTTTCACTGATACATTTATATCTTGTATATTTGGCATTACGAGTTGATTAATTATTGCTATAATTGTTATTTACATTATTTGTGACATAATATCATACACACTCAAACTACTTTGACAATCTCATCTCCTCTGCATTGATTTGTACATACTGTATTTATATGTTACTTGCTAGTCGATAGGTGTGTTTCTTTAAGATAACTTCTGTTGCATGTCACATAATCCTTTTCCCTTGTGTACATACCTTCTTCTAAAATATTTTATTTTTTTAATTATGTTGATGAAGCTCATTATGAAACCAATCTGTGATTACTGCTGTGGCTCTTTTATAGCAGTGGGTCTAATAAAGAAATTGTAACTACCTTGCACACTTCAGAGTTGTTTTATTTGAAGCTTTTAAAGCTTAGTTGTGTCCATTCTGTGCACTGTTTTGGGAATATTGAGTTTTTTTTTTTATACTGTATATGCCCCATAAGAAAAAAGAAAATGTACATATTTGTTGCAAACTAATTCTAATGACAGTAACAGTAGCCAGTCTGTAAAACTATATCAATAAAGAAAAAAATAGTAATTATGAAAAATAAAATATGAATCGCATCTTTGTTTTGATTAAGAAATTCTGGAAAACACTATTTTCTGCTTCTTTAGCACACATTTTTTCTCCCTGTAATATTCCCCTTTTCTCACAGGGTGCACATCTACTGTCTGTTAAGAAAATCTTTAAACTGTCTACAATAACAGCTGTAGCGATTCTTTTTTTTTTCAGTACAGGCTTCCCCACTCTGCTCCACCCCCACCCCCAGAAAACAGCAGATTCTTAGCAGGTACATCTCTGATGTCTGAAGAATTGTGGTTCTACTGATATATTTTAGTAATTTCACATAATTTTCTTCTCACTACAAATTCCACAGATATGCATACACTTTACCCCTAACAAGCCAGATCTACGATTTGTGTCTAACCTGACAGCAGTAGCAAGCTGTTTTAACACAAAACTGCCCCATTCCACTCCCAAAATAGCCACATTCTCCCTGGGTGTGTCAAGTGAAAGGAATTCCGGGTTCACTAATGTATTTTAGTTTTTCTCACACACACACACACACACACACACACACACACACACACACACACACACACATACACATGCCATCAACACAACAATCCAGACTGATAATTATTTAACTGTAATCAGTAACTGCACATTTCATATAAGCATGTTTCATTAACAAACCATTCCACAAAATTTTACAAGCTCCCCTTGCAGCTGTGCACCTTCCATGGATATTACATTAAGGCGATGCACAAGGTATGGGGTAAGTCTTTTTGTAAGTTTCTGAAGAATGATGGAATGATCCATCAATGAAACAGGCTTCAAAAGAACCTCCAACATGAAACTTTGTAAAATTGTCTGTAATGTGCTACTTCTGTGGCATACACGGATAAAGCTCTGCCAACAGCCCAGCCCACCCGGGTTTGATTTGTGGCTTGGACATTTGATGGAGTGGCAAGGAGGGATGGGGGTGTGCCCATGCCAGGGGAGAGGTGGTTACATGGGCATTCCCCTTATAATCTAAGAGGGTAAAGGTGGGAGAATGGCTGAGCTTCTCTGGAGTTAGGGCAAGACAATCCATACTCCCATTGTATGTCTACTCTCAAGTGGTAAAACTCATAATCAGCAGTGGGAGGAGAAATTAGGGGCATGTTTTAATAAACAAAAATGTCAGATGCAGGTCAGCACCCTCCCCCAGGACTCCCTTAAGATCCATATCAGCTACAATCAAAATTCATGACAATCCATGATAGAGGATAACCAGTGGGCATGGGGCACTTGGGATGGCTCACAACTGTCAGAATGAAGCAGGGGTGAAAGCATCCCCCCCCCCAAAAAAAAAGGAATTGTCTGTAACATCAGGAAGCCCTTGTCATGTACATATTTCCCCATTAGGACACATCAGTGTATGATGAGTTACAATCTGTCCCATTGTGCTTCAGTCAATCAACAGCAGTGTTCTGTTAAAATATAACCTGGAAAATTTTTGCTACTCAAAATATACTGGCTTCCCACTAAAAGAAGTCTTACTCAAAGCAAGCACAATGCATTCTCACTAATCAGATCTAAGTATGTTACTTTATGTTCATCTAATAGACATTTCTGATATGTTGTGCTGGATATTACTGGGGTGAGGAGACTACATCATCAAAGAAGGATAAACACTGCATAGTGCTCAGAAGTTAAGAATTTTCTGCAAAAACAGAAGAAATACACTTGCTGAGCTGAAGAAGGGTATTTGCTTTCAAAAGTTTGTTTGAAAGTAGCCCACATCTGATGAAGTTTTACAAATGAAAACGTAATTCAGAACGTTAATGCAGAGTTTTGCTTTTGTGCTTTGATTGTGACTTTAAAGGAAGAGAATTTGACTGTCTGCGAGCCTTATTGTGCGCCTTCCCAGGGCTATTGTTTGTACAAGCATTCTGTACAGCTAACATTTCTTTTTTATTGATGTACAGGTGCATTTGACTTGGGTTCCATTTGCCTGAATGCACTTCCCTGCCAAGTGAGTCCTCCATGCATAGTCTGATGCGTCTGTTGTTAGGGTTTGGGTGGCAGGGGGTAGAGTGAATGGCAGTCCCTTGTTTTGGTGATAGGTGTCAGCCCACCAAAGGAACTCTATTTGTAGACAAGGAATGATAGGAATCATTCTTCTAGATCCATTGTAGTTTCCTCATATGCAGTCTTGCATATGGAATTAGTAGAATGCAGAAGGCCATGAACCCCAGGGCTTGTAGTATTTTCCTTGTAGATAGCTGAGTCTTTGTGGCCAGTAGTTTGAAGTAGGTTGTCAAATGAACTTGTTTTTCTAGTGGGAGAAAAGCCATCTGGGAAGTTGTGTTCAAGCTTGCTCCCAGGAATACAGTTTGTTGGCAGGGTACAAGATGTGATTTCTTTTCATTTATGGTGTACCCCAGAGAAGTTAGCAATTTCTGTACAAACGCCAGATGATTCAATAGTATGTCCTGGCTTTCTGCCTGAATTAGACAATCATCCTGGTATGGATATATTTGGATATTTCTTTGCCTGCAAAATGCAATGACTGGAGCTAGGCACTTTGTGAATACCCTGGGCGCAGTAGATAAGCCAAAGAGCAGTGCTGAGAACTGATAGTGCATGTAGCCTACTTTGAAACGTAGGTATCTTCTGCAAGATTCCCTTATTGGGATGTGCAGGTAGGCTTCATTTAAATCCAGTGTTGCCAACCAGGCATCCTTGCCTAGCATAGGAAGCAGCTGGTGAAGAGTTAGCATCTTGAATTTTGGAATCACCAAAACTGTGTTTAGGATAGAGAGGTCCAGTATAGGATGCCAGGAGTTGTCTTTTCTGGGCACCAGGAAAAGTCTTGAGTATAAACCTTGCCCCTTTTCCTCTTCTGGAACAGGTTGAATAACCCTCATGCTTAAGAGAGCGAGAATTTGCTTTTGAGCCTCTGGCCCACTGATTTGGGGTTAGGTCTGGCCAACCATTTGGGGTTGGTAAGGAGTGAAAGTGGAATCTGTATCCTTGGGAAACTATATTTAAAACCTATTTGTCCTGGGTAATGAGTTCCCAATTTTTTGCCTGCCGGACAATCTTTCCCCCTAAGGGAACAGTCAGTTGTGCAGGGTTTGGAAGATTTAAAGTTAAGTCATTGAGACAGTTTACCATATGGGGAGTCTTACCACTCCCTGCTTTGAAAGTGGGAGCCTCCCACTGCTTAGCCCTGTGAGTACCTTGGGACTGAAGCCTGGGTGTTCTGCTGGTTCTGGGTTTGGACTGAGAAGGCCCGGAAGAGGCAGGAAAGGACCAATTTTTAGAGGGCCAATGCCTACTAAATCTGGGAGGCTGTACTTGCAGGAAATCTTTAACAGTTTGCATAGATTTAGCTTTTTCCTCCATCTTTTTAAGTACTTCTTCTGCTTTGTTGCCAAACAAGTGGTCTTGGTTTAAGGGAGCATCCAGCAATTTAGCTTTAACATGATCTGGCAAAGATTGCTCCTTAAGCCAAGCATGCCTTCTAAGTACAGGTCCAGTGACAGTGGCTCTGCAAGATATCTCTAGTGAATCAAAAACACATTGCAAAGTATGTTTTCCAACTTGTTCAGCAGAATGAATTAAATCCTGTAAATCTTTATTTTCAGCACAGTCAGGAATCAATATAATTTTCTGTTTAAGCAATCCAATAATATGCTGCTACTTTAACATATGAAACTACCAGTTTAAGGCCCTAATGGCCAAGGTTACAGAAGTGTATATCTTCTTACCCCATCTATCCAGTGCCCTGGAATCTCTATCAGAGGGGGGTAGGATTTGTGGCAGTAGTAGCCTTAATGCCCTTGGGTCCCTGTGAAATGGTCTCAGGATCTGCAGCTGGATTTTTAAAAAGGAAGTTGTGAGAGTCAGGAACCCTGTAATATCTATCAGGTTTTCTGGGAGCAGGAGGTAAAGAGTCAGGGGCCAAGCTAGATTCCAAAAAGGCATCATCAACTATGTCCAGTACAGGGGGGATAGCTAAAGGCCTGTGTTGGGGCAGGAGTAAGAAATCCCTAAGCCTCTTTTTAGAGTCAGAGTAATCCTGGCTTTCCCAGCAAAAATGCTCCCTAAGAGTATGCAAGGTTTCACCAAAAGAGAATCCTCTGGAGGGGAAGCAGAGGGAATAGAGTCCTCTGCATCAGAATCCTCATAGGTAGATAAGGCTAAATCCTGGTCTTCAGAGGAAACAGAAATTTCAGAATCCTGATCAGAACAATCATAAGCAAAGTTAGTCCTAGGTCTCTTAGAGGGGAAAGGTTGGCTTCCCTGATTAATGTAATAAGGTCTTCAGCCATTCTTATCATTTGTTTTTTAGGCATAGAGGCCTGACCATGCGGTCTGGGCATCGGTTTTCTAGGCATGGATCAAGTTTTAGGCCTTGAAGAAGAAGATGGTGTCAGTTTAATATGCAAGTCAGTAGGCCTGAATACACCCTCAGAAGCCGGTGCCTGCACAGCAGCTCTGGACCCATCCAAGGTAGAGACATTCACAGGTTCCACAGTTGAAGCATCTTGTGGCATACTGGACTCTGAATGGGTCTCAGTAGAGGCCTGCGAGTCTGAAGTAGCAAGTATCAGGGGCTGTAAAAGAGCCTCACTGTGTACTGGTGACCTGGTGACTAGTTTAGGAGAAGCGTCGCCAACAGCTTTGGACCTATGCAGTCTGTCTCTGTCTTTATCTTTGCGTTTTTTCGGAATGTCAGTAGTCAGGTGGCTTCCCAAAGCCATAGCTGGATAATTGAACAGAGTACCAAAATATTTAGAAGCATAAATAAACTGATGACGAATAGTTTGTTGTTTAAATAAGGCACAAAACTGACAGCGAGGTACGTTGTGGTCAGGGCCTAGGCAAGGAATGCAGTACGAATGAAAATCTTTATGAGGTATTTGCTTTCCACAAGAAATACAATTATTGACTTTTACTGACATCAGTTTAGAGCAAGAAAAAGTTTCCCCAACAGGGTACTTAGCTTAGTCGAAGTCTTCGATTCTGAAACTCGAAAACGAAGATTTCAGGAGTTAGCCAACCATCACTTGCGAACTGTTTCTGCTTCGGGCACCGCACGGCAAGAAAGACTGATGTAATGGCATCGGCTGCATGCTTTATACCCCTGCCTACCTGACGTCATGGAAGATGAGACTGCAACCGATGCAGGACCTAAGACTTTGTTAATCAGGCTGACTGAGGGCTACTGCAAGCAGATAACCCAAATGTGATGACTGCAACAGTGAAACATGAAGAACATCATCAGCAAAGTACTGCATCACAAAGGGAAATGAAACAGAAAACAGGTCTAGGTTATGTCATGGTGCCCACCAAACAATCTTCTTCGTTTGTCTGTGTATATTTTCTGTGTGGAATACATCTGAAGGAGGAAACAGTAGACAGAATTCTGTCAAAACCTTCAAGTGACTTGTCTATCAAAGGAAATGGATCAGCTATGCCATCATCCTGAGAATATGTGGGTCTGCATGTGATCTACTTGATGGGGAACCAATACAATCTTTTGGAAGAAAGTGTCAGAGAGAGAAAAAAAGGAGTTAAACTTGGAGAAGGCAGAACCACATTTGTCTCAGCCAGAACGGGGTAACTAGAATCAGTCTGGCCATCTGGAATCAGTCATCAGGAATAAAGTCCACTGTCAGCTGAAGTGCAGAGAAAGCATTAAGAGGGTCCTACGGCTATTGTTGCACAAGGATATTTCAGGAGGAAGGAATGAGAGAGAAATAATAAAGATATCTCACACTGTTTGAAAATTAATAAAAGATTACACTCTGGTTTGCCCCACTTCTGGAAATCTTTCTCTGTCAATGAAGAGCTCTGGGTCATTTCTGCGGTATCAGCAACAATAGCTCAATTTTGTTGGTGAAGCTCATCCTTTCCCCAAGAAAATGGGCAGTTATCAGAAGGCATCTTGATTTAACACCCTATCACTATACTTTAAGAGTTCCTCTTAACAGGATAGCATAATATTTGCCCCCTACTTGTTAATGTACCAAAAATGGCCATGATATTGGACAGGATGAAATGTGTTCATGTGGGAAAGCAATCCTGAATAGTCCACAGCAGCAGAAAGTACAGTTGTGTACCTACCATAAATGTAGATGTTCAAGTGTATTCACTGTTGCAGTCATTACACTTGGGTTATCCTGCTGGTAGGCTAACCACAGTCAGCTTGAATTCCAAAGTCCTGGTCTAGCGTCGGTTGCTGTCACCTCTTCCCTGATGTCAGTGTGTCAGGGGTATATAAGATGCAGCCAATGCCATTTTCTTCAGTTTTTCTTGCCCCAGATGTCAGGTGCCCCCAAGAAGGTAGGCAATACGTATTGCTTATAAAAACATACAGTAAAATAAAAACAATACCTTCATCTACAAGCAAATACACCACATAGGTTGTATAAGATAGAGAAGTATAGATAAGTCCCAACAAAGAAAGGGGGATGGAGGGTGGGTAACCTGGACTGCAACAGTGAATACACTCGAACATCTACATTTATGGTAGGTACACAACTGTACTATGTTCATCGTGTTTCACTGTTGCAGTCATTACACTTGGGTTGAATCCCAAAGCTGAGGTAGGGCGGCTGGGTCTAAATAGGATTAGGAGTGGCTATGAGGCTCTGCAGAACTACAGTGGCAAAGCCTGCTCTGGATTTAGAGTAAAGAGGTAAGTGATAATGCTTGGTAAATGTGTGCACTGAACTCCAATTTGCAGCCTCCAAAATTTCCTTGGTTGGTACTCCTCTGTGAAAGGCTGCTGAAGTGGCTGCTGCCCTGGTAGAATGCGGCCTAATATTCTTAGGCACTGACTTGCCATGCTGTGCATAGCAGAAACGAATACAGTGTCCTATCCATTTTGAAACAGTCTGCTTTGAGATAGCCTTTCCTTGTGATCCTGCAGCATATGCTACAAACAGTTGCTCAGTCTTTCTGAAAGCTTTTGTTTTGTCCAAGTAGAAGCATAGCTGCCTGTGTATGTCCAAAGAGTGCAGAAGTCTCTCCCCTTTATTTTGGGGATTTGGATAAAAAGTTGGCAAATGAATGGTTTGGTTAAGAGCCACACTGGATACTACCTTTGGCATAAATGTTGGGTTTGTCTTTAGAGAAACCCTGTCCGGCTGAAAAATGATAAAAGATTCCACGGCCATTAATGCCTGTAACTCTGAGACTCTTCTTGCTGAAGTTATTGCTAGGAGCAGAGCAGTCTTCCATGATAAGAATTTTATGTCAGCTGTATTGGCTGGCTCAAAAGGAGGCAGTGTGAGCTTTTCTAAGACAAAGCTGAGGTCCCATGAAGGTATCTGTGCTCTCCTTGGGTGTCTTATGTTTTTTGCCCCTCTGAGGTACTGTCTTAGCAGTGGATGAGAGAAAATAGGAGGTTCCGTATTGTAATGAGCTGAAATGGCAGAGGCATGGATCTTAATTGATGAGAAGGATAGGCCTTTGTCCAGCATCTCAGTTAGGTATTGTAAAATCTGAGGAATATTTGGAACAAGTGGTTCAAGAGCTTGTGCCTGGTTCCAGGCACAGAATTTCTTCCATTTTTCTGCATAAGATTTCCTGGTGCTGGGCCTCCTGGCTTCCAAAATGACATCCATAACAGCTTTAGAGAGAGGTGTGTTCTGAGTGGCTATATTATCTGCCATGCAGTCAGATTTAAGGTTCTGAGTTAGATGTGCAGGATCTGATTGTTTTGTTGAGTCAGAAGATGAGGAATTTGAGGTAAAGCCCAGGCTGGGCCTTGAGACAAGCTCTTTAGGATTGGGTACCAGTGCTGGTGTGGCCAGTCTGGGGCAATCAGAATCATTTTTGGCTTCTCGTCTGACTTTTAGGAGCACCTTGGGAAGGAGAGGCAGTGGTGGAAAGGCATAAACCATTAGGGTTTTCCAGCTGAAAGATAGAGCATCGACTTTCCATGCTTGTGAGTGATAAGTCCTTGTGCAGAATCTCTGTAGTTGGCAGTTGTGAGGGGAGTCAAAAAGATCTATGTCTAGGCATCCCCATTTCCTTGTTATCATGCTGAAAACCTGTGGATTTAGTTTCCACTCGTGAGGGTCCATGAGGTTTCTGCTTAGTTCGTCTGCCAGAGTATTTTTCTTTCCTGGCAGGAATTGTGCCTGCAGATGTACTTGATAGGTCAGTGCTGTGTTCCACAAAGTCATGGCTTGCCTGCAGAGGGGGTAGGAATGTGTGCCCCCTTGCTTGTTTATGTACCACATAACTGTAGTATTGTCCGTCTTTAGTAATAGTTGTCCTGGATGTAGTAGATCCTTGAATGCTGTCAGGGCATTCTGTACAGCTAGCATCTCTCTTTTTGATTGATGTGAAGATGCATTTGGTCTGTGGGCCACGTGCCCTGAATACATTTTCCTGCCATGTGTGTCCCCCAGGCATAATCCGATGCATCTGTTGTTAGTGTCTGCCTGGCTGTGGGTAAAGTGAAAGGCTGTCCCTTGTTGTGGTGACAGGCCAGTGCCCACCATCGAAACTCCTGTTGCAGGCAGGGAATAAGCATTATTATTGTTTCCAGGCTGTGGCAACGTTGAGTCCAAACACTTTTTAGGTACCATTGTAGCTTCCTCATATGCAGTCTTGCATATGGAATTAGCAGGATGCAAGATGCCATGAAGCCCAAAGCCTGCAGAATTTTTCTTGCAGGTAGATGAGTCTTTGTTGCCATCATTTGAAAGTAATGAGTCAGTTGCCTTTGCTTGTCTAGCATGATATAAGCCATCTGGGCAGTTGTATTTAAGCTTGCACCCAGGAATATTATCTCTTGAGAGGGCACTAGTTTTGATTTCGTTTTGTTTACTGTGTACCCTAGGCAAATTAGTAATTCTTTTACAAACGCCAGATGCTTTAGTAGAATGTCCTTGGTCTCTGCTTGAATAAGGCAGTTGTCCAAGTAGGGATATATTTGAATTCCTTTTTGTCTGCAAAATGCAATTACTGGTGCCAGGCATTTTGTGAAGACCCTGGGCACAGTAGATAAGCCAAAGGGCAATGCAGAGACTTGGTAATGCATTGAGCCAGCTATGAATCTGTGGTATCTTCTGCAAGATTGTCTGATTGGAACATGCAGGTATGCCTCTTTGAGGTCCAAAGTAACTAGCCAAGCCTTCTTGCCCAGCATATGTAGAAGTTGCTGCAGTGTCAACATTTGGATTTTTGGAACATCCAGGAAACTATTTAGAATTGACAGGTCCAGTATTGGTCTCCAGATTTTGTCCTTTCTGGGTACCAAGAAAAGTCTTGAGTAAAATCCTTGCCCCTGTTCTTGCTGTGGTACTTTTTGAATAGCTCTCATGTCCATGAGAGCAGAAATTTGTTTTTGTGCCTCTGCCCATTGAGTTTGTGGCAGGTCTGGCATACCTTTTGAACTTGGTAGGGTGTGAAAGTGGAACCTGTATCCCTGAGAAACAATATTCAGTACCCATTTGTCCTGGGTGATCATGTGCCAATTTTGTGCGAAAAGTGCTAGTTTCCCCCCTAAGGGTGCTGTCAAAAGGTAAGTGCATGGCCTTTGTAGAGGGAAGTCATTGGGACTGTTTCCTATAAGGTTGTGATTTGTCTTCTCCGCCTTTGGGGGCTGTAGCACCCCACTGTTTAGGTCTGTATGAGCCTTGGGGCTGAGATCTGCCTCTTGGGCGTCTGTATCTGCCTCTTTGTGGCCTGTCTGACACTGGAAAGGACCAATTTTTAGAAGGCCAGTTCCTGCTAAATCTAGGTGGCTGAACCTGTAAGAAATCCTTTACTGTCTGCATTGATTTTGCTTTATCCTCCATTTTCTTTGACACCTCTTTTGCCTTAATACCAAACAAAGTATCATGCTGTAATGGAGCATCCAATAATTTTGCTTTAACATGATCAGGTAAACTCTGTTCTTTTAACCAAGCATGCCTTCAAATGACAGAGCCTGTAACTGTGGCTCTGCAAGAAGCCTCTAATGAATCAAAACCACATTGCAGAGTATGCTTTCCCACTTGTTCAGCTGCATGCAATAAATCCTACATTTTCTTATTGTCAGGACATTCTGAGTTTGTAAGCATTTTTTGTTTTAGCAAAGACATTAGGTATTGCTGATATTTAAGCATGTGAAACTGGCAGTTTAATGCCCTTACAGCTAAAGTAGCAGAAGTGTAAACTTTTTTCCCCTATCTATTCAGTGCTCTAGAAACTCTATCAGAGGGAACAGGGTTTTTAGCAGTGGAAGCCTTGACCCCTTTGGGACCCTAAGAAATTGTTTCTGGGTCAGCAGCAGGTTTTTTATAAAGAAATTTATGAGAGTCTGGGACCCTGTAGTACCTATCTGGCTTGACTGGTGCAGGGGGTAAAGAATCAGGAGACAAACTGGATTCAGAAAAAACATCATCAACAATATCTAGTAATGGGGAGATAGCCAGGGGCCTGTGCTGAGGCAGTAAAAGAAAGTGTCTGAGCCTTTTCTTGGATTCTGAATAATCCTGGCTCTCCCAATGGAAATGCTCCCTCGTGGTGTGCAAGGTTTCCCCAAAAGAGTAATCCTCAGGAGGAGAGGCTGAAGGGATAGATTCTTCAGCATCAGAGTCCTCATAGGGAGGAAGAGAATATCCCTGATCTGAAGAGGAATCAGAGGAAATGGAAACCTGGTCAGAGGAGTCATAGTCAGTGTCTTGCCTAGGCCTTTTATCAGGAGGAGGATGGGAACCCCTGATCAAAGTAATTAGGTCCTCGGCCATTTTAAGCATCTGTTTCTTTGGCATGGATGACTGTCCAGGAGAATGCTGTACTTGTTTCTTTGTCTTTAAGGGTGTTTTAGAGTTTGTTTTGGCTGCTGCAGTGGACTTGATAGTAAGCTGTGTAGGTCTGAAAACACCCTCAGAAGCCGATGCCTGCTCAGCGGCTCCGGACCCATCTGAGGGAATAGTTTCCATAGGTCCAATACCTTGAGTTTCCAGAGGCCTAGTAGTCTCCACGTGGGAGTCGGAGGCGGCCTATGGCTCTGAGGTAGCAGGTGTCAGGGGCTGCGAAAGCACCTCACTGAGAACTGGTGAACCGGCGACTGGCCTAGAAGAGGCTTCGTCGTCAGTTTTGGACCTCGGATGCCTGTCCTTTTCTTTGTCTTTGCGTTTTTTATGAATTCCGGTCGTCGGTTGTTCCGACGGCATTATGTAGTTAAACCTTCGGCCAAAGTAATGTAAAGCAAAATCAAACCGATGCTTAATAGTGCGTTGGTTGAATCTAGCAAAAAACCAACAACTAGCAACGTCATGGTCAAGGCCTAGGCAAGGAATACAGTAAGAGTGGAAATCCTTATGAGGTATTTGCTTCCCACAAGAAATACAATTGTTAACTTTTACTGACATCGGTCTGGAGCAAGAAAAAGTTTCCCCCAATGGGGTACTTAGCTTTATTGAAGACTTCGGTTCTGAAATTCAATTTTGAAAATCTCATGAGTCGGCCGACTGGCACTTGCGAACTGCTTTTGCTTTGGGCACCGCGCGGCAATAAAGACTGAAGAAAATGGCATCAGCTGCATATTATATACCCCTGGCGCACTGACGTCAGGGAAGAGGTGACAGCAACCGACGCCGGACCAGGACTTTGGAATTCATGCCGACTGCGGGTAGCCTGCCAGCAGGATAATCCAAGTGTAATGACTGCAACAGTGAAACACGATGAACATCCACTCTTGTGTCCAAAGCATTTTTGTGTAGTTGGGACTTCAGCAGAGTTCTCATTCCTCAGGCTGCTTGCCCTATGAGCCCCCCGGGACAGCCCCATGCACTATAACAGTGCTCATAAAAACTATGCAAATGTGAAAGAACGGCATGTGCGGAAGTGACCTGGACTGTTCTACCAGTGGAGGTAGGACATACAAGTTATGTTGGTGCAATGAGAAGGCGTCATGCTGGGATAAATTAACTACAAAAATTGAATGATCTTCATGTAGTCATGTGGTAACTGTAATAAGAACAGATAAGTATGGACTTCACTATAAAACTTACTGCCGGAAATTATGTCTGTCATGGAACACCTGGCTGTGAAGCTGATGCACAGCATCCCGGATTGCTTGAATTCTCTCAAAGGCAAATTTTCCAAAAAAAAAAGTCTTTGTATCTAGGGATCTGATTATAAAAGTCAGTGTGTGGGCTGGATGCAGCAGGGCATTTACAATATTTACTGTTACCATTAAGGCGTGAAACAATTTCAGCAAAGTCTCCCACTCCCTGTTGGGACTACCTAGGCACTGCAGCAATGAGACAAACATCCAGATAAAGAAATACCATGGTGCTCTGCAGTTACAGATGGGTGGCTAATATGGACATGCAGTCCACAAACACCTCGGGGGCTGAGGTGAAACCAAAGGGATGAAATCTGAAGATTTTTTCAATAAGTGGCTGGATGGTAAAATAGTAGAACACATCAGCGTAACAAGCTAGATGACATATAAGACCAAAATAAATCAAAACCTTCAGACACTCAGACAAGGGCTTCCTATTAGAAGTGTGAGACTCAGAGTAAGAGTGTGGAAACTTTCAAAAATAAACAATGTCCAACTAGAAAAACAATGAATTCTGAAACTCATTCTTACACTTTCCAAATATTTCTGCATGGAGGTTTGTCCCTGGGCTCTCTAATTTGGGAGCCACACCCTCAAACCCTTGAAACTCCGACAATGCTATACCTCAGAGTAGGAAGAATAATTTGAAATACCATAACCTTAAACAACATCTACTTTCCACATTTGCAGGTGTAGTTCTGCAGTTCGGAGGATTACAACTGTTTTCAGATTTCAGTAGGACAACCCCTCAGACAAATAGTCTGTTACAAAATGAATAGACCTTGTAGTTGCCATATGTAGAAATTATTCTCATGGGAGATCTACATGTGTTTGAATGTAGATCCCTAGAAAGAAAGAACCTGAGTCAAAATTCCAAAGAGTGAGCTAAAGGAGCAATTTGACAAACTTTCAGCTGTACTGTGAGATCACAGTCACAAGAGTCACATTTCACTCTTACTGAGTGTTCTCTACTTTCTCAGATGATATGCAATCATGATGTTAATATATATGAGTAAGAGGGTGTTGGAGGAATAAGTCCTCCACAAGGGGTGTGCAGGAGTGGTGGGTGTGAATTTGGGGACTTTGCATTGGAAAGTACTTATACAGGAAATCAGATTTTCCTTTGTTACAGTGAATCCAATTCCCATGACATGATGTCGAGGAACACTTAGCACAGACATACTTGACCCAAAGATTCAAAGTTACTGGAAGACACCACTGCTACACAGACACTGAATTCAAAGACTGAAATTTGAAAATCTGTAATGAAAAAAGTGTACACCAGTATAACTAAAATAGCTATGTATACAATATTTAAACGTTAAGAATTTTAGCTAAACTAAGGGAGATGACAGGATATTAGATTAGTAGAAACTTAAGGTCACAGTGAAAGATGCAAAGCACCTGTCCATCTAAAGCTCCCAGCCAGATGTGCTGCAATAATATGTAATCCAGAGGTTACAAGAAGCTTTTTGAAAAATACATGTCACCACACCCTAGATCCACTCTCATGCCTCAAACTAGGAGGTGTAGCAAACATCATCTCCAAGGGCATGTCAAAATATGACAGGCACAGCACCTAATAAAAGTAGCACACTGAAACATCAGAATGGGCCACTGAAATACACAACTACAGCATTATTTAAGTGCGTGTCTTTCTTTTTTCCAGGTCAATATCAGGACATAGCCATTTCCCAATTAGCTACTAAACACTGCTCTTGCTCTGTTTCTAGTGCTCATCTGTACCAGGATTCAGCTCCTCTACAGATGATTGAGGTGAAATTCCTTGAGTGTCAGAACCCCAAAGAAAAAGGTGCAGAGGAACACAACCTCGATCTTTTACTTTCCATAAGAAATCATTGCCCGTATAATTTCTAATTGTGTGCTAACAATGATTCATTTTGGGATAGTTCTCCTTTTTTCAAGTTGGTGTATATAAGTTTGGGGGAGCTTGCCCCCTCACAAAATATTTAAAGTAAAATTTTTCATCCTTTTGTGTTTTGAGCATTATTTTTCACCACTTTTGATCCTCAGGATTTTGGAACTCAGCATTTCGTAATAGAACACCAAGGTTCAAACTCTTGCCTCTTAGGTGCAGTAGAATCAGCACTTTAATGTTATGATCTAGTCATATCCTGACTAGCCTGCACATGGCTGAGTTTGTAAATATCTGATATTTAAGGATCACAATAAAAATAGTATAATATACTGTTGAGTAGAACAGTGTTTGTCCTCTGATTAGGAAAGCTGTGTCACAAAAGCATATAGACAGCCCAGCAGAACGGCTCAAAAAACTTCCAGGTACTTCACAGATGTAATAATATATAAACTTCAGAATAACTAGCTCAGCAGCTTTCACACAACGTGCTTCATCAGGTTTAATACATGCAGTAAAAAACAGAACCATTTAAATAGCCTTATTTAGTGACATCATCCTAATTAACAAAATCATCTGTTAAAGGCAAACAAATCAGTAGTAGTCAAATATAAACATCCTAGTGTAAAATAATAAAAACATTCATTATTTCAGTGGTTACATTTTTAAAAATGGTTTTTAATTTCACATTTCATTCAACTCTGGTAGCTGATAAGACCTTTAAATATTTATAAATCCCCACTTTTATCACAGTTCTTAACCACTTGCAAAAATGCAAATTTAAAGTGATGTGTTTCATCATTCTCTATTATATGCTTCACTAAAGCACCTGTTTTCACTAATCTCTCTATATCCGAAATATGTCCAATAATCCTCTCTAAGTTTTCTGTTTGTCTCACCTATACAGAATGAGTCACGTCATGCAGTTTTACAAGTTTTATTTAAATGGTTCTGTTTTTTACTGCAAGTTTTAAACCTGATGAAGCATGTTGTTTGAAAGCTGTTGAGCTAGTTGTTCTGAGGTTTATATATTAAATCTGTGAAGTATCTGGAAGCTTTTTGAGCTGTTCTTTCTGCTGAGGTTTTTTTTTTTTTTGTTATATTACTGTTCTGGCTCAGACTTTCAGCCTGCTTGAGCTGCCGGTGGTTGTGTTTTATATAGACAGCTGCTCTGATAAAGTTTATGACTTTGGCCATAAGGTCTTCAGTCAAGAGATTGGATCCCATATTTATAGATTACATTCAACTATGATTACCTATGAACCTGTGAACCTATGGTCTATGCTGCAGTGCCCTTGATTGGTCAGTCTATAGGGAAGCATGGTATGGTCTATGCTGCAGTGCCCTTGATTGGTCAGTCTATAGGGAAGCATGGTAGTCAAATAATGTCCTGACCTTTTTCTTCAATATCATGCATGCTGGTCACTGGTATAGATCTGAAGCAGAGTCAGGCAATGTGCACAGTAACTGAAAAGTGGGAGAAATTAATAGGAATACAAAACAGCTTCTCAAAACAGATAACATTTGACAGGAGCATATTGCTATATCCATAAGGCAGCAAAAACCTTTCCAATATAAGAGACAGTATAAGTTTACAGTAAATAGCAATTATTTCTTTATCTAATGTAAACATATACATTCAATTTTTTGCCAAACCTGTCAAGTTTCCTGAGACTTTTGTTCACTTCTGACAAAATAACTGATTTTCTCTGCAGTGCAATCCTCCACTCCAAGACACTTTTATAGGTTTATGGTCTCAGTAGGGTGGGAAAACATCTTGCTATGTAGACTTTTGAGGCGCCAACATTTCTAAAGGATTACTATGCCAGAAACTGAAAAAATCCATTATCTTCTCTTGATGTTCTATTTTATGCTAATGTCACTATGGCAATCCAAATAGAACAAACTGAATTTTCAGTTTGTTCTAACACAAAATACCTTGACAAGGACAGATGTACTGATGCACTTTTGTGGTTTAGTTGGGCTTCCTTTCTCCCACAATGCTGTCCAAGTCCTTGGAAAATGAGATCATCTTCCCTTACTCTCCCATGCCAAACCTTACTTGCATTAACTTAGAATGTGAGAACTCAGGGTCATGCTAACTCTGAAACCTGTACTTGAATCTTTCTTTCAGTAACACTGTGTTTTGAGTTCTTTGTCATGTTTTAAATGGACTTCCATATTCTGCTATTGCAAAATTGTGATTAAATTTAAAGATGTTAAAAGTACAGTTCACTATGATTTTTATGTCAGCCTGCTTCTATCATCATTAGGCTTCCTCACTCTCTCAAATGGCAAAGTAGAAGAGCTATGAAATTCCCAAAGACTCAATAGATTTATAGCCCAAAGGAGAGAAAGAAAGAAGTTATAAATGACCATACACAGTAAAAAAGCTGTGAATTCCAATGGGCTCAATAGGTATTTGACCCCAATGTGTGGAAAAGAACAGCAGCTGCAAATACCTTTTTCTCTTTAGCTAAAAAATGTAAATTGTGGTAGATTAAATTATGTTGAATTATGTAAGACCCAGGCTGACAAATTCCTAAATAAAGTATCATGCCATTTCACTGAAACCTGAAGGAGTGCTTACAGAAGGAAGAGATAACTAAGTAATGCTTTCCTTATATACAGCAAAGTAAAGATTATTTTGTAAGAAGGAAAATGCATTCAAGGAAAAGGAAATGCTGTGTGCAAGCTGTATTTGCTCTTTAAATGGTACTTGCAATAAGCTGTAAGAGCAAAAATGGCAAATTCCAAAAAAGTACTGTGAGATTTCATGCAAACTCAAAATGGAGGTCAATGTGGAAGCTGAACACAGAAATGCTACAGACAGAGAGAAATGGCTAACCATGTTTTTATTATGTAGGGAGGAAAACAAATTGCTAGATAAAAAAATGTGTTTGGGTTGTAGTCATCTTTTAAAACATAAGAAAGTACAGGTGGTACTACCATCACTTGACAGAGCTATGCTGGATGCTAGAGAGAGAAATCTATTAAATGGTGTTAGTATACCTGTCTACAAGTACCATTACAGCGGAAAATAAAAATGTGGTAAAATCCTGAAATGGATGATAAATCCCTTCATAAAGTGCATGGTGTTAACTTGAGTGTTCCATCAGATCTCAGCACTAACAGCAGATGAAACGCTGCTGCCTGACAGTGTACATGTGGTTAAGTCACATCGTCCACTTAAGTTCCCAAGTTTAGAACAAGGAGTTGTGTCATAATATTAAAGGACAGAAAGAATGAGACTCGCAAACAAAGAAAACAGTCTTTTTTTATACTGCATCATTAATCTAAATACACAGCTAAAAGACCATAGCATGGGACTGTAAATCATGGATTCAGTATCTCAACAGCCTCTGATACATTTCATTATCATAAGCAAGTTTAAACATTTTTCTCTGCTCTTTTCCAGAAGCAAAACACTAAGCTAGTATAATACCCTACTGCAACCAAGATGTTTTAACCTGTGTCACAATAAAATAATGTATCATTTCCTACAAAGAGTAACAATGATATGTAAAAAAAGAGCTGGAAAATAAATGCAAAACCAGTCCAGAAAAAAATATGAAAATCATTCCTGTAAAATGTAAACATGTTGCAGCTAGTTATTACAATATAAGGAAAAAGAAATGCAAGGGAAGCAAGTGGTTGGGGTCACAAGAAGTAAAGCCAGTTTGCGCATGAGATAACTATCCGCAGTTTTGTATGAATATAGGAGCTATGGACTGTTTGCAATAGGATATTACATTACTGTGCCAACCTTGTATTCAACGGCAAACACCTGGTAGTTCAACACCTTCCGACAGCCAGCAAAAGTGACATGACATGAGATTTACTTTAATACAGAAGAATCATTTTGCATTCACTTTAAGCCCAGATGACGTGCACACATAAGTACCTCAGGTGTTATCTCCTCATGCATTTTTTAGCGTCAGGGGCAGTAAGGCTGCACCTGTTCCTCCTGCTGTGCATGTGTGTTTGGAGGGGGGGTAACTGACTCTTTTCAGAAATGGTAACAATATCTGCCCACTGTCAGTCAGAAGAGATCACTGCATTTAGGTTCTACCCACGTCCTGCCAGGATACAGATTGTCTAAGTGAAAAATACTCCACTGTTGAAATAATGCAGAAATCCAAAGGAGTGCAGTCATTTTCCTACAGGTGGCACTGCTAAGCCAAAGTGACGATGGTGTGTGTTTATCACCCTTTACACAAACAAGATAAACCTAAAGAAAGGGCAACCCAGCTACACCAGTCATGTCACTTCTTGTTGTCAAAGAAGAACTTCCCTTGATACAAGAATTTGTCATGGTGCCCGATAACAATTAACATAAGGTCCAAAAGAGGGATAGGTCAAAAAGAAGTTTTCACCAATGAAGCTGACATCAGACAAGGATTTTGTAGCATCTGATATCATACCTCAGTTGCAGGTGATCCTTATCCATACCTGACTACTCATATGGTCCCAATTATTGTAACATGATTCTAAAACAAATCAGCAATGGCAACCTCTTCCTTTGACAAGTCCTCTAGGAAACAATTATTAATGCTTTTCCCTGGGAAAAGAGAAATTCTGATTCCTAGATGAATTGAAACTTTCTCACACTGACAGCTACTGAACCCAGATTTACTGCTTCTAAGGAATAATACCTCATGTTAAAAGCCTCAAACTTCAGAAGTAAAGGTTATGCTCAGTACAATTTTAATGATTCTTTAATATATATAAAGCCAGCAGTGTTAAGAAGCAAGTAACAAGGTATCATTTTTTTCAACACATACGTAAGCAAAAAATTACAAACAAACCAATCTACAACGCCTGAAGTCCTACCAATATATGTTAAGTCAAAAGCTATACATATTAAAACATGCCACACTTAAGAGTAGAAGGCAAACAGGCAAGTAGTAAAACAGCATTTCTGTTTAAGAGAGCTGTTATTAACTACAGTACTTGAGCATTTCACGTCACACATAAAATAGAACTAATCCTCCTTATTTAATTAGGAATATCTAATAATCTATGCTACATGACTTGAAGATATATGAAATAATCAATCATGGGTCGTGAGCTGAAAATAAAAGAATAAGATGTCCCAAGGGCTATATTAACAATATGTTAAACAATCTGATGAGTACTTTGCCTCTGACCCACTGCCACGGAAGCTGAACAAATGATTCTTTGGTTAAACCTGGGAGGGTCTTACTGCTGTTAGAAGCTATTACTTTCAAATGTCAGTGTACAGGGAACTGTTTCCAAGTGTGAGAGAAAAGCTTAAAACAAAGCAGTCTAAAGCACCTACATAACACTACTGGTTAAATCTACTAGAAAGCATTTTTACAGCCAGTTGACAAAGATGAAGAGAATGAGATGCTGCTGTTCTTCCAAAAGAAGTAATACAAAACAAAGATATGGTCCCTTTTGACATTTTAACAAAGATAAATGCAAGGGCCGCAGACTGCTGATAGCCAGCAAGCCTGCTACAGTTTGGAATCCTTGTGTGTAACATGACAGCTAATCATTTATACACTGGACTGGGCAGGTACATAATGAATTCTATAAAATGTTGCAGATAGACATATTAAACTGTGCATGATGTAAAGCAAATTATGCTGATCAGTCTTATATAGGCTTACAACATATGTAACATTTGTGTAGTAAAACAATAATGTATTTTATTGTAAGTAAATGGACTAAAAGTAACATGCACAGATGTGATGCCCATTTCTGGGGAAGCAGACAGGCACTGCAGAATCAGAGCAGGGGCATAGCCAGGACTTTTTGGAATTGGATGCTAACTTCTAGGATGTAGCCTTACCTCCCTCATTCATTATATGAAATAATCAATCATGGGTATCCCCCCATCCTCATATAGTGTATTAGTGCATACTTAAGGACAGTATAATATTTCATTACTGCAACAGAAAAAAATCAAACCTGAAATGACAGGCTTAAAGGTTAAAAAGAATAGCATTTACTTAACACAACATATAATCTTAAGGCATGATAAATATGCAATTTAAAAGTAATACTGTCACAACTCACTGCAAAAAAAAAAAAAGAATAAATCATATTAAAGTATATGCTGTGATATATTGCATGTATAAACTTTTGTGTGCAGAGGTAAATCAAGCCTGAAAATAGGAATGTTCCTTCAAAGTAGGGACACTTCAGAGGTCTGACCAATACAGCAATTCAAGAAAGTGATAGAACCTCCCAATATGGCATCATCCTGAACATACAGCAGGCTTTTTTAATGAATAAATGAAGCTTAATGTTATTTTTCTATACTCCTAGCAGGTAGCTTATCTTAGAAAACAAGTCATAAAATGTGCATTAATGGTAATGCCCAGGAAGCAAAGTGGCATGATTCCTACTGTCCAGAATTCATTTGTAGATTTTATGAAACCCAAGTAGATCAGTGCTGCTCAATGTGCAAGCCATATTCATATCACATTACTTCAGGTTATAAGCGATACCAAGAGCCACTACACTGAACAAGCCTCTTTTCCTTTGAGTTTTGATACCATCCCTGCATACACCATTTGTCATGTGACAGTTTCATCCTCCATCTCCACCATAGCTCTCAACCTGCAGACTTACAAAATAGGAACAAAAAATCAATGAAACTTAAGCATCCAGCCAAAAACCAGGAATCTAATTAGCATAAAAATTCAAATACCAAATAGCGCACAACACTTCCAGCTACCAGTCGGAATGTGGGATACTAAGAAACATATACTTAAAAAACAGACAGCGACAAAAATGAAGGAAACATACAACTACATTATCAAACAGACAGTATAAAATCTGTAGATTTTTATGAATGCAACCTTGCGTGATGTGGGGGATTTAGAAAATTGTGTGAAGGGACATATCAGGCCTGAAAATAGGGATGTACTTCCAAAATCAGGAACATTGTGTGCAGAGGTAAATCAAGCCTGAAAATAGGAATGTTCCTTCAAAGTAGGGACACTTCAGAGGTCTGACCTCTACAGCAATTCAAGAAAGTGATAGAACCTCCCAATATGGCACCATCCAGAATATACAGCAGGCTTTTTTTAATGACTAAATGAAGCTTAATATTATTTTTCTATACTCCTAGCAGGTAGCTTATCTTAGAAAAAAAGTCATAAAATGTGCATTACTGCTTTTGTGCAATGAATCCTTCACAGCAAATGCAAAATAGCATAAGTATAAATCCATTACCAGCTGTAGAAATAGCATAATGTGTCAGTTAAAGTTAATTTACAGATGTAACAGGCAAAAAAATTAAATGTTGGGATTTAATTTCTGATATTTATTCCCCATATGCCAAAATTCCTTATTTAGTGCTAGGAATTTATGAAAGCTTTACAGCTGAAACAAGCCCTTCACCCCATCCTTATAGCAGACATAAAGCTCGGGATGTGGAACTCTAACTCAGGAATAAACCCTTACTCTGCATATTTCTGTCACCACTAAATTAAGGGGATATTAAATATCTTTAAATATATGCAACGGTACACAGTTTGTAAAGCATCCCTTTTGATGGAGTTGCCACCTGCTGCTAACTGTTTACCTTTACAACGCAGAATCACACTGGTGCGATTGCTCATATGAGCGAATCGTAACCACGAAAAGCGAAACAGTGACAGTTTTAAATGTTCAAAAATCAGCAAATCGAAAAGCAGATTCACTGGTTTTTGAAAATAAATGTCGAAAAAAAAATGTAATGAAGTGTAAAGCAGGGGGTCAAGCATCCCTGCACACTCCATGTGGGGGGCTGCACCCCACACCCCCCTACTTTAATATTCTAAGTCCAAGATCGCACTACAGTGGGGAAAGGGACCATTTTCCGATCCCCACTATAGTGCAATCTGCCCCAAAATGCTGAATCTGCAATGAGTGAATGTCACTGTGCATTTGCACATTGCACATTTGAACCTTTTTGCATTCGACGTTTGCAAACTTTGCAAATGTCCTGTCACACATCTGCTGTTAGTCCATGTGCAAAACGCAAACATGAAGGTAAACCGCTGCTAACACAATCTGTATAGAAAGCAGATATACACAGCCTCTGTTAACAGTCTGAGTGTACATACTCCATCACAGTGTGGCATCATATGGAGACCACCTTTCCTCCATAAGAACAGCAGCAGCAGTAAGTGATGGATTCCCTAAACCCCTTTCACTATTCCAACGCTGACATTCTTTGCAGTTTTTGTGATATTATTGCTAGATAAGCCACTGACCTTTTAACTATTAATAGTCTTGATTTGGTTGACTACCCACTTGAAGTTCCTACAGTTTTTGTGCTATCAATGTCAGCCATGATATGATTACTTAACTAGCTGTAGCTCCAGACTGCCTACTACCACAAATTTATTGGGTGGCCCCAAGCTATTCTAACTATCTTACCTAGTGAAACTGTGTCACCTGTCTTGTGAATTCTCAGTCTGGTCTAGCTCCTTCTGTGGTCAGTCTGCTTACACTTGGAAGACTGAGCAGTGTAGCAACTATCTCAGACTTAACAGTAACACATTACTCCTAGCAAACAAATGCTATAATTTGTGAGAAATGTAACTACCTAGACTGAGCACCAACCTTTTACCTTATACCAGCACTTACAAGCATCCTACCTACACTATGCTGCACTAAAATGGTAAGTCCTCATACGCTGAGGTTGTAATGAAATCATTACCACATCCTTCTGGACACAAACACACCATTACACACCTGCAGCTTCATCCAGCTGTACAGCCCTACAAGCCTACACAAAGCCTGAATCTCCCAAGAGAAGTTTTAATCAGCAGGAACTCTGGACTTAGACATACAGATTCTACCCCCACCAGGTTGTTAAGGTGCCCCTTGGGTTCTAGAATTTGCGAAGTGACCAAAGCACTTTGATCCTTTCACTCTCAATATGAATATGACCTTGTGGTTGTCCAAATGGGGTTGAATAATATTAAGTATTTTCCTTGGGGGAGATGCAGGGGGACATTATAGCTCTTTCTATGCATGTGTATAAAGCAGAAAAAAACTCTAGCCTGAAGGAATATTCAACCATCACAAGAATGTTGCCATAATAATTGTCTTTACCAATTAGCTATGTTACATATGTCATTCTAGAAGTTTCCAGTATGTGTCAGCATGGTAGGAGATGGCTAACAGGCCAAACTACT